>NC_080640.1:16990011-17329178 GCF_027579445.1 Ammospiza nelsoni
GCCTTTCTGTAAAAATTAGCAGCATGTCGCAGGAAAACAGGAAAGTCAGGGGTTTTCTGCAGTCCTTCTTCAATGTACCTCTCCCCTTCATTAGCTCGATCTAATCGCTGAAGCTCTAATGCAAGCAATGCCATAACAGAAGTGTCCATTGGGTTCAGTGCCACTGCCCGCTTCAGGGCCTCGAGGCATGGCCTCCTCTCCCCACCATACCACTGAACGTCGCCTTTCAAGCGATACATTGCTGTTGCATAGCCAGCACTAAGATCTGAGTTATTGGGCTCACTCCTCAGACCATTTTCAAAGCAATTCACTGCCCTCTCAAAGTAAGCCCTCCCAAACCGTAATAATGCCCATCCTTGCTCAGCGTAGATCTCTGGAAGCTCAATCTTCCCATGAGCAGAACTTGAAAGCTTTTTGCAGCTGTTTTCCACTTTGCTTACATAAGTTTGAGCTTCTTCATATCTCTGCATGTGGTAATAGATCCAGGCATAGTTCCCCCAGGTAACAATACTTCTCCTGTCAATTTCATCTGGATGATGTTTTTTAATAGCTTCTTCAGCTTTTTTGAGACTTCTCAGGGCTTCCTCATTTGAATTCTTTAGGTATTTTACATAGGAGAGTAAATTATAATCTCTAATCTCATATTTTGCCAAAAACTTGATATGATCAAGTATTGTTTCCTCTAGGGCCTCAAGACTTACATGCTCCTTCAGCAAAGCCCATGTAAAATGACATTCTAACTGTAACAGGGAAGTCTTCAAGGAATCCTTGGAAATGGTACTAGAAGAAATCAAAGAAAAAAGTTGTTTACACCCCATTTACTTTTTGCTTTTTATATTTTTAAGCCTGGCATGATGTACTTTAAGGGCAGGCAATACCTCACTTGGTCCACAATACTTCAAACAAGCCAGAGCTGTAGGGGGACCTAGGTTCAAAGTGCTGAATAGCGATTTTAGTAATTTTTCTTGCCAGTGTATGATGGCACCTCTTACACAGAAACAGATGTTGCTGTGGATGTTAAGATGGAGGGCTGGTCTCTGTAGTAAAGCTGGCACACCCTTGGGCCTCAGAAACATACTTCCTGTGCTGGGAACAATTGCTGAAGCCTACCCAAAAGATGTCATCACTTAAAATTCCCTTTAACTATAAAAAATGTGATTTACTCAATTTCCTAAACCTTTGTACATGTTATGGTTTCTATTATAAATTTCATTTTGGATTTCCTGCATTTTTAAATCCGTGTATGTTAGATCATAGCACCATTCTTATGTAATGATTATACTGCTTATATGGTTAATGTATCCAGGAATTGGGTCCCAGATCTCACCAGCCTCTCCAGTTGCTGGCACTTGGATGTACAGCCCATGAGTATGTAACCCCCTTCCACTTGCTGGTGCAAAGCACACGCTCACTCACTAACCCTGTGACTCCCCAGATGCTGCCTCTGGCTGGTCAGGGAGCTTCTCTCTCTCCCAGGTGCCTCATCCCTAGACACACACACTCACACACCCTTATTAACCAGACATACTACTGGTCATTAACACTCCTGTAACCCTGGTGTGGTTTGAGCTGGCAGCTAAGCAAGATGCTGCTGCTCACTCATCTCCCCCTGTCCCCCACTAGTGGAACAGGGAGGAGAATCGAAAGTAAAAATTGTAGGTTAAGATCAGAATTTAATAATTTCTAATAACTTAAACAAAATAAAAGATAGTAATAGTAAATATTAATATTTATGACAAAAGGAAAAATAAAACTCAAAGAAAAACAAGTGGTGCACAGTACAATTGCTCACTACCTGCTGTCTGATGCCAGACTCTGTCCCTGCACCCCAACCAGCCCCCTTCCAGGTGACTCCCTGAGTCTATATACTGGGCATGATGTTCTCTGATGTGGAATATCCCTTTGGCCAGTTCAGATCCCCTGCCCCAGGTGTGCTCTCTCCAGCTTTTTTGTGCACCTCCTCACTGGCAAAGCTTGAGACACAAAAAAGTCCTTGACTACGATAAACACAATTACCAACAAATTGTGAGTGTGCTATACACATAATTGGCATAATGAAACAAAACACTGTACCAGCTGCTGAGAAGAAATTAACTCTATACCAGATGAAATCAGGACAATCTCTCTCCGTCATTCAACAGCTTTTTCTTCCCAAATGTGGAGCCACCGGGGCAGGGTGTTATTTGGGTTTCCCCTGCTGCCATTGCCTAGCTGTGTCCTGTGTCCCTCTGTGGATGCACAGACTGGCCTTTGTCACACAATCAAGGGGACATTTTTGCAACACAGAGATGACATTTTAGTCTACACTGTTGCTTTCCCTTAATTAAAGAAGGATTGACACACAATTCTATTACTGAGGCTCCTCAGTCAAATCTTCCTTTCTTAGAAACACTTCCTTGCTGTCTGTCCTGCAACTCCTAGCAGGTCTGAGAGCCTGTGGGGCAAAGCATGTGCTGCTGCTCAACTGCACAATCAAATCTTTTGAGTAAAAAAGGACTGAGTGGAAAGACTGCAAAATTATGAGGAGGCAAATCAAGGAGGAATCACAAACACAGGTTCGAGAGACAGATTATACCTCTTTGGCTGGGCACCAGCTGCCCCTGCTACAGCCTGGATTTCATCCTCACACTGCATGCAAAAAAATTTCAGACTTTTGTTCTACTCACAGAGACTTAACCTCACTAGAGAAGCAGTAACATGGCAACATTCAAGAGCATCCTTATTTTATTTTGGTTCTTCTCTAAATATTCTGTAAAATATTTTCTGGTTCTAGATGCTCAAAGTCCCTCACTGCTTACATTTATGTAAATAATAAGCATTATTTTCCCGTGGCATAGAGGAAAAAAAAAAGCATCTTTCAGAGACTGGATTGCTTTCTTACCTCATGGTTTTCCTTCTCTGCTCACTTGTCTTCAGATAGCCCCAAAGCTAAAGGAGTGCTGCCCACTGCTGTTGTGCCTTCCTTTTATTTGGTCCAGCACTCATGGTCTGTGATGAAATGTCTGGGAAAAAGAAAGTGAAACTGAGCTTTTCCCCTGGCGTGCCGAAGCAGAATAGTCAGTCTGCAGCTGAGGAAATGAAACTGAGTCTCTAAGCCGTTGCAGCCTGGCTCTGTGCCATGCATTACTTTGTGTTGTGGAGAATGTGGCAACAGCTCCTAATGCTCCCAGCGTTTGCTGTGTTCAAAGGCAGAGACATCCACGATAAAGAGAGCTAGTGGGGGCTCACCTGGTTATCCTGCATAGGCTAGGCAAGGGTCATTTGCCCCTGGTGCCTCTGCTGATGCATCTTTGCACAATTCAGTGCCATGCTGTAGGCTCCTGTTTTATTGGTGTTGTGTCACCCACGTAACACACACACAAACAAACCCTTATCTCCCCTCTCTGCACTCCTTCATCCTGTGCCTCCACACCATGAGGTCTCTGCTGCTGTTCCAGGTCTCTGTTCTTCTGTACTACGCCATTGTCTAGGAGTACTAAGTATCCCATCCACAGGAAATGTTTGCTGCTGCTCTCTACATAAACCCAGGACTATCCTTTCACAAATCACATTAGACAGAGGCAGTCAGTTTGAGAAACTGCTGTCACAGGTGTGCCAAGCAAAACAAAGCTGAAGACAGGTCAGGACAAGGTCAGACTGAGCAAGCCTTGGTCCCCAGGCCATGCAAAGCCATTGCAAAGCTTACAGCCTGATGCTGGCAAGAGCAGTGCCTGCTACAGGCTACACACCTGGCAACAGAGATGGGAATGGCCCGGGCTCTGGAGCATCTATGAACAAACAACTCATTGATGCCTAGTTTAAAAAAATTAAAAATGCAGACCCGGCTCTGTAACTTGACTTTGGGAGTAACAAAGAGAACAAAGAAATAGGTCATAACATAAATAAATGGCACTATATATGGTAAATTCAGATGTAACCTGAAGCTGCAGACTAGGGAAGAAAAAGAAAGGTCTAGAAGTGTGTTACCCAACTTATAAAAATGACTCAAACTAGATCTCGTGAGAGGAAGAAGAAACCACAACCCTCAGCATGGCGGCAGAGATGTTAGTACCTGACAACTGTTATTTTCCCTAATTTTCTTCTTCCCTTCTTTTCTCTCCTTTCCCCCTTCCACTCTTTCCCTCCTTAAAAAAACCCAACAAACCAGTCCTACATATTAGAACTTCTGTTTTTCACAAAAATTTGGAGAGCCTGTGTAACACAAAAACACCCACCCCCCCTGCCTTGTGTCTGTCTGTGTGTTTGTGGTGTCTGTGGAGGGGCTGTTGGAGATGATGTTTCAGAGCTCAAGATAAAGGTTAGTGCAGCTCCTAAAGGAGTACTGCCCACTGCTGTTGTGCCTTCCATTTATTTGGTCCAGCACTCATTTGATCTGTGATGAAATTACTGGGAAAAAGAAAGTGAAGCTTAGCTTTTCCCCGGGTGTGCCGAAGCAGAATAGTCAGAATGCTCTGAGCAGCATTCGAGATTCTAGCAATTTGATAGGTGATGAAAAGATGCAGTGGATTGAGAAGGAAACAGATAAGGGTATCTACACAAATCCATGTATTTTATGTAAAATAAAGGTTGTAGGTAGTTACAGGGGGAAAAAAGTGTTTGAAAGGTTACTGCAATGCCAAACCCGAATGTGGAGACTAATGTTTTACTATGCTACTAAGTATCTGTGGGTTTCTTGTCTCTGCTTCTGTCCCAGGCATTTGTTTTCCTTTATACTCTGCTTGTGGGAAAATGCAGGCATCTTCCTTCTGAAACGCAGAAGTTTGCCCTAGTTTCCTTATGTTTTACTAATTTATTTGCATCCATATGCTATGGTTTGACAGAAATGCCTATTAAATAAAATACATGCAGGAAAGTGCTTAAATCAGAGTAAGTAAGAGAACAGTTATGCAAAGCCTTTCTGCAGCCATCTCTGTAACTTGCTGGGCACTGCATATTGAGAAATCTTACTACAGCTCTTCTGCTTTCACTTCAGAGCAAGCTGTAGCTGGGCTGACTGCTCTCAGGAAGAGCTGCACTGCATAGAAACAAATGCAGAAGCTCCTTGGAAAACATGTCCAGAAATGGGCTGGGAACAACAAATGCATTCATATTTAATAAAAAGTCTTTGGTTACTGGAGTGATCTGTACATACAGAAGAATAAGAAATGTCTTCAAAGATATCTACACATTTTATGAGACAAAATTCAAATCTGGATATTTCCTTGGAGCTGAAATGGATACATCCTGACAAAGAATTCCCCCTGGAAGCATTAGGTCAGCCAAACAATTGCCTGAAATGCAGTTTTCCTTTTTTAAATAATGTAAATTAAGTATACCATAGTAAATTACAGGGTCCCTTTGCATATCCTATTTTATACTGGTTCCCATTTAGCCTAGGTTAGCATATAATTACTATGTTTGACAGCAGTAATTGTGGCATTTTATAATTCGGTTTTTCCCTTAGCAGGGAAGAGTAATCTGTAATTAATTTGACAAAAAACTCAAGTGAATTACTGAGCAATAATTCTCCCACCCACGTTTTTTAAAATCAGACCGTTTTAAGAAATGACAGCCAGGCATGCAAAGGATCGTATAGTATCTCTGTATTTAGTGACATATTCACATATCAAAACATGGGGATGCTATGAAAACTTCCATGATTTTTCAATTAAAATCTTAATGCTTTCTAAATAAACAGAAAGGTTTCTGCTCTGGACACCCTCTTGCTCTATCACTCCGTATTTAGTATCAGCTTTCTGTATTATTCTATGGATTTTATTCGACAGTAATGGGCAGAGTAACAGAATATTTATTTTAAAAGATTGAATTTGGTCAAGTTTTCCCAAGCCCGGTCACACATCCCCTGACCACAGACACGCTTCTCCGGGAAGTTACAGCTGTGCAATGCAGTGCCTGCAAATCAGCTGCCGCAGAGCACGAACATGACACAGGTTTGCGGGAACCCGTGATGGCAACCCTGCACGCATGGAAGCCCATTTGTATAAGGCTGGATTTGTTTAGACAGTGCTCGAAGATGACGGATGGGTGTGTGCAGGAGCAGCAGTGGTTGCTGTAGGGCCCCTGGAAGCACGGGCGGTGCCGAGGCGCGGGTGTCCTGCCCCGGGGATGCTGCTCCGGCACGGGGAGCACCGGGCGGCCGGGGCGGCCCCTCCGCCCTCCTCGCTGCTGCCGCTTTGTGCATGGAGCACAACGCAGACCCCGACAATGCGGCACCTCCGCCCTCCTCGCTGCTGCCGCTGCCGCTTTGTACACGGAGCCCGCTGCGGAGCACAACGCGGACCCTGGCAGGGCGGCCCCACCGCCCTCCTCACTGCTGCTGCCGCTCTGTGTACGGAGCACAACGCGGACCCTGGCAGGGCGGCCCCACCGCCCTCATCGCTGCTGCTGCTGCTGCCGCTCTGTGTACGGAGCACAACGCGGACCCTGGCAGGGCGGCCCCACCGCCCTCATCGCTGCTGCTGCTGCTGCCGCTCTGTGTACGGAGCACAACGCGGACCCTGGCAGGGCGGCCCCACCGCCCTCATCGCTGCTGCTGCTGCTGCCGCTCTGTGTACGGAGCACAACGCGGACCCTGGCAGGGCGGCCCTGCCGCTCTCCTCACTGCTGCTGCTGCCGCTCTGTGCACGGAGCACAACGCAGACCCTGGCAGGGCGGCACCGTGCGGGCTCCGAAGGCGGAGCAAATGAAGATGACGAGGCGGGCAGAGAAGCAAATTCACGGGCGCCGTTCTGGAGGCTGCACGGCTCCTGAAAATGGAGCCCGGGGGGCGGGAGGATTCACACAGCATTGCCGCGGAAACGCTGAATCACGGCGGGCCGGGCGGCCAAGGCCGCGCCGCGGCGGCACCGCCGATAGGGCCGCGCCGTGTGGGCTGAGCCCGGCCCGGCCCGGCCCGGCAGCGCCGCCCCCGCCGCTCCCTCCGCGCTGCGACCCGCGGGGCACGCCCGGCGCCGCTGCTCCCGCCCCTGTCACCGAGGGGTGGCACAAAAGCCTCGCCGGGCCCGCTCGCGGCCGGTGTAGCGCCGCGTTCTGCTCGGCCGCCGCGTCCCGGCTCCTTCTCGTAGGACGAGGATGCGGGGCCTGGTGCTCGCTGCTTTCCTGCTGCAGAGCATCGGCGGCTCGGGCGCGTTCGCCCTGGGGAGGAGGAATGTGGACCCCGAAACGAACATGAACATCGTGAGTGGCGCGGCCGCGGCCGGGAGTGCCCAGCCCTGACTGCGGCGGGGCAGCGCGGGGAGAGCCCCGGCGGCTTCGGCCACCTGCCAGCGGGCAGCCCGCTGCTGCTGCAGCCGCTCACACACGAGGGTTGCACGTCCTCCTTGTCTACTCCTCCTTCCCGGTCCGCTGTTGCCTGTATTTGTTCTTTCTCTCACATTTTTTCCGCGTCTTTGCACCTGTCTTTGGGAACCGCTATAAAAGCCGCTGTTCGTGGAGCACGGTGAAGTTCTGAGCACCATGCGCCTGGGTTCTTACCCACGACTGCTTTTCTCCCCATTTGGGATTTACTCTCTTAACTTTGTTCTCTTTCTGCTGCAGTAGCTAACTCCTTAAATATTTCCAGTTGGTAGCCGATATTCGTTTCTCTTTGCCCTGTCTAAACGGTGCCAATTTTTCACGTGTGTGAGAAGATGCTTCAAGATAGAAATGCTTAAGGTGTATTAGAATCACCTTAGATAATGTATATACAGTTTAAAGGTCTGAAGATAATAATTTAGTCTAAGACTAATAGCATTGGAATAGCAGCCTTAAAATCACTTTGGAATGTTAATGTCACTGTGAATAATTAAAGACATATTTAAAAGAAATAGCACGCTTAATTAAATTTTTCTCCTCTTCCTTGCCCAATAGTCTTAGAGCAGAACTCGGATCATGTCTTGCATTTTTTAGATTTTCCCAAGGCATGGTTAGTGTCATAAAACCAATGACAGCAAGTTCATTGCCCTAGTGGAGCTGCATCAAAGCAAAATAACATAAAGCCCAAGACATAAATGATGAGAAATTAAACCTAATAATGAAACCAAAGCAGGTAACAGGTGTGAGGATTTTTATTATTATTTTCCTGTTTTCTCTGACACCACAGTCACTTAAAAACTCTGTACTGGGCATAAATTTTGAGGAGAAAGTAAGAAATGGCACATCCTTCTCTCCTGTGTGCTGCAGTGGTGCCAGTGACTCTCTTCTGTCTTCACTTGTATGTTACTTGTTTTCTTGAGAGCAGACAGTTTCAATTCTTGTCTGACAAATCTGGCTCTTGGTTTTTTGCCCTGTTACCATAATCTCCTTTTCAAGACTACATCTTCTTTCTCACTGTAAGCACCATGGGGCTGGGACAGTCTAGGGAATCCTTACAGATTTCTAGGATTCAGTCTGGCTACTTCCTGAGTCTGTTCTGGGATGTCTTATTAAGAAAATCTGTGTGGTAGGCAGATGGCATATTACTACCCGACTCTTTAATTACACATTCCAGTCTTTAGAAGAAGCCCAGGGTACTTTGCATGTGTTAGTGGACTGAGGAGCCTGGCAGTCTGGTTCCAAGATGCTTTCTTTTCTCTCCTCAGAGTGAAATTATTACCTACAGAGGATACCCTAGTGAGGAATATGAAGTGACGACAGAAGATGGATATATTCTTTCCATTAACAGAATACCTTATGGGAGAAAAGGCCGTGAAGGAAGCAAAGGTAAGATTTATGTTTCTTTGGAAAAAGAAAAAATGAAAATGCTGTCTTTGCATTATAAAACTTTTGTTCCTGTAACAATCCAGAAGAAGATTAAGGACTACTGTGGTTTAAGACCATGGAGGAGATGCAGGGGTTGTACAGGTGAGGAGGTGGGGGACAGAGAGAATGGTGGTAGTGTAAACTCAAAATTACAAGGAAGCAATATGGGCAAAGGCTTTTGTGAGGACTGAATGATAGAAGGCTTTAAAAATGAGACAGATGTGAAGAAGAGAGACACATACCTTTTGACTTGCTATCCTCCTACACTGTGTATGGAATTAACAATGTCTGTGCAGTGGCTGAATTTGTTATCAGTCTTGCCACTATGCCTCCTACAGCCATTCATGTAACAGCAGCCTATTTGCATAGAAGTTACATGTTCTAAGGATTGCCTCAGAATACTTCAGACTGAAAAAAATCCCAGAATTACAGGTAAAAACATAAAGCTCCCAAAAGAAATTTATGATTGTCTATAGCCTTGGGTGTGAACGAGACCTGTGGAAAAACCCTCTCCCCTGTCAGAGGCCAAGCAACAGCCTTCCTGAGCTTATCTGTTGGTTGTGTAGGAGTTAGGGTGTTTGCTCTGTCTGTTGTCTTTCACAAGGAATGTGTAAAGATCAGTGCTTGGACCAGCCCTGTCAAAACTGGCAGGTGTCTTTGTATTTAATTTCAGAGATGGCCACAGGAAAAAGGCTGCCTCTGTACCTGCTGGTTTTGTTGAATCCTTCATTGATGACATAAGTAAACAGAAGCTTCTTGACTTCTGTGAATTCTCTACATACCCCTTGCCACGCCCTCGACCCCAAGTTCATGTTTTGCAGAGTGCTTTAATTTGAGAAAACAAGGATTACTGACCACATTTGTGGAAGTGTGAGCTTCTGGGAGAATGAGGATTTCAAAGTTCATGTTGATCTTAAGAAGTTTTTATAGACTTGGTATCTTTCCTCAGGAAGATACCAATGATGTGCTACTGCTGACTAAGCATATGTATGCCGTATTTTTCTTTTGCAATACCTGCAAAATGTGAATAGAATTCCTTGTAATTATGTATCACATGATGTTTTGGAACAAAGCCCACCATTCTTCAGGGAAAAAAGAAGGGAAATGTACAGAGTACCTAAAAGCAAAACATCAAGAATTTTTTGTTTTACTTGTGAAAAACCCTAAAACAACTGCATAACATGGGGAAGAAGGGTGTGGAAGTAAATCTGTCTTCAGCTTGTTGGGTCTGTAATGAAGAGGACAAACTGTTCTATGCAGAGAGCATAGTTTAAGGACCCACCTTTTTATTTCCCCTCTGGGGTTTTTAGAATCATAGGTGATAGAAAGTCATTATTATTATCCAAGTCAGTTTGTCATATGATTGTGCAGATCACGTGGAGATCTGGTGACTGCTTGGTAAAGTGAAAAAAGGAACTGGCAGATATTGGAGGTTAATATGAGAGCAGAATTAAAGCATTAAGGCAGTTAAACAGTTTTCCCCTTCCAATGTTACAAAACAAGCAATAGCATCTGGAGGAGAGCCTGTTCTTCAAAAATTCACAAGTTGGTTGATCTGAGTTTAATAAAAGGGAAGAAGGTGTCAATGGAAGGTGGAACATTACTGAAAACAAATTCAGTATGAGGCTTGACAGTCCTGTTTATAAGACAATAAAGTGTTGGTGCAGCAGAGTAAACAGTTGTGCAGAACTGTACTGTCTCCAGTGCCAGTTGGGCACTGCTGGGCACTTGTTCTGCTTGCCTGGACAGTATGCATGTGGGCTTTTTAACAAAGTGGGAAAAGCAGGCACTCAAAAGTTCCTTGCCACAAGTAGAAAGATTTCCAGAAAAGGGGAGTATTGTTAATTTGGAATATGAAACTTGCAGCAAACATTTATGGACATGACCTGTGATAGACAATATAGGTGACTGGGAGTTATGATTTATCTGTTTCTGCTGAAAGATCCAAGTCTAAAATTATCAATGGAGGAAGTACTGTGTGAGTCTGTATCTTGGCAGAGTGATGTGTCACTGGAGGAGGTAAATTCCTGAGTAATCTCTGGCATTGAGCTGGTTGTCATGTTACCTGTTTTCAGTTTCAGAGCAGAAGTAAAAGCCAAAACACCTGTGCTACTGGAGAACCAGAGACCGGTCATTGTAGTTTTTGAAGGCCTTTTTTTCTCCAAAGGGATTAGATGTTAATTGATTTTCTTTGTGTAGAAGCAAGAACTTTCAATTTTTAAATCTGTATTCCACATAGAGATGCCATTTCCCTTTTCAGGATGAGGAAGTTAAGAGAGTCTTAACTGTGGTTCTTATGACTAGTTAAATGAAGGGGAGAAAGTCCTCTGAAACATAGATTCCTGTGTTGGCTATTGAACTGCTCTTCATGTTCTGCCAGAGCTTTGGTGATGGAAGGGTGTTGCACAGAGATAATATCAGCACCAGCTGCAGAGATTTCCACAGCTCAGCACGGTGGTTTGGCACTGGAAAACAAAGACCTCGGTAGCACATACGTGGGAATGCCTTCCCCATCTGTGGGGGCAGGGAAAAGTTTATAAGTATTAAAGCTGCCACTGTGTTTGGGCCACTTCTCTGAGTCTGTGAGCTTGAAACAGTTGTAAGGGCTGTACCTATATTTTTCTTGTAGCTCCTGCTTTTCTCATGTTTATTTATTGCACACTTGTCTGTTTTGAACTTGAAGTTACAAAACGAAGAAGTTGCTAGTTTAAACTCTTAATGATAAAAAGTAGCTTTTGGTGAAAAAGCATGTGATTTCATGGCACTCTGACCATTATACAAATTGCTGTTCTTAGTAGCTTAAGTCAAGTAGATTAAATACTCAAGTGCAAGCCTAAAACAGACTTTCAACAGCTCACTTGAATTATTCTTGCATATGCAATGCCTAATGAACAGGAATCTACCAAAACCACTTTCTTTTTCAGGTCCAAGGCCTGCTGTGTTTCTGCAGCATGGCTTGCTTGCAGATGCCAGCAACTGGATCACAAACTTGGATTACAACAGCCTTGGCTTTATGCTGGCAGATGCTGGCTATGATGTGTGGCTGGGAAACAGCAGAGGGAACACCTGGTCCAGGAAGCACACACACTTCACAGTGAAGCAGGAAGAATTCTGGGTTTTCAGGTATCCTTGTGTTGCTATCCAGTCCCATTGTGAACTGGCAGGATATTGTTTTCGGGTTACATGTGGTGTCACACATGTACCCAGATGAGGGGCAGTAAAGGGGAGTTTTGAGATCAGTTTGGTGTGCTGAAACTCCTGGCTGGTCAGTAGAAAACTGAAAACTCAATCATCAGAGTTCTGTTTCATCCAAAAGAAGTTTTTCTTTGTGTCCACACAAAGGATCTGTGCAGGAAAGCTCTGTGCAGCTGTTCCTCACTGATTTCTTACACAACTAACTTTCTGTCTTTGCTTTGTAGCTTTGATGAAATGGCTAAATACGACATTCCAGCCTCAGTGGACTTTATTTTGAAGAAAACTGGCCAGGAACAAGTATTTTACATTGGCCATTCACAGGGCACCACAATGGGTATGTGGAGAGATGCATTTATTAGAATATATTGTGTTTGAAATGGTACCAATTTCCACATATGTGTTTTAGTGATTAAAAACTAGGGCACTTGAAAACTGCGGCTTTTGGTTTTTAGTGGCTTTCTGGAATATTAGCATACAAATGAAAATACATGATCTTGCAGTGTTTATTTAAAAGTGGAAAGCTGTTGGACTGATAAATTGAAGTCACAGGTAGCTGGCAGTACAGCTTCTATTAAAAAAAAAATCAATGAATTATACGTAATAAAATTAGACTTATCAGGCTCAGAGAATAAAGATTCCCATTTCCAGAATATTTGGCTGCATGTAAGGCCTGGCTCATGTGCTTTAGACCTTCTTGTAGAAGAAGGGTTAGTAAGCATTAAATCGCTCTCTGGAAGAAAGCAAGTCTTCTGAATTACTGCATTTAATTTAGGCTTTGTAGTAACTAGGTTAATTTACATTATTTAACCTAATCCTAGGTACTGCAATATAGTTAAGCTGTTAATCTAAAAATACTTTTGCACACTTTCACATAGATTTTTGTAGAATTTCTACCAGGTAAAATTTTTATCTAACTTGTGTCACTGAGGTTTGTTAATTGTTCTTATATTATTTACAGCTTTTGTTGCTTTTTCAACTTTGCCACAGCTGGCTAAGAAAATCAAAATGTTCTTTGCCTTGGCACCAGTAGCTACTGTCAAGTTTGCCACCAGCCCTCTGGTTAAATTTGGATTGTTTCCTGATGTGCTGCTCAAGGTTTGTATTTGAGTGTAAATGTTTCAAGCCAAATGAGGCATGCCCCTTTCTATCTGAATATAGCATAGGAAAGAATGTTAATAGCTGTGGATTAGAGAGTAACAAATGATAAGGATTCTGGGTCAGTTTTACCATAATGATGCTCTTGAGGTCAGCAGTGTCTTCTGTAGCTTTATTACTGTCTAGTGAGACAATTTGCGTCAGTTTAAAGTAGTATTTTACAATTACAGCTTAATAGGTGGAACAAAATTGTTTCTCCATTTACATGTTTCTAGAATTTAGCCTAGGAAAATCATATGATTATCTAGTCACTGTGTTTTAGAAGAGTTGTATAATATCTTTATACAGAATACAGGTCATGAATTGTCCATGAACTTTAACAGATTTGTTTCACAGTCAACCATTTAGTATTGGAAGAGGATCCTTCAGAGGGTGATTAAGAGCAACAGCTTTATTTAGATGCTGTGAATCATCCTCTGGAGGAGTTTACCTCTTCCCCATTAACATCAAGGAGAATGAGGCAGGCTGCAGTAAGTGCCTGAAGTCAGACATTGTGAACACCCTGCTGTGTGTCATTTTTAACCATCACTTTTCTTTCCTCCACCCATGGAGATTCCCACACAGGGCTGTTTGTTCTGTGACATAACCCCCCTTCTGATCCAGCTTGCACTGATTTAAAGGCTGTCTGTAGTACTGGTTCCTTGCTCTAAAGGCAGTTAACATAAAAGCAACACTAATCATTGTGATCTCCTGTTCCTTGCATAATGGACTTTGTCTAATGAGACTAGCAGCTGATCACTGCCTTGTGCAGATGTTCATGTTGTGCTGAGGAACTTGATTCTCACAGTGACTTGCAGAAAACTGGAGTGCAGGGAGAACCTGACAGTGACAAACTCGTGGGTCAGTCATATCTTTAAAGAACTGTGTCACTTTTAAGGAAGTTTGCAGTGGGACAATTTAAAATCCTTGAACAATTTAAAAATACACCACATCTCATGCAGCTTGTTTTTCTCTCATGGTTTGAAGAGAGGAAGTTGCAAGTACAAAGCCATTTAAAATTAGCAGGCAGAGCTTAACATACTTTAGCCTTAAACAATCTGATGACAAAAAGCTGTACTGTACAACTGTAAATTATTGAATTTAAAATTTATTTGAATTTGAGGTTAGGTTTGAAATTCTTGCAAGATTTTCCCAGTTCCCATGTACTCTTGGTGGGGTTAATGTACTGCACCATTTGTAGCAGAAGCACTAACCATGACAACGCTGATAAGGAGATCAATGATTTTCATGTGACACACCTGTCACCAGTGGAAATGCAAATAATTACCTTCAGAGTGTTGTAGTATAAAAACTGAAAAAAGGTCGTTCTGTGCAATTACATGTTTGTCTTATGTGTTTGGTTTTTTGTAGGACATGTTTGGAAAGAAGCAATTCCTCCCTCAGAATTTCTTGCTGAAGTGGCTTGCTACCCATGTTTGCACCCACAGAATACTCGATGACCTTTGTGGCAACCTATTCTTTCTTCTCTGTGGTTTTAATGAGAGAAACTTGAACATGGTGTGTTCTAGTGACTTTCTTTAATAGCTAAGTTATTGTGAACTCTAACACAGTATTGACTGAATATATAAAAAATTCTTAAGGGATACCATTATTAGTTTTAAAATTCATTATTAGTTTTAAACTTGAGAGTTCTGTTGTTCAAAGCAATTAATCCCCCAAATATTTCAACTTCTTACCTCATCTGTATGTATGGCTCGAGTTAACTTTTGTTTATAACATTTGAAATGGAATGGAATAGTTTGTTAGTTGTTCAGGAAGCAACAATGGGTAGAACTGATGGCCTGTGAGGAGGAGTAAACCTTGTTAATGATCTTGTTGCAGAGCCGAGTGGATGTGTATTCAACACACTGCCCTGCAGGAACATCTGTACAAAACATGATCCACTGGAGCCAGGTAGGCTTTCCAGAATCTAAAGTGCCCATGACTCTGGTTTGTTTGTAGAATATTGATGTGTCTGATATCTGTGAAATAAAATGCCAAAATATATGTGCAGCCTAGCCCAAGTGAAATTTGGAACTGCCAAAATTAAGAAAGGCAGCTGTTCACTGCAGCTGCTTTCATGATAAGGATTTATGGTGGTTCACCCCTCTTCCCTATTTCTTTGAAAATATTGTAACTGGAAGTACCTCAACCAACAAAAAGCACTGCAGAATAACTTACCTCAGAGAGATGCTGTAATGAGTATTTGTTTCCCTTTTAACAAACCCTGTTGTGATTACAGGTTGTATTTTTAGCCAGTGAAAAGCAGCAGGTTTTCTGTTCTATTCTGTTTGGCTTCATTTGATATTTTATTAGTATATTTTGATGTTTGTCTCAATGCACAGTTTCATGCCTGTGATGCTGTTGTGCCTGAAGCTTGGTCAGCAGGCTGACAAGTGAGACATTCCCATGGAATCAGTGGTCAGTGCTACTTGTGCTCTCATAGCTGGATTTGGTCACCTCATCAGAGGCAATGTGTTCTACTGTACACAGCTGTTCAAGGGTTGGCTCAGAAAGAAATGTGTGAAGATTTTTTTTTCCCAGATTCCTGTTATATAAACTTGTTTCTGAAAAATAGTAGATAGTAAATTATGCAGAATAGGCTTGCTAAGACAGCTCCCTGCTTTATTCATACACATTTAGATATCAAGGTAAATATTTCAGAAGTAAACATGGAGCTGCCACATCCTGGCTTTGGATACATTAAGCTGTTTTTCTTAATCTTTTCTACCATTGCTATTAGAGAGTGTGAAATTTTAAGGGACAAAGTCTAATGGTATGAATGTTAATGTTGAATGTTAGTATTTTCCATTCCTGTGACACTGGGCAAAGCAGTGACACTTGTCCTTGTTAATATTTGGCATTCCACTGTTTCTTGTGTAGGTTGCCTGCTCTCCAGATGACTACACTTTTACACTTTTTAGCTCTTCTGGCAGTAGTGTTGCAGTTCTTTGCATGTGCATTTTTTGTTTCTAGGCTGTGAGGACTGGGGAACTCAAAGCTTATGACTGGGGAAGCAAAGCTGCAAATATGGCTCACTATAACCAGGTAGACATCTTTTACATCTATAATTCTAGAGTGTCACAGAAAATAGTCCTTGGGCACTTCTCTGGGTGCTATTTATGCTGCATGCTAAAGAGCTGTTGGTGTTATCTAGTACCCAGACTGGAGATCTGCTTTTTCCAAAAGAACAAAAATAGAAACCAGCTGGGAGTGTGGAGCTCAGAGGTAGTCCTAAGTCAGTGTGGGATCACATTTGGATATGAAGCTGTGGTGGCAATCACTTCCTTGAGGGGAAGTCCTGCCAGTCTAGATCATGAGATCTCCCTGCACTTCTCATCATAAGGCACAGGCTGTCAGTTCATTTGTATTGTTTCTCTTTAGTCTGTTTAGTATCCATGCATTTTTGTTTCTAAATTGCTGCGTACAATGCCAAAAATATTTTGACCCTTTTCTCTTAGTGACTGCAAAATACTGCAGTATCATACTTTCAGAGTAGCAGTCACTTCTGACCTTAGAGTTGAAATACCTTGACTGGGATACATATTTACTTTCTCTGAAGTCCTGATACCCTGCTGTAAACTCCTCAAAACACATCTTTACTGCTGCACATGCTATAATATTGCAGGACTCTTGCAGTTACATTTTTGATTGAGCCAGGACTCCATCTCTAGCTGTCCAAGAGGGAAAATGAGTATCTGACACATTCTTGCAGTTGCTAGTATGTTACACTGGCAGTGTAGGATGACACTGAAGATTTTTTTTCTAACGCTTTGTTTTCACTTTCCCTCTCCTCAGTCTACTCCCCCTTTCTACAAAATACAAGAGATGACCGTACCAACTGCAGTGTGGACTGGTGGACAGGACTGGCTGGCAGACCCAAAGGATGTTGCTATGCTGCTCACTCAGATCTCCAATTTGGTTTACCACAAAAACATTCCAGAGTGGGAACATTTGGATTTCATCTGGGGCCTTGATGCACCTTACCGCATGTATAATGAAATAATTAACATGATTAGGAAGTTATCTCTAGACTGACATGGGTATTGGTTCACCAGGAATTTGTCAGTTTTTGGAAAATACACTTTTCTCACAATAATACTACATTGCTTAGGATGATGCATTTTTAAAATGCCAGCAATGACTACTAATATTGGATTAATATTTGGTTGTTTTTTCTCAGTTTTATTTCTCTCTCTTCACAGTATTTTGCTTATTTTGCACACAGTGGCATAGTACTCAAAACACAGCAGTGGGATTTAGCACAAAAAGAGTATGTTATGTGCACATAAATGTAGTCACCTGTCTGAAAGACAAATTAGACAAGTTAGTCCATTCAGCACCTCAGGTGCTTGACACTTAGAACAAGTGTTTCACTGAGCATAAAACACAGCCATTTCTCAGTATGTGGCCATTTCTAAGTACCTTTGAGAAGTACTTCTTGTACTACTTGTACAGCAGTGACCTATTTGGTGCTGGCACTTTATAAAGCACTTAGTGACTTTTTGCTGTGGTATTATTTTAGCCAATCACATAAAATCAGATTACTTCCCTTTTCAATATTGCCCAGAAGAACTGCAGTGAAGCCAGAGAAACCACTGTCAGTTAAAATCTCCAATTTTGGGACTGATTCATTGCTTTGATTCTTGCTTCGGCTCCCTGAAGCCCTTCAGTGTTTCACATACCAGCTGTGGATAGAGGTCACAATTCGCCCTGGCAGATTCCTGGAACAAGAGTAATGTTCAAACAAAACCACTTTCAGTTAACTTTGTCAATAAGTTGTGGCTTTCAAGGAGAGTGATGTAACATGCTTGTGTTTTGCACTGACCACTAACTAGAAAACAAGCTCCCCCAGTCTGCTGCTGGTGAGAGAAGAGCCAAAGCATTAATTCTACAGCTTGAGTGACTTAATTTCTGTGGCCTTTTCCCCTTAATCATCTGCTGCATTGAAGATCTATTTACTTCTTAACCCCTTACAGGGTGCTCCCCACCATTGTGTTCAGCACCTAAATAACAGCCTGGAGAAGCCTGACAGTATTACAGCAGCTTGATTTGTCTACTTCAAACTGGGGCTAAGACCCATTTAATGGGGAAGAGGATTCACATCTGCCTCGGGGCTGACTTTGGAGCTCTTTCCATTGGCTGTGCAGAGGACTTTGGTTTCTCTGAGATACATCAAAGTTCTGTGCCAAATGAACAATCTCCAGAGTCAGTTGCCTCAGTCCAGATGATAATTTCTGTGCCATAGTTGGATTCAACTAAGATTTCTTCAGTAATCTCAACAGGATAAAGAGCCTTTCTACATGTCATAGGAAATAATGCATTTTAAATTGAGGCAAACTTATTTTATAAAAAAAATTTGAAAAAATAAAAAAAAAATTGCAGAAATAGACACAGGTTGTAAATTAGGACTTGTTTCTTTCATTTCTTTTTTTTATTCCTAATTCAGACTCAGGGAATTCTCAGGTGTTGTTTAGGGATGCAGTGGTTCATTGCTTCATGAGATTTTGGTCTTTTGTAAAGCACAGCCAGATGTGCTTTACTTTGCTTTGCTGAAGGGAAACTTCTGTTGGAATCCAGGGTGGCTAATTTACCAGTTGTGAGGGTATGTGGTATGGCAAGAACCATGTGCATCATGTTTATTAAGCTTGAGCTATTTCAATAAACATGACCTGCTTGGAGTTTGGAGTGGTGTGGTGTTTCACTTCCTGTTTGAGGAATGCATGGGAATCTTTGGGACAGAATTCAGAAAGCCAAATCTATTTTTCACAACTATTAATCCATAGAACGAGTACAGAAAAAAAGTAAAATAGCTAAGTAAATTCCTTTTTTCTTTTTCCCTGAAAGAAGCTTTTTCCCAAGCTTAAAAGGCCATTCTTATTTAGGTGGACTTCTCTGACACTTTTAAGTAAAGTAATAATTGTAAATAATTACTCACAGGACAGAGTCATTTTCTAAGCCTTCAGGTGAGGCTTCTTTTAAACCACTGACGTGGTGGAAAGCTTCTTGTATCATATTCTTAAACCTTGGGTAATTGGATTGCTTAACAGACTGTCTGGTAATCTCATAAATGGCATTTAATCACATAGCAAGGCAGGGAGCTAATCTTTGCCACAGTACACATGAACCAGCTTTTGACCTTTGTCACCTTCAATAATAAATGTGCTCAGGCTATACCTTTCTGTACGCTCTGAATACCATAGTTGTGCAGTTGAGACAGTAGAGTGTATTAAATTCTATGTGTGGCCACCTTTGTCAGCTGATGAACACCCTGGGTGCCTGGAAATAAAGCCAGAATACTGGAAGTTTTACACAAAAGCCATAATGGAGCTTCTCTGCTTCACTGGAGTAAGGCTAGTTATGGAAATTGTGAGCTGCTTTAGTTCTCCCTGACTCACTGAAGTTGCAGTGTGACAGAAACTTGATGAGGTGTCAGTGGGAAGAATTGTGCAAAATAAGACACCCTGAACATAGAGGAGATGAGTGAGAAGCTTGGTCTATTTAGAATCACCTGTGAGGAATTAAGAGTTCAGTGATGAACAGTACATTTTTCTAAGCAGATCTTAAATACTGAGTGCCTGCTCTATGGACCTCTGTGTTACAGGCATGTATGTATGTATGTATGCATGTATGTGTTGTTGAAGGTGGGCTGAACATCAACTTTGGGCAGTATAAAAGTGCACTGGCTTAACAGGGCATGGGACACTTTCTGCTGGCTTGGTCTCAGCATTTAGTGACTGCTGGAAAGGCAGAATAAAGTAATCCCTGTTCAGCTGATGAATCTCAGACTCTCAGACTTGTGTGCAGCTGAAGAGAATGCATGGTCCAGGGCTCTGACTGAGAGCTGTACAACAATCAGGCATAGCAGGGATAACACAGACAGAAAAATGAGGTTTTGTCCTCATGTTGTGCTTGGAAGTTGACAAGGATTTTGTTGCAGTCATCTGCAAGTATATTTACAGTGTTAATTTCATCAGAAGGCCTGAGGATGGTGGAGTGTGTATTAGTGGAGTGTACTGAATGATGCACTAGCTCCACACAGAGCATTTTTACACTGGTTAGTGATTCCATGGCTAGTGATAGTGCTGATGAAAGTTTATACATCAACTCAAGCAGTATAGAAGTGCCTCAGCATAGGAAGAGGTGGTAAAACAGACCTCCTACTCTACCTGGGCCCTGCAAGAGAAACAGTTTTGTCAGCTTGGAAACAAATTTTTCTAGAAATTATTTATAGTTAATGTGCTATACCAACAAACAAACACCCCAAAACCCCCAAAGCCCCTCTAAACAGAGCCCCTCCAAATGAAACAGAAGTGCCTTTATATCATTGAAAGTTACAAATGGCTTTACTCTGTAAGATGTGAGAGAGAAACCTTGATAGCTGGATAGGTTTTTGGATATCTAATAAAATGGCTCCTGGTGGAAGATTTTCTTGTAATGAAAGCATTTATAATGTCTTCTCCCTGTATTGTGTTATAAAATACAAACTCGTGCTGCAGCACTGCCCATCAGGAGCTTTCCTTTCTTCCTGTCAGCCTATTTTCATGAACTTGATATGACCAAAATAATTGAAATTATCAATGAAATAAAAAACTACAAAGGCTGGATGGACATTGGCCACATCTGCAACAGGATTGCCTAATTCTTATTTTCTGAGTGGAAGTGTCTGCATTGCGTTCCCACTCTTTCGGAAATTATGTCTGTAAGCTGCTGAGAATACAAATCAATTCCTCATTCCTGAGTTATGAATTCTGAATGAAAGGACTTTAGGATATTTTCCTGATGGTTATTATTTTGAAAATTAATCCTGTTAAGGCAAAGCTTGAGAATTAGAAATTTACTTCACGGGCAGTTTTCCATCATCAGCCATTTTTGGAAACGAATTAAAGTGACCTTTGATTATGCTTGATACTGGCTGGAGAGGTTTTCAGTGAAGCTTGACTGGAGAGGTGGAGATTAAAAATTTGTTAAAGAAAACGTGTTGGCTCTGTTATGAAAAGTATTTTGTGTTTAGGTTAAAGTTTTTAATCAAAACTGAAGAGGAATGTGTGCTCTTCATCCTGAAATTCTCAGCATCCCTGTGGGCGCAGGGTTCAAGCTGCTTACCAGGGATGTGAGGAGGAGAGTTTTATCTCGCTTATTTTTATTATTATCCAGATATTATTATTATCCAGATCCTGCATTTCAATATGCAGATTAACTAAACAGAATGGGACTGTAGGTTAGATTTATAGAATCATTTAGGGTCGGAAAAAACCTCTAAGATGGAGTCCAAGCGCCCTCCTTCCCTCCAAACCCATTACACCTATAAAGCCTGTGACAGACCCGTGCCTACCAACTTTCCGTGCAGCTGCCAAGCAGTGTTTATGTAATTGGTTATCCCAGGGGCTTTGAGCCGAGGAGCGTTTCCCGGCGCCGTTATCCTCCAGCCGCGGATGGGCGATGGGGCCACGGATGGGCGCGGGGCGGCGCTGCCGCTCGCTCGGGGAGACCGCGCGGGGCCGCGGCCGCTCGGCGGGACCGGCGGGACGGGACGGGGCCGCGGGCGGGGCCGCGGGCGGGGCCGCGGGCGGGGCCGCGGGCGGGGCTGCGGGCGGGGCCGCCCCGCACCGGCTCGGCGGGCAGGTGAGTCCCGGGCTGAGCGCCGCGTTGTGGAGGAAGCCAGCACGGAACAGCTTCCTTGGAAACGAGGGCAGGCACTGCCGCTGCTCGTGGTGCCTGCCCTGCTTCCCCGGTGCTGGTTCGGAGCGAGTCTCCAGCCCTCCTTCCCAGCACGCTTTTCCCGGTAGAGGGCTCAGCGTGCTCTGGGATGTTGCCTTATCTCTGGTACAACAATAATACTGCCATACAGAGGGGGAGAAGAGGAGGATGGAAAAAGAATTTTTCCTTCTAATGCTGCATTTGTTTCAGGATGTTGATTCTAGTTTTCTCTCCCGCTAACTTTCCCTCATTTTCCTGCTACCCACTGTAGTACTGTGCTGTTTGCGTTATAGCTCGTACCTAACAGTGCAGCCTGGGTAGGTGCTTGCATCTTGTGCTCATGTGGAATCTATTTAAGACCCTTTGTGGGGCCTCATTCCAAACTATGTGCCCTTCAACCTAAACTCTGTAGCAGGAGTGAGTTTTCGAGAGATTCTTGCAACACTTGGGAAATTTTGGCAGCATTGTAAGCTGAGCGGAGAAAGCTGGGGTTGTGTCGCTGAGTAAGGTGCAGAAGGGGTTTGTGCGTACTTTGTCTTTTTTTTTTTGGTGTCATACCTTGTGCTGACAAGGAAACTGAAGTCGGCAGAGCGGAGATAGATAGGTGATAAATGCTGTTTGGCGGCTAAGGCAGACGGCTCGGGCTCGGGTTCTGGAGGGTGCGGGTCTGTCCTGTCGGATGTGCCAGGACCGGCTGTCCCGCGGGGCTCCGGGCGGCGCCAGCCTCCCAGGTAAGCGCTGCCCGCCTGCGCCTCGCCTGGGCTTTGTGCTGCAGGATGTCCTAGAATTAGCGCTGCAGAATTCCGCTATTTTTCCTTAAGGGATTTATGAATTATTTTTCTATGACCTAATCTGCAGGCAGAATGCCTATTCTTTAAAATATAGCTTGTGGGCAGCAATGGCTCTGATACTTATTGAGACTTCATGTATCTGTAGGGATTAGTCAGAAGAGTGTCTTTAAGGCAGCTGAGCAATTTATGTCAATCTCCCTTTAGTGAGATTTGGAATACTATAAAATTTAGAATATGATATTTGGAATACGTTATAAAATAAATTGATTCCCTGCATAATTCTAATAATAGAGAGGATCACTTATCCCATCTGGGAGACTTAATTTCTGATTCTGACTGTATAAATCAACAGAAATCACAATAATATTCTTGGACCCAGCTGGTGTTATAAATGCCTTATTGTGAAATAGAGGTTAGGATAAAATGCAGTCAGAAGATTGAAACTAAGCTCTTGGATACAGATCCTCACCTGTTAGGTGAGCAGTTAGAGCAGTGTCTTGCACCAGGTTTCAATTCACAACAGTTAATGGTTTAAATAAATTAATTCTCCAAAACAGTCTCATAACAGCAAGGAATCTGAATTCCAAAATATATATGTGGAACAGGTAGAAGCCTGTCTCCAACAGGGACCTACTGACTGCCTGAATAATAGCACAGATAATGTTACTGCTTAAGCAAAATTCTTGAAGCCTAAAGAGGGAACAGAATCTATTGAAAAGAAAACAGTTGAAGCTGAAAGCAAACTTAAGTATTACAAATTCATGCACATTCAGAAAAGGCCACTGCTAATGAATCATTCTTAATTATTGACGAGCAAGGAAATACAGTCTCACATTTGCCCCATCAGATTTATTTTCTGATCAGCAAAGAAATAAAATCATCTGAACAAGGTAATAAAGTCATCCAGGAAGTTGACCTCATTTCCAATATTAGAATAAATGCTTTACTGACAAAAGAGGTGAGTTCATAGGAAGCTTAGGGCAAGCTTTGTTTCCCTAAATGTTCAAAGCTTTGTTTTTCTTTTTCTAAAAGCACAAAAGAAGTGATGTCTTACTGGTTAAATCAAAACTTCCATCATTTACCTCTAAAAGCTTTTAGCAAACTAGTAATGTTGGCGTCAAGCCTGCTGGCTTCTGCCTGTGGTGTGCTTGCCTGTGATCAGAGGAAGATCCTTTAAAGGGCATAGGACTAATGGTGGATCTTTTAAGTGCATATGTTAGTTTGATACATGGGTAAAGGGTTTTTTTATATCAACTTGCTAATAGAGCTGTTGAGATATGGAGTGAATATTGTATTAATGTGATAATACTGGTAGCTAAGCATCTGTGGGGAAGCATAATGAGATTTTACCCTGTATTCTTCTCTGCAACTGGGGGATCTTATGTTCTTCAAAATTGGTTGGCTCAATTTTGCATCTAGTCATGTCAGGTGAATTTTTCCATGTCAAGTAGATACAGGTGTGTAAAAGAGGACATAACTTCAAATGTCAAGTTAGATGGAGATGAGACACAGCCACCACATCCAGACTAGAAGTATATTGTAGGTCTTCTTAAGGTTTTAACTAAGGCTATTTTATAACCAAGAGATCATTAAGGAAATATGTGTTTGCACACAGCCATTACCCACCAAATACCCACAGGTCAGACCGGGAGTTTAGGTAGCAGTCACATAAAATAAATAAATCAGTGGTAATTTTTATTGCCTTATCTATAAAGACAAAAGGATAACAAAGGATGGCACAATTCAAAATTAATAAGAAACAGCAACTTTTGAAGTGTCTGCAGCAAGTGGAATAGAAGATGTTCCAACTCTTTCTCTGAATTCCAGCATTAGAGGTCTGCACTTCTGCTTGTTTTTCTACTGTGCAGGTCTCTGATAGAGCTCTGCTGACAGCCTTGGCCAGGTAATTCTGTTCTGAGATTGTAATGCATTATATTGCGCTCTGTATGACAGGAAAAAGAGCTGCCCCTTTAATTCTCATTGGCGTGTAAGAGTTGCTGGGGTGGAGTCACAGCTGGAGCTGCATAAAAGCTGCAGGATTTCCCGCTGCCTCAGCCTGCAAGCAGCATGAACTGCAGCCTGCCACACCGAGTGCTGCTCAGCTCTCCGATGGAGGGACAGCAGGGCAGGTTGTGCCTGCAGCCGCTCTGGGACTTCGTCACCGCAAGGGAGCCGTTGATCAAGTCACCGTTTTTCCCAGTGCTGTTTTCTTTTACAGCATACATGGCTTTCTGTCTTCCCTATGTTGCACTGGACTTTTTCAGCATCAGACTGCCAGACTTGAGAAAATACAAAATCCAGCCACAGACCTATCCAAGTCTAGGAATGATGGTGCCTTGCATTATTCAAAGTGTGTATCACCATGTTGTTTTGATCTTCCCGGTGACATTTCTGCACTGGTACTGGAGACCCATGGATCTACCAGTGATAGCTCCAGAGCTGCCTGAAGTCCTGCTGCAAGTAGCAGTTTGTCTGCTGCTATTTGATTTCGAGTACTTCCTGTGGCATTTGCTTCATCACAAGGTGCCTTGGCTCTACAAGACCTTCCACAAGGTGCATCACAAGCACGTGTCAACGTTCGCCCTTACCACTCAGTATTCCAGCGTGTGGGAGCTGCTCTCACTGGGATTTTTTGCTGCTGTAAACCCACTGCTCCTGGGATGCCATCCTTTGACAGAGATGCTGTTCTTCCTTGTAAACATTGGTTTGTCAGTGGAGGACCATTCTGGATATGACCTCCCATGGTCAACTCACCGACTTGTGCCTTTTGGATTGTATGGAGGAGCCCCACATCATGATCTCCACCATCTGAAATTCAAATCAAACTATGCTCCTTACTTCACACACTGGGACAAACTCTTTGGGACATTCACAGAGTCACATTCTAATTAAGAATATTTACCTGTGGATGAACTCTTATTTTTTATAGACTGAAATGGAACATTTATTTTTTTAAAGAGATACAGAAGATTGTATATTTGAAGCTGCCTACAAAAGCAATAGCTATTTATAACAAATTCTTTTAATATATTTGTGTGTGTACTTGGAACTGCCCGTGTTAAATGACTGCAAATGGAAAAGTGACTATCTGTTGCTTAAATTTGAGTCTAAGGTTTAAGGGAAGCATTAAGTGACATTCTCTCGCCTTTCCTTCTTTCCAGCTTTCATAAAGCATGTATCATGTTACTGTATGAAGTTTTATACATACGCCAGAACATTATCTTACTGTTGTAGGATGATTTATGATGTAAACAGAAAAAGTACACATCATGGATTTTGTGGAGTTTAATCTGCCAGGAAAAATTGTTATGCAATGATTTTGCAAAATATTGCTGCCAAGTCAGGGTGGTTGGTTAACTGTTAAATGATTTTGATATTTATATTTTTTACCTTGATGTACTGTCTCTTTTTAATAGAGAATAAATATGCTCATTCTTTTAAAATCATGTTATGTTTCATTTTATTAATTCCTCTGTTCATATTAGGAACAGGTATGGTTCCTTTTGCATAGGTGTAATTTATTTGAATTATAAAATCATAGAATTGTTTAGCTTGGAAAAGACCTCTAAGAGAGAGTCCAACCATTACCCTAACATTGCCAAGTCCACCACCAGACCCTGTCCCTGAGTGCCACATTTACACATCTTTTAAATACCTCCTGGGATGGTGAGTCAGCCACTTCCCTGGGCAGCCTGATCCTGAGCTTGACAACCCCCAGTGAAGAACCTTCTCTTAATATCCAATCTAAACCTGCCCTGCCATAACTTGAGGCCATTTCCTCTTGTTTTTCCCTTGTTAAATGGGAAAAGAGATTGAGATCCATTTTAATTTCAGAGTTGCAGAGTTTTGTAATATTATTTCAAAAGTGAGTAGTTTACTTTTACTCCAGAGTCATATGTTATTTTAAAATAGTTTTCAATTTTGCAGAAACATAATATTAAAGAATGCAGTTTAAAAAGTCAGTGAAATGTTATTATTATATTTCTGTGATGCTTGAATAATTTTTACTAAGCAGCCCTTTAAATGGGAGCATTAGTCCTTCAAAATCATTTCAATTGTTACTTGCATGCAAAATCCTGTCACGGAATATAAACAGGGTTTCTACAAAGTAGATAGTTCTTTCAAGCAAATTTCAGGGGAACAGAAACAAACCTTTGAGGATCCTAAGAACAAAAATGGCTGTGCATTGCTAAAACAGTTACATACACAAGATCAAAATGTATCTCTCAGAAGTAACACTGAAAAAATTAGGCATGAAGAGATAAGCAAGTCTTTGATGCCTCATTCAGCAGAGATCCACACGGGTGTCTAATGTCTCCTACAAAACATTTTAATGCTTGTTATCATCCCATCCTGTATTACTAATAAACTTCCCAGGATGATGATGGAAACAGAGAAAGCACGAATAATGTAGAAAGTGTGGAAAGAACACTTATCATCATCCAAAAATGTCTTGGTCCTTATGTTATGTCTAGAGGGTTGTGTGACCTTACAGAGGCTGTTTGTCCTGTAGAAAAGAGAACCCTTAGTACTTCCAGCAATGTGAATTTATAAAGACACTGGGTCTTTTTGATAACAGGAAATAACGTTCATAAACCTCTTCATAAACAATATGAAATGCTGCAATCTTAGTACTCAAATGCTCTCTCTGCTCTCTGGATATCACAGAAGAGCAACCCTTCTCTTCCTTGTTCAGAGCATGATGCATACTGAGAGCAAAACTTGAGGCATAAAATAGTACTGGAATCTGTCATTCATCTATTGAGCTGTGAGGAAGAATCCCCAGTCCTTCTGATGCTTGTAATCTTAGGTGTTTTGGTGTGTTCTAGAAAGAGAGGGTAGTATTCTTTCTTTTCTGCTGAATGCAGGAGAAAAAAAATATTTTCTGATTTCTTTGAGCTGTTTAGCCGTTTTGAGATGTCCCAAAGTTATCCTTTCTGTTCTAGAAATCCCACTTAATTCAGTTTGGCAAATTCTGAGCATCTGGCAAGGATAATCTGTGGTTTCAATGAGTTATACCTTACACTATACTTTGTAACTGTACACTATAACAGTCATGTACTATTGGCTCTCTCAGTAAGCAAGGGTAAGGCTAACTGGCACTTGCTTATGTTGCTGTAGGAGACCTGTGAGCAAAACCCACAAGAAAGGTTGTAACTAAACTCATGGGGATTATTCTGCTTTTCATATGAAGCTTAAGAGTTGATGCAGTACTTTATATAGTACAAGAACTAGAGAATTCTAGTCAGCTGCAGGCAAAACTGTGCTTGCTGTTAAGTCAAGTGAGATGATTGTCTGATTTGGCACTGGCAGTGTAGCCTGACAGCTACTGAGGATGATCAAACTGGCAAAGGAAGGAGGCAATGTGCTGCACAGTGATCCTGCCTATTCTTTACATCCTCAACATTTGCATCACTTCAGACACACACCAAGAATGTGTTTCCTCAGCGATGGAATTTCCCCCAGGTTATATTAGTACCTAATCTATAGCCAATCAGACCTGGAACCTCAGTTTAAAGGCTCCTTATTGCAAGAACTTGGAATACTCCAAAAAAAAAAAAAAAAAAAAGATTGTTAAATGAGTATTTGACAAATACATGTCTGGAATGGCTTTTTTGAATCCCATACTAGAAATTTCTGTATTTCATCCTCATGACATAATCCTAGCATACATGTTCCCTATTTCTGCAATGCTTTTGATTGCTTTTTGCAATCCCTATAAACTCTGAGGGATTGCATCCATTTGCGTGTTGTGTGTACTTGGAAGTGCTTTCTGTAGCAGTTTACTTTAGTCTAACTTTAGTTGGGCATGTAAGAAAAATTCATGAGCAGACGACCCAAACAAACACATAACTTCAGGTCTTTGCAATTCAATGAAAACATATACTGGAGATAAAGCAAATAAGCGTTGGTTTTTTTCCTGTTTTCATTGAAAGCTCAGCATATACTGTGCCACTGAGCATGAAAGAACAGTAAATTCTGTGTATTGATAGTGGTGAGATTTGAACACAGGATTTTATAGATGCTACTTCCTATATTTGCATTTCCCCGTGGTCTTTACCACAAATCTTTACCAGACAAAAGGAAGGACATGACACTCGTAAGGGTTTATGTAAGAAAACCAAACCAAACTTTCTCTCTTCTGTTCCATAATTCTCCTAGCTTCCTTCCTCTTTATAATGTGACGTGGTGTTCCACACAAACTTCCTATCTGATCTGCTGAAAGCTCAGCTGTGGTCATTTGCAGAGACCTTTGAAGCTATACATTTAATGTTTTTGGTGCAGCTATTGTCCACTTTATATCTTCAAAATTTAATAAAGCTCAAAGAAAGAAGATTTTATGCATTTCTCTATCTTAACTCTTAGGCACAAATTAAACATTGAACTCTTTGTCTGTTCTTGTGAATTGCAGGAATTCCCAAATTCTCACTGGCAATTTAGTGCTATTCTTCTTTGAAATTTAGTCTGAGTTTTTCAAATGATAGCCAGTTTGGCAATTTTGAGGTAAGAGTATGACACTGCAAAGGGAGAGGTTTGTACCTGGTGGGCTCCTCATGTGCTTTGCAGTGAGCTTATGATGCTTAGAGCCATGCTGAGTCAGTGTTCAGTGCTGGAAAAGGCTCCCTCTGCCCTCATGTTGATCAAGTGCAAACATTTCACAGGGGAAAATCTACACAGCTCTGGTCTAAAACTGATTTCTTATGTTTTTTTTGTGATTTATTATTATGAAAAATAATCTGTATCAATAACGGATTTAGTGACTTGGTTGATCTAATGTGTTATCTGGATTAAATGAAAAACTAGCATCTCTTTGGGTAATGCTATCTCTAAATCAATTTTGAAGCAATTTGTGATGACAGAACACTTAATTGTCATCTGTTGCCTCTCAATATCATTAGAAGGAATTAATAACTCTGATGTGGCTTTATCTTAGTGGCCTCAGCAGTCCCTTCAGTTTCACTTACACTTGCTTCCATGCACAAGTATTAAGCTTCCTCTCTTACCTGCCCAAATCCATGCAACCCTTTTTGAACTAGCAATGGATCTGTATCTGAAAACATCATCTGTCTTGGACTCTCTAAAAGTACAAAACTCCACTGGAATTATTCACAGATTTCCCTGGGGGAGAGACTGACTGGAGTGTGAACCAAGCATCACATTTACATGTAAACCACGTCAAAGCCCTGGATTTGCATGCTCAAATATTGATGCTGGTCCTGCATTGCTCAGTGCAGCCCAACCTGAAAGGTCTTTGCAGCAGTCTGGAGCTGTGTTTGCAGCATGGCTTTCTTGTAAAAGCAACTGCCAAACAACTGTTTTCCAAAACTTAAATGTGTTTCCAATTTAGGGAAATTTGAAGTTGTTTACTGAAAAAAGTCCCATACTCTCTCCCTAAACTAACCAGCATAAGCATTCCAGGCTTTAAAGGGAACAGAACCAATGCAGAGGGCCCTTCAGCTGTGGGAAACTATGCTGAGTTTTTAATAATTCTTTTCAAATTGTTTTCTTCTCAAAGAGATTCCTAATCACCTTGTCTCCCAGTCTGGAATGGTTGCTGTGATCAAGGCTATAGGTGTGCACAGAGAGAGAAGAGAAAGGAGGCTGGGAAAGTGTTTTTATTTCTGTCCCTTGGTGCAGCGTGCAGTGCTGTCAGGTATGGATGGAGTGTTGCACTGATATATCCTTCCCACCAGAGCACAGATGGTTTCAGCCCTCAGGTTCTTACTGTGGAATGGTTCAGACTCCACATCCACACACAGCCTTTCCTTATTGTTATCTCTTTCTTTCTGGAAATTCCCACAGCAGCAAAACACAGTGACCTGCAAGAGGGAGCTCCACCTTTGGTCAGCATAAATGCAAATATCTTTTTGTGTCACCAAGCATAAGACTAAGTTAAAAAGATCTACAGGCACATGGACTGGAGTGCCTCTTCCATGCTCAATTTGAGATAGCAGGTTTTACTTGTGGAAAATAAAAAAACCAATAGTCCAAAGGGGATGGTTAGTAGGCCAGGCAAGGAGAAACATGGTATCAGTCTAATGAGAGAGACTTCAGTACTACAAATGTATGATTTAATGGGATGGGAAAGGATGGGCTACCTGTACTTCCAGGGAGAATTTGGATGGAACGTATTTTTATTTACCCTCAGATCTATGCAGCAAACAATTCAGGGGATTAAGTAGTCCAAAATCTACAGAAAAACCTGTTTTTAAGGTGAACAAGATGCACCCTCTTTATCAAAACAATATGAAAAAGCTCTACTAGCAATTTTGTTGGTGTCTGTTTACATACTTTTCCAGCATTTGCAGCAGCTGTGAAAAATTACACCTCTAACAAACAACACACATGGGTAATTTCACAGCCCCTTTAAGGGATTTATTTACAAAACTTCCAGAACCAGTCTAAATAGCTGAGACAGTGGAATTTGTCAAGCTCTCCAGACAAACAAGCTTGGGAAATGGAATGATCTAAAACTGCACAAGCAGCTCCTCTGACAGTTGCAACTTACAAAACTTTAGATCAGAAGTGTCCTTCTCAGCTGAGCTTACACAAAAAGCAAATGCCCACCAGCTGCCTTCCCCTCTGTTTTTAGCCTAGCAGTCTCCACAGGTGTTTGCTCTTCCTGGTAATGCCAAAATACTTCTCCTGAGCAGCTGCTGACAACCTCCCCTTGTCCTCTGAGGAAACTGGCTGAGTGCTGCCAGCTGCTTGGCCATGTTTGCCATGTTTTATCCCTTGGGCAGCCAGGTCATCACTCCCAGGTGCCTGCATCCCTTGAGAATCCCTAATACATTGCATGCACAAGTCCTGCTGCAAATGCAAGCTTATCCCTCACCACCTGTCCTGAAAACTGTGTCTGAGAGGCCAAGGTCTTGATCTGACCCTTTTCCTCTTTTATTCAGCTCCAGGTAGGCTGGCTTCCATTTCAGGTCAAAGCCTTTCCCCCTGGGGGCAGAAGAGTCTCTGTTACCTCCTCACCTCTAGAATCTATTTGAGCCCAGCTCATCTCAGCTCATCGGAGAGAAGATTTTTTCTGTCCTCTAGTCCAGGGAGGTCTTGGTTGGTTCCCTGTGCTCACTGCAGTGACCTGAGCTCATGCTGGGCTGTGGTGGTGGGGAAGCTCCAACCCTCCCGTGCTCTCATGGCTGGGTGTGATGGAGGGCCCGGTGCTTTGTGAGGAAGCTGGGCAGACACAGGGAGGGAAGGGGGTTCTGGAGGGGCTGGGAGGGTTGGGGCAGCAGGGCTATGCTGACCTGGAGCTGCAGGATGAAGCCTTTGAGGGTGTCAGGTTTTCTTGTCAGTAGCAATTCCGGTGCGATCAGGCATAACTCAAACTTGGAGCCCCAGGGAAGGGGCTCCATAATGGCTCATTGGCTTTGGTACCACTGTGGTGAGGAAAGCAAAGATTATGTAATTACTTGTTCTGTGGGTATGATTGTTTCCAGTGGCCTTTCTCTGTTCCCATAGCCATGGCTTGTCATTGGTTCAGCTTGCCTGATGTTTCTTGTGACTCACCTGTGGAGAATTGCTGTTCTAGCTCATGAAATCTCCATATCATGTGGCAGGCCTCTTTGTTAGACCAGCAAGCTGAAGCAAAATCACTACCTTGGACCTTGGAACTGGCTGGTGGGTAGCAAATCTATGTATCAGCACCCTTTTGGAAGTACCATGACTGAGAGGTTACTATTTTATCTACTTTCTTGCAAACCCTGATGCTCCTAACTAACCCCCCCTTCCCACCCTGTTAAACCTGGGCTCCATGCCTGCTGCTCTGCATCCTTTTCTTTCTGGAGATTAATTGCATAGTTTAGCCAACATGCTGTATGCTTTTCTTCTTTTTTTTTTCCCCTCCCTCTTTTTGTGACTCAGATTTGTATCTTGAGTAATTGAAAAATTTTTCAGAAGAAGGAATTTCGTTTCCCTCTGCACTTGGCACAGCTTGTAGGAGAGCACTGTTAAACTCTGAAAGCTATGGACAGATAACAAAAGAGCAGAGCATGTAAAATGTGGGAAGGCACATGCACTCAGCCATAGCAGCACAACAAGCTGATTCTCTGTTTTATTTCCTTTGTCTATTGAACTTCAGCTTACTGCTTCACTGTTTCTGTTTAAGACCTCTTAATCATAGGGTAGTGGGAGAAATTAGTGCTTCTGCACTAGCATCAGTCCAGTTTCTAGAAGTTAGCCATCCTGAGAGATCCTAATTTGCAGTTAGTGCTAATTCAATTGCTTTTATTTATTTATAATATTATTTTGAAACCCTGACAAAAATCTAGGTGCCAGGAGCTATATAAATAGAGGAAAAAAACCTCTCTCAAGAAGCACAAGTCATAGTGTGGGCCTTTGCATTCAGGAGTTACTTAGTCCTGGTAGCTAGAGTGAAGTTCTAAACCAAGACTGAAGAAATCTGCAATGTGTATTTTGTGGAAACTGTATTTACTTCTTTGTTAGAAGAATTTAATTAAAACTTTCTCATTACAGACATTTAAGTTTGACTTGGCAGTAACTGGTCCTTTCAGATACCTGAAAAGCTGATGTGTGTCTGTTATCTACAAAGCACTAATACTTAGACAAAACAATGGGGCTTTTACTAATTTTTTTTATTTCCTAGTGCTGTTATTACAAATCTTGATTATATAATGTGCCTGTAGCATCTACTAAGCTTCTAACTGGCTGTGGCAAGGAGTGGGACTTAGCAGTTTGTTTTGCTTCTTGCAATGTACATGAAATACACTGTTGTAAGAGATTTCTAATAATTATGCTGTTACAGCTGTGTGCTTAAGGTACTTCTGCCTTTTAAGGCAAAAATTCCAGACAGAGGCATAAGAAAAACAGCAGGATTCAAGTTTGGACTCAAGTCACACAAAGGTAGCTGGTATCTGTTCAACTACCTTTGACAGTGACACTCAGGGTACAACTGCATTTTCATTCTGCTGAGTGGGAATTCCAGGATGAGATTATTTGAAATGGATGTGTGGCACTTCTCTTTGCTGATTGTCCAGCTCATGATAGTGCACATATATCTCCATTTTATTTATCTATGCAAACATACACATATAAAGATTATTTTTATATATACATGTGAATTCCCCTTTGCTTTTTTCTTTTGGTATTTACACATATATTAAAACTGTGGCATACAAAGTGTGGTGTGATAGTGTAAGAAAGCTGGAGATGACATCAAACTAGAGTCATGGTTGGTAGCTAGAGACAAACATCTGCAGAAAGGACCACGAGGGAGCAGTGATGGGGAGATGTGGGCATGCATCTCACTCTCAGGAGAAACCTAAGGGCTCTCCCCCAGCTCGAGTCTCTCCTTGCCAGAGAACAAGACAGCTGAAACTCGTGTGGTGGTGATAGTATCCTTTTTCACTCAGTTTCAGAAGGAAATGAGTTACGCAACTGCAGCTTATGTCAGAGTCCTCAAGTAGTTTGTGTGCTTGTTCCACAACTCAGCACAATTGGACGGAGCAGGAGAGGTCCCAAGACATTAAGTGCTCTCAGGTTTTGTGTAAATCAGTAGCTGGGCAGAGGCAAGAGGTATTTGCACCATTTTAACCCCCCATTAAGGGGAGGAAGTGACCCTGGTTCAGTCAGTGTGCCAGCCCTGCAGCCTGCACTGCCGGCTCCTCAGCCTGAGGCCAGGCAAGATACAGGAGAGACGTTCTGGGGGTCTGTGTGTGGGGTGAGCTCTGGGGACATGGAGAGGAATGAGGATCTTGTGGGACAGTACAGTAAGCCTTGGATGCAGCTGGAGGTACTGCTGCATCAAGGAGGACCTGGCAGAAGTTCTGTGGTTTTTGTGGTTGTAGTGTTCAACTCACTAAGTCAATAATGTACAGGAAACAAGGATTTATAGCTCACAAGCAGTTCCTTTGATTTGAACCATGACCCCTATTTTTCACTGAAAATAGTGAGAAAATCCAGAGCCACCTCATGACCCCAGTGAGCAGTTCTGCAGAAGATGCCTCACGATGAGCTCATCAGTGTCACCCTTCTCCACAGGAAGGTGAGCTCCAGGGCTGTGTGTGACTCCTGCCTGTGAAAAGAGAGAGCAGCTCTTGGTCAGTGCTGAGGAGAGGCAGTGGTGGCACACTGATCACAGGGAGAACCGTGGTAGGAAGCAAGGGAGGAATCCTAGAGGTGGCTGGCTTCAGAGCCCACATTACTTTACTACTGGTAATGGTAGACAATGAAGCTTTCCCACAGAATGTCAGCAGTTGGAATGAAGGCATAGAAATCATGTGATTTAATTGCATGGATGTGTAACTTTCTGTGTTTTTAATGATCTCTTACCAAAAAGCTCTTTCTGATATCATTATTTTATATATTCCTCCTAGCGCAATAATTTTTTTTAATTTTACCAGTTTAGATGGGTTTAAGACACACAATTGCATGATTATAACATAAGCCAATATAAATTTTGGGAGTAGAGACAATAATTATCTAATTAGGTAATCTTTTGCAAGAAGGAAGGTACTTCACATTAACTGCATATGAAATCAATGTGAAGAATTTCCTTAGAAATTGCAAATTACTTTTATTTTTCTTTGAAAATTACCAGCCCTCAACCTGCATCCCCACCTGCAGAAATCTTCTTTGCATAGGGTGGTTCCAGTGCTTTCTACATACTCCCTTCCCCCTTCTCCTGCTTCTACATCTCTTAGTACTTTCTCAGAGGGGGAACAAATTCTGTAGCATATCTGGAAACGAAAACTCCATCTGTTTTTGTTTCTTCTTCTTTTTTTTTTTAAATATAGTTTCTCTTTAGCATTTTGTTATCATCTTGACCAAGTGACAGCTGGCTAAAGCATTGTGTTACTGATTCCAGAAATCTCTTTTGGAGATTGGCTGGAGCAAGATGCACTGACTTTGTTTGAGCAATACTCTGAAAGCATTCCATGCTGCCTGCAGGTATTGCATTGATCTGACTCATGTCATCCTGGCTGATATAAGTGATTTTGCATCTGGAGTAGAAAATTTTGGGTTTTTCCCCCCCTCATTTTGAGTGGGCCCTAATCCTTTCCTCCAGGTAGAAGCTTGGTTTTGGCTTGCAGCATGTCAAGATGAAATTTATACCTCCATTTTAAGAAAAAGGAAGTGCTGATGAAGACTTCAGCAGTGTTTCCCATGAGCCAAAATTAACAACTGAATCTGGAAGGGTGCGGGGGAAAAAAGCTTACTCAAAGTTAGAAGGATCTGAAATGTTTTCTGGGGTTTTCTCAACTTTTTAATGCAAAAGGGGAATAACAATCTTTAAGAACAGAGGGAGCAGAATTTTTCTTGTGGCAAAGTGGGAGTTTCCCATTCACGTGAAATCCTGGGTTAGACCTCAAGCAGCACTAAAAAGGTAGTAGAACAAAATCTGTGGAAATAACTACTGCAGAAACTAACTGAGGTTAACCTTGGCAGCAAGGAGAGCTGCTCTCTGTTGTATACTGGTATTTTTGCAGTTATAGTTCCCTTTCTCTTGTATGTTTTTGCTTCCCAGCCTTCTTTTTTCCTCATGCTATGCCACTCTGCACTCCTAAGGTTTTTACCTCCAAAAGCTTTCTGGTTCTTGGTCAGCTTTACTCTCAGGACTCCTTTAGAGGAAATGAAAATTGAGAGGAGTCAGAAGTGATGCTAGTTCACAACTCTTCTAATCACACACCGAGGACAAAATACCATGTCTGCCAATCTCTCATGGTTTTGTGAATCATATTGTTAGCCACTGTCAGTCTTTTATTTTAAAAAAGGCTCACTCATGATTTATACTTTTAAAAAATTTTTGATGGGTTATTACACTCCCTCATGAAATTATACTTTTTAAAATTTTTGGATATGACATTTTGGAACTTCATTTTTCTGGAAATAAGGATAATTGAAATATTTTCTTGGAGATAGACACAACTGTAACCAGTTCCAAAATTTACTGTGCCTGCTAGGTGGCTAGACTTTATTTGATTGAAAAATTAATTACTGGTTCCCCTGGAAACAATGAGCAACACAGATGCTTCATCTTAGCCACAGATCTGTGCAGAATATGTTCAACTGGTATTGCCTTCATCCGTTTGACTTTATAGGATGCAAGCTGGCCAAGGTGGAAAAGAAAGGATTCAGCTTTGAAAGGGGTTGAGCAATGCTAATGATGTGATGGTCCAGAATTGCAATGAAGAATGTGTGACTTGTGCAAACTAGGAGGTGCAGACAAAAGATTGAAAGAAACCCCAAAGTGTTTCACCTAGTGATGGACCTTTGTGACTAGACATCAAAACTAGCACCCACTGTGACCTCTTTCTCTAATGGTTGCAGAAATAGAGAACCAGTCTCCTTGCTCCTTTCCTGGTCAGGTGAGCTAAGGACCAAGCAATTAAAACTGCTCAGTACTGGGATGTATCAGCTTAGTGACGTGCAAATAATCCACAAGGAATTAGGTAAACTAAGCTTGTCTAACACAAGAATTCAGATTAAATTACATTTATCTAAAGCTCATTCTGAAGTGAAAAGAGAAAGTGAAAACAGACTTATTGTGATTTCATTGGGATGCAAAGCTCTGGCACTTCTGTTTCAAGAGTACTTGTTAAAATGTCCTTTTGGGTTTTGTTTTCATTTTCCTTTTTCCCCACCTCTACACTTTTAATCTTATTCCATCCTGTGCAGTTTTCCTTGCCGTGATTGCTCCCAGTGATGAGTCCTACAGACTCTCACTGCTCTGCCCTCACACTCTTGTTCTCCCCTTGGCCTGTGCTCTTGGTACCTCGAGCTGCTGAGCAGGCAGGGGCTGTGCCTGACGTGGTTCCCTGGTGTCCCCAGCTGCCCCTGCAGGGACAGGTCTTGGCCCCCTCCCACAGGGACCCGGTGGGAAAGGCTCCCAGATGTGCAGAGCTGGCTAGAAACAGCTGCACACAGCGTAACACTGAAGTCAGAGCTCTCTGCGACGTCAGTGGCCTTGCTTGGAAAAACAGTCATGGAATCAAGCCAAGCTGTATCTTTTATTTTCCATTTTTTAAGAAGCAGTGTTACATAATCTATTTCTTCTATTTTAAATTTTTATATTAATTCAAAATTCTAAGTTTAATTTGAAAACAAAATCGATGGAAACAAATCATATGTAATTGTTACTTTAAAAACTTGGTCTTTCACTCAAGCAGGAGTAATAGATTTTAGTAGTAGTTATAAATATATCCAAGTAGTTTTTAGTAGTAGTAGTTATAAATATAAATAGTTAGTAGTAGTTTTTAGATGCAGATATGCATCTTTTCAACAAAAATTTAGTTTTATTCTGAAGGAAATCGCCTAGCTTCTATGTGATCATTTGAAGTGCGACATCATCTCTGGAGGATATGTTCTTGTATTTCAACTAAAAAAAAAAGTGTGTTCCTTTCTTTCTTTACATTTCTTTACTCTGACTTACCTTTTGGTATTGTATAACAACTTGGAATGTGCACAAAACATCTATTTTTGTATATTGTTATGTATACTTCATCCAAGCCTTGTAAGCTCTTCCTAGCTGCACTACCGACACTGTCTGTTATGGTTTATTGGATGTTTTAATCCTTTAATTTATTTGAATGGATGATGTGATGTCAGGAGGGAATGAAGAATGCAGTGGACTTTGAAGGTGCTGTGCAAAGTCTCAACACTGACTTTACATTACATGCTGACAATAATGACATTTCTGCTACTGGGAGCTCATTCTACTTGAGACACATTTTGGTTTTGTGGATCATCTGGAAGCAAAGCCTCTAAATGCAGCTTCTGTTTTCTAGCAGTGTGAGCAAAGTGCTGTATCTCACTACTCCTAAAAGCAGCTGGTAGTTCTGCAGCTTGCAGCTGAATCATCCCTGAGTGTTTATTTTACAGCCATTCTGTGGTTTTTTCACCCTAATTGCTGTGGGTTATTTCATACCCCAGAATTATTTTGCCACATACAAAGCAAGTTAATTCCTGCTTGCTTAAATGGCTTAAATCCTGTTCTGATTACATGTCTTCTAACTTGACAGGAATCATAACCATAAGTGCTAGATCCTATAGAAAATATCACGTGTAATTCAGAATTGGGCTAATTATTAGTTCTTTACTGAAGAGGTCACTAAAGCTTGTATGAATTTGGTCTACAAAGCTCCTTTGTTGGACTCTGTTCTTAGCTGAAGGCCAGTGTAATCCCTAATTGTGCATCCCACAAACAAGAATGAGACTGAGCAAAGAATCCCTCAGTAACATGCTGGGCAGGTCTCCACTGAGGAGATGTAGGGCTTCAGCCTGCTGGAAATGGGTGGCCTGTGTTTCAAAGGACTTAAAAGTCCTGTACAGTTCAGCAGTCTGGGACACTGCTTTTGGCAAAAAGCACAGTCAGAAACAGCTGAGATTCCTACTGGTGCTCTGCAAGTTTAAGAGGTGTTGTGAATGTGAGACTGAAGGAAGACAGTGTGTTCTGGCATCATTGTCTTATTTCTTTGCAAACAAAAATACCCTTGCCCAAAAACAAAAGAAAAGGGGGAAAAAAAAGAAAAAGAAAAGCAAACTTCTGTGAAGGCATATTGAGTAGCTTTAGATATTACTGTTTTCCTTAAAGAGGAAGGAGACAAAATCCTGGTTGTCTTTTTTGGTTGGAAAGCCAGTTGAGCCTTGGGGAATGTGGAGCTGAAGGAAATAATGAACAGGGGGTAGAACTGAGCACAGTGCAGAGGAAAAGAGGCTGGAATAGCAGGGCTGTCAGGTGTGATTTATGAGGGAGGAAGATGGTTTAAGGTGAGCTGCTGGATCCCCAGAGAGGCTGGGAGGAGGCTTGTAGCAGTTGATTAGAATCACTTGCTGCTAAATTGCCTAAGACAAACTTGTCTTTATGACATGGATGCCCACAAAGAGGAAAATTAAAGTATACTGCAACAAGGAGTAATTTTTGAGTGCTTATAGAAGCATTTTCTCACTTTGGGGTTAGAGATGCATTCTCTAACAACTCACCTTAGTTAGAAACATTCCTGTTGTGTATTAAAAACTTAAAGGAGGATACTGAAGTTATTAGATAAAATAGATCAGCACCATCATCTTATTTGTCCTCTCCGCTAAAAACTCTAAGTTCCTTGCCACCATAAAACTCTGAATTATTGCTTCCTGGAGAAGATTTTGATAACTTTTAATCTTTGTTTTGTAAGAAATACGGCTTTTTATGGCTCCACGCTAATGTGTTGTTCCATAAATCATTGTAGGACAACAGTAGATCTCTGATTGAACCTGACACGAGGCCCAGGTGTGCCAGAATCTTCCCAGAAGAAGCAATAGAAGACTCCTGTAAGGTTTCCATTGTACTCTGTTTTGAAATGAAATTAGAAGTAACTACAAGGAAAAAAACAACATATTACTGATAATGAGTATGAGATTACTCATTTCCCAAACATTGGTAGACACTGGCTAATAACAAACCTAGCAGCAGGACCAGGAAATTAACTGGCTTTGTTGGGTCAACTGGCTTACAGCCTTCCTGCTGATATTTAAACAGTGATATGAAATATAAATACCAAGATGTTTCTGTTGAAAAAGAAAAAATTCTACTGCTCCCACTCCCTGCTCAGATTCTTTCCATCCTCACCCAAAGTCCAGCTCTCAACCCACTGTCTTTACATGTTGACTTTTAATACTTACTTTATTTTTTAACAATCAGAACAGCATCTCAGTATGTGTGAAAGTGGGTTGAGATCACTCTCTTCTTTATGGGCTTCTGAAAATCTAGGTCAGAGTGTATTCAAATTCTGACTGATGTAATCACTTCTGGTGGCAGAAAGTCTAATGGAGCAAAGCTATTTGTACTTGAATGTCAACTCAAATGCTTCCCATACTGAGGGTTTTGATCTCGTTCCTTCACGAGCAGTACAGATAATGAAGAAGTCTGTGACACAATATCCTCATTGTACAAATGACTCTTGGCACTTTGTCTTTTTATTCTTGCACACAGATGAAGAGGCTGCTTGGCTTTCCAGCAGAGAGTGAACTGCATCTTGCCAAAGAGGCAGAGGAAGCAGAAGGGTGGAGGAACAAATGTGTGCGTATGGTGGAGGTGCCTTTGATTGTGGCACTGTGAGCGTTCATGGGGCGTGTTCAGCCTGGTTAATGACACCTCCTGTTTCAGTTACTCCAAACATTTGACTTCAGCTCAGGCCCTGAAACCCATCAGCTCTCTGAGGCTGGCACAGAGACAAGAGTTCCCTGAGGTCTCTAAGTGCTCTTTGAAACTAGCCCTGCTGTGAGCAGAGGGCTGGCCTAGGTGATCTCTACAATTTCCTGCCAGCCTCCAGAATTACATGGTTTCCTCTGTTTCCATAGGGGCCTGAGGCAGCCAGGTAATAATGCTTGTGCCAGGCACTTCTGCTTCCCAGGGAGAGAGATGGCTTCTGGATTTTCTCCAGTTCTGTGGAGATCTCCCAGTATTTTTCACCCTTATCTGTGCTCGGCCTTCACAATTGGAAGAGGAGCAATGAACCCCAGCAGGGCCCTCTCCCAAGTGCTGAGCTTTTTTGTTACTTTCTGCTAGCAGGGTGATGACCTTTTCTTTATCCTTGACTTAGTTCTTCATGGAGTCACAAAACTGGCAGGGGTGCTCCCCAAGAGGAGCCCTGCCCCATTCTCCCCGTTCCCATTGCAGTGTGATGTGGTGGCATCGTGTTTCCTTCTCTTTGGTGACACACTTGAAGTGGGCTCTGTGGCTGCCCTCCCTCAGCACTGGCTCTGAGGGCTCTGACCCTTTGGAGTCAGCAGAGTGGGGCAGGACAGTGCTTCCTGAGAAGCTGTGAATCACTTCCTGGGCCTTCATTTCCCCTCTTCATCACAAGCACTGGGGATCCAGACACCCACTCAGCCAGGAAGGAGCCCTCTTACAGCTGGGGTGCCTCAGTGCAGGGGCCTGCGCCGAGTCCCCAGCTGCCCAGGGAGCTTTGTCACAGCTTTGGCTGCTCCTGTGAGATGGGTGGGAGTGGAGCTAAGTGCTGGGAACACCAGCAGCATCCTCTTCACTGGCACCAAGCTGGAAGGAGAGCAGCTGTGAAATTTGTGCTGTGCTGGGGAGGGATTCAGCATTCACAGCCTGGATCAAACAGCCTGTCTGCTGGACATGCTGTTAGTGTTTGTTTATTGTCAGTGTCCAGGGACTGTCCTGATGGATGAGGATCTCTGTTGTGGCTGGTGCTGTGTAAACTTGTGGTGCCTACAAACATCATTCTTCTCACACCCCCACCTATACAATCTATGCATTGGCTGGAAAAACACAGGGCAACAGGAAGGGCCAAGCAGGTAGAAGAAGGTAGGGAAGCAGTTTCTTAACTGTGTGCCATGGAAAAGGGGTTGTGTGTCCTTGGAAAAGGACAACAAAATGCTTTTTGCTCCAGTTTAATGGGTATTCCTTGCAAGCACGAGTTTATGCAAGAGGTGCCTTTCTGAGAACAGCAGTGGTGATAAAGAGACTGAATGGTGCTGGGGGCTAATCCTCCTGTGTAGATGGACAGATAGGCAGAAATCAGGAAGGTCTTGAAAGGTGGGATTAAGAACTTCAGTGTTTTGTGGGGGCCAATAAGGAAAGGATGTGATGGAGAAAAGATGAGAGAGTTGATCTTTTCAGCTGCTTTCTAGGTGAACTGAAGCAAGACAAGACCGTGCTTGATAGCCCCTCTTGAAAGGGTGTTGCAATACTCGACATGATGAGAATGTGGGTAGGATTTTTGGCTGGCTCTTTGGGGCAGGAAATGTCATAGAAGCAACTGCTGTGATTTATCTGTGGGCTGAACCTGAAGACTCAAAGAAAAGCCAGTCTCCAAGTCTCTTCTCTTGTTTTTGAGTAGCTGAAAGGCTTAGCTTCAAGTGAGGACACAGGAGGATAAAAGGAATTAAAAGCTGTATTTAAGATGCAAATATGGTAATGTTCTTTTTGCTTGTTTGGGAACACTTTGCAACAGACACCTGAACTTTACTATTCTTTTCATGATAGCTCCTTCACAGTTTATGAACCTAAATCAGCCATTTGGTGAGCTACTTACTGAAGGTTTCTTCTTTTCGTTGTCAAAAGCAGACATCCAATAACTAACATTGTACTTTTAGTTAGCTTTAATGAAGCTGATAGTTTTTAATGTGGAAGGAAAAAATTTCTGTAACATCTAATGATATATGACTGGGGATCTGGTGTGTTTGCATGGGGTTATTTGGGGAAGTGGTTGTTAGCTCTGGAAAGCACAGGGGAAAAAATGCAGGTTTGATTCAGATTAAAAGTTAAGCATGTCTGGATAAAAGTAAGTGGTTGGATTGGATTATTTTACAGGAGTTTTTATTACTCTTTGTTAAATAGTCATGCCCATGGTCTGCACTACAGTTCATTGGCACACAGCATGGCACATTTCTAGGTGGTTTTATTGGGAGCTGGCTTTTAAGTAATTTCCCTCTTCGATTGTATGTTACTCCCTTTTCAGTTTTATGTACATTAGATTTCGAATGGCCAAAAAACCTCTGTTATCTAAGTTGTTGTAAAATAATGAGAACAGATAACAACTTAGAGGTAGAGGATAGAAACTGGTTATCAGGGTGTGCCCTATAGAGAGAGGAAAAGGAATGAGGGATGAAAGGAATGGATACCAACAGTTGGATATCTTGAAAATAGACCATGGTTAAAATACTGATTCGTAGGAATATAGAAAATGCCAATAACTTGATATGTAGGTGGATTAAGCAGGCTAATTTTGTGACAAGCATTTAATGTTTTCCACTGTGGATAAAGTCAAAAGTACAGGGAAGAGCAAAACAGATCACAGAGTATGAAAAGAGAGTTTAGAAAAAACAGTGGAAATCACAAGATGAAGAGACTGAGTTCTGGACCGTACTGGAGCATCTGCTTTCCAGTAATGAACAAAACCAAGGTTAAATGTACTTCTGTGAACCCCCAAAATTCTGAAAAAGGATGTGTAGTGTTTGACCGCAGAGTTTCCAGTTGCAAGTCTAAAGCAGGTGGATTTTCATGTTTAGCTTTATCACATTTTGTTTCTCTGTGTTTGATCTGAACAAATATAATGAGTGAAAGTGATTAGAATGTTAAGTTGTACCATAGGCTATTTATAGTTTATCAGATACCAGTCAAGACTGAGATGAATCAGTGCTGAATGATGCAATGACTGTTTGACAGTCTTAGCTGTCTTGTTCAGTTTCCCTTTAGCAGGGGTTGTCTCAATCAGACACACTGCTGAGAGGAGAACAGCTTCCCACAGACAAACATATTCTTACAGGAAACTGTCTGTCCTGCAGGAAACTTGGAGGGAAATCTCTTGAGTTAAGCAGACTCTCTGGATCTCCTGTATTGGAATACCCAGCATCATCTTTGCCACATACAGCACAAGGGAAAACATCTGTCCTTGATTTTTATTTCGAGGCAATTACTGTGATTTTATAAAACATTTAAATTGTTTTTCAGTTCAAGAACCTGAGTGTTATATTTTTAAGAAGATTTGTTTTGGTCAAAGCTTAGAAGTAGGTCTTGTAGCCCTGGAAGTTTTTTCACTTTCATATTGGATTTGTAAGTGTGATTGTTTGTTTGCCAGATGCATTAGAGACTTCTAGAGTTCTGACAGATGGAAATCTAAGCAGAGGTCTGTACAGCTGGGATGTTTACACTACAGTTTGTGAATTTTCCCACATAAGAGAATCCTGTGTAAGCCCAGAGAAAGTCTGGCAACTGAAGTCTGTGGTGTTGTCACAGACATATCAACTCGAGAGGTAGCGGCACGTGTGAGTTGTGGTGGTGTGAAGCCAAAAACATCTGCTCAGCCACAGGTGAGCTGAAACTTTTATTTCCCCTCATCTGGTACACAGATGCCAGGCAGGCAACTGATCCCTCCTGTTCCTGCCAGAGGAGATGGCTCCTGGCTGGGTGACGTGTGGGTGAGCCCAGTGACAATTCAAGGAAGGATGATAACACAAAGCAGGCAGATAAGGCAGCACATTTGCTCCTTTCCTGTGCTGGAGAGCAGAGCTCATCAGAGCAATGACGTGAGCACACTCACCAGTCCCATGGGTGAGTCTCTTGCCTGCCCTTGCTAAGTGGTGGTAAGGAGGGAGGGAGGGAGGGAAGGACAGATCCCCTCCCAGTGGCTGGGAGATCTGATTCCTTTTTAAATCTTCTCAGTCTAAACCTAATTTCACAGCTGAAAATTTTTGTACTGATCAGAGTGAGACCCAGAGTGTATATTTTTTGTTTATTGAAGTCCTATTAAGTGCAAAGCACATAACAATGGTTGAATTTTGAGCCAATCAGATATTTGAGTTCATTTCTCGTGCAGAATGATGCACAGAAACACAAGAAACACATCACAGTGGTAAAGGTTACCATTAAAGTATAAAAAACCCAAAGTATATCTTTAGACATGTTAACTGATACCTGAACACTTCATGCCAACCAGTTTGTAGGTAAAGCCATTTGTTACAGAGATGGGTAAATATACCAATAGAGACTCTAACCTTTATCAGCTCAGCAACCACAAGGAACAATGGAATTTTGCATTGCCTGTTTTTATTATTATCTGAATGGGAGAAATTACTGAGCTGAACTATCAGAGTAATTTTTTCAGTTTGACTTCAGAGTGAGCTTGACTATGGAGAGAGTACTCTGTCTGGTTGGTTTCCTCTGATAACAGTGCAGCCGCTTTACTGTGAAAGGAGAAAATCTCTTCTATAGGAAAATATAAGCATAAACTCTTGAAACCTGATGTGGGAACTTGGGCAGGTATAGCTCATAAAACTACATCTAAATGGTTTCTTCTTTCTTGGTTTTACCCTGACTAGAGTATTTACTGACTGTGCTGCTTTTAAGTTATATTTCCTGCTAGGGTTTTCAGTGCACAAGTTGTAGGAGCTCTTTTCTGAGAAAAAAAAATTCCTGGTAGTTCATTTGCGTCAAAAAATTCTTCTGGCCTGCACTTGATGATACAGCATGCAGTAAAAACCAGTGAGAAATGGCTACTTCAGGAGCAGAATTTCACAACCTAGTGCTCTTCTTTGTTAAGCAGAATTCTACATGGTTTCTGTTTGCCCTTTGGCATCAGAGTGCCTTGGAAAGCTCAGTGTGGGAAATGAGCTGCCTTGGATACAAAAGTCTTGCAATAAAGCTTAATTTTCTCTTTATTTTAGTGTTATCTTTTAGTGTTAATGGGTTCTGGGTTTATGGTTTGATAGGTTACTCTAGTGTTAGTAGCCAGTTCCTGGGAGGAATTGCTTTTGCTATGAGGACAGCGTTGGGTGTGAGATCTGTGGCCACTTTCAGTGTGTGGGGGTTTATTGCTCTAATCTCAGGCAAGGAGCCAAAAAGGGCTGTGTACACAATTAATGTAGACAGCTCTTGGAGAGCTCCTGGTAGTTCAGGGAACCTGAGATCTCAAAATCAGTGCAGTTCTTCAGAACACGAGCTTGAACATACCTGCAAAGGGCTTGAGCTTTGATCCTGATTTACATATCCTTTAATTCTGATACATAGGCTGTTAAATTTTCTTTTTGCCTAGCATTGTCTAAGATTGCTATGTACTTGTCTAAAAACGAGTCTCCACCTAAGAGAGACAGGGGTATATCTTGGAATAGTGACCAGTAATTGGAATATCTCAATGCCTTTCTGCTCTGAGGCCTCTGGGCAACCTGTGCCATGGTTTCATCACCCTCACTCTGAAAAATGTTGTCATTATATCTACCCTAAAACTACCCTCTTTTAGTGTAAAACCATTACCCCTGGTCCTATCAGTGCATGCCCCTGTGAAAATCCCTCTCCAGCTCTCTGGAAGACCTTTCAGGTACTGGAAGGTGCTCTAAGGTCCCCCCAGAACCCTTTCCTCTCCAGGGTGAACAGCCTGAGCTTTATCAGCCTTTCTTCACAGCAGAGGTGCCCCAACCCTCTGAGAACCTTTGTGACCCTCCTCTGGATTTGTTCCAGAAGGTCCATGTCCTTTTTTGTTGGGAGCCAGGGCTGGACACAGTGCTCCAAGTGGGGCTTGTGAGGGCAGAGCAGAGGGGCAGGGGAGGACCCTCAGCCTGCTGCTCCTGCTGCTCTTGGTGCAGCTTTTGGTGCTCCAGCCCAGGCCATGGTTGGACCTCTGGGCTGTGGGTGCACCTTGCCAGCCCACGTCCAGCCTCGCATCCACCAATTAATCACCACTGTGTCATTGAGATGAGCACCTTGGGAAATGGAAGTGGAGCTTGAGGGGTGGAATTCTTGAAGAATTCCTGCTGGAGAGGTTGCTTATGGATCTCACTGCTGTAACCCTGGTCTATATCCTGGGGTTTAAAATCTTTTATCCTGTAAGAGGACACCACAGGCCAAGTGTTGTGCCTAGGCAAATGTGACTGGTGAATTGTACCAGTTCCCAGTCTCTAAGGGGTCTTACCAATTCCAGAGACTTCCCTTGTTTCTCAGTCTTTGTTACCTACACCATGAAAAAATGTAACTATATCTGCTTTTTCCTCTTTCTATTGGTTTTCCTATTTTGACCTGATGTATATCAGATGATTCTGGCTTTTGGAAACAGACGTATTTGAAAAAAAAAAGCACATTTTTCTTTCAAGAATACAAATAGTCTAGTTTGTTAATCCTTTTCTTTTTTCTTATATCTAAATTAAACATTCATTTCCAAAATCTACATGGAATAAAAAGCAGCATTCATTTGCTAGTTGCTGCAATGTTTAGCTATTATAGAACTGTAATTCATGGTCGGCAACATTTCTAGTTTTATTTCAGCTATGCCTTTTCCACTTTATGGTTTTATTTTCCTTAAGTACCATGTTACTATTGAAGGCATACCATAGTGCTCCTTAGTACTAAAATTTTTACAAGTGTGTCAGTCATACATGATCATTTTCTATCTTGAAATTGTAGTTCCAGAAAAATTTCTTTTGTTTTGTAATGTAAGATCTTAATTATCACCCTTATCTTAGAGTTTCTTAGGATTTTGGAAAAAATAAAAATAATGCAGAAATAGCCCTTTCAGGCTAAAGATATAAAAATTTCCAGAACAGATTAATAATAATGCAGTTGTCGAAACCACAGTGTCTTACAAGTAAAGTCACAGCTAAAAAATTTAAACCAAACAAGCCCTGTTCCCTAAAGGCTGTTTTCATTTAAGAGAGAATGCTCCTCACTCTTATATCAGATTTCAGATGTGTATGAAAGTGAGACTAGTGCACTTGGCAACTGAATTAATTCTCCTGAATGCTCCTTGTTTTTGTGAATATCACCAATTCTAGTACCAAAATTACTTCTGTTCCCTACAGATTTATTTTTCCTTCAGCTTTGTTATCAATAATCACTTACTTGAATTGTGAAACAGCTTTTACCATACTGTTCCAGAATAGCTCCTAGAGAAATGTAATTGCATCCTGAGTCTTCCTTTTGCATCATATCCAACTTCTTGACAATGGAATTCTGAGAATCTAAACAGAAGAAAACACCCAGTTTGTCTCAATGCAAAGATTAGCTACCACTCAGTTCAAGCTCAATGAATAGAGCAATATCTTGTGAATGACTTAGTTCTTTTCCAGCTCACAAATCTTCTGGTTTGCATTTTATTTGTTATTATAATACTGCTGGTATTATTACAATGCCAGAAAAATGTGTTATAGAAAAAGTTTCTGTTCTGTCCATAGCACAGAGTAAAGGTTTCTGCTTCACAAAAGCTGCAATTTAAGAGTGAAACAACACAAGTGTCTGGAGGACCCATGTGCAGAGACAAAAGAACAGCAGTGATCACAAAGAGGGATTGGGTCATCCAAATTGTTTTCAATATTCAATAAGTATGACAGCAGGGAAAGTTTTTAAGCAGGACTTGAAGTAGAGTAGTGATTTTTATGTTGCTGGTATTAGTGGAAAGATGCTCCACATTTCAGGTGCAGAGAGGATATAAACAGAAGGACAGAAGTTTAAAATGTAAAATGCAATGACTGGGCAACAGACATGGCTGGCAGTGGAAGCTGTAATCTGACTTTGATTTTGTATGAGAAATGCTGAACATAAATGGATTTTTTTTATGAAAAACCTTGAAGGGGAAGATCAACAGTCTCTACTTGATGTGCTGCAGCAAAGGAAAAACATAAAGAGGACTATAAGACTATAAATGTTCTAATACAAGAAAGAAACTAATTTTGAAATAGCATGTAGATTTTGTGTGAAAAGGTCAAAGGTTTTTTTAAGGAGAAAGACATTGTAGTGATGAGAGGACTTCCTGAAGAGCAAGTCTTAGATATGTGAGAGAATAACACCTCTTGGTGATGGTGTAAAAAAGAATTGACAAGACTTAGGCATAGCCTCAATCTGCGGACTCAGGGACAAGCCAGTGTCAGAAACAGTGAAATTAATGTTTTAGTGATGTCTCTGCACCTTATTTGTTGTGCCTGCAAAATTATAAAAGACATTCATAAGGGAATTGTGAGTTCTTTTAAGATTTTGCTGGGTTTGAGGAGTAATCTTAACATTTCCAAGAAGATCCTTGACATATGAAAGACAATTTTGTTGGGAAGAAAGTATCTGGTGTTCAGAGGTGGATCTGTAAGCTGCCAGATGAGACATGGGACCTGAGTTTGTAAATATTTTGATTTACTGGATCTAAGGTACAAATGGAGAAGTGGAAAGGATTGTATATTTATGATCTTGGAAAGCAGCTGACACCCAAAAAGGATAAGTATCAAATATTGGTTTAGAGGAGAATTAAAATCCAAACCTGCTTTCACTATAGGGTTCAGGAAGGATGGAGGTGATGGATTGTTGCATGAACCACTAATTTTAGCAAGGAAGAAAGGAAGGAAGCCAAGCAGACTAGACAGCAATTTAACCATTATAAAAATAAATAACAGCATTGGTAGGAAGTGCATAATGTTTTGCTAAACCAGCCAAAGTTGCTGCAGAATAACACACCTATAGCCTGGTTTTATTCAGCAATATTGGATTGCCTAATAGAATATAATACTTGAAATGATGTTTGTGTCTTTTTATTTCTTATGGCACATTCAAACCCAAAATATGTAATTTAAGGCTGATAATAAATTAGGGCTGATAATAAAAAGGGCTTGTCCCTCAAGCATAAAAATAAATATTGCTTCAAAGTAACAGTTTAATATCAAAATAATGTAAAACTGGAACCCACAATTTCACTTAGTTTTTAATAGCTTTGAGACTCTTTTGACCTCCAAAAAGGATCCTTGCTGATGATCTTCTTTGCTTGAGAATGCTCTTGCTTGAAATTAGTTATTGATTTCAGTTGTTGCAAAAACATTATTTGGGGGCTTTGTTTTTAGGTCTGGAATTTTTAGGTCTGGAATTATAAATAACTCAAAGCATTAGAATTATGAAACTTGATACGGAAGGGCGTCTTTGCAACGTTTCTAGATGAGACATAGCATAGATTTCATAATTAATTGCATTTTTAAAATAAACTTTAAGATTATTACTGTATAATTTAGAATATTTAATGAACTTACATAGCATACAATTAATTGTGGTAATTACATTATTATAAAGTTATTGTATTTTATCCATGATATATTAATATTATAATTGTAATATTTATATATAATATGTAATATATAATATTATGATTGTAATATTTAAAATTTTAATTAAATAGTTCACTTACTGAAGGTTTACTTACTAGCTGCTAGACTTGGTGAGAGCAGAAAATATGAAGAGCATGTTTCACATGTTTAACTCCAGAAAACCATAAGGAGAGATTTTAAAAATTGTTGTACTGACCCATTTATGGCAGGTAAAGGAAAAAAAAGTAGCAAAAATTTATGTTGAAAAAATATACTCAGAAATTAATTAGTGTCTTGGGTTTTGTCCATTAATGACTTGACAGGAAGTCTCCTAACATGTATATTCCTTCATTCAATCATTTTCTTTCAAGTGCAGCACAAAAGCTTGGCTCAGGAAACAATGGGGAAAATGAAATCAGCAAAGTGAACCTTAATGAGGAAGGGAAATTATTGTCATACAACTTCTCAATGGCATTTCTTTCTCCTTTTTTCCGTGAGCAAGACACCATTCTTACATCATCTGACTAAAGTTATCACTGACACAGCATTATGAGGCCATGAGGTCACCCTTTTCCTGTCCTGTTCCTCATCCCTCAAATGCACTCTCCAAAGCTGGAGCTGCTGCTGTCCCTGACGTGACCCTCAATGGCTCTGCCTGGTTCCTGCAGGTACAGCTTGGTCCCTCAAGCTTGTCTTGCTCAAGGTTTTGGGCTTGTACCACACTGGGAAAAATGGCTCACCCTGAATTCAGTGGCCAGCTGGGACGCCTGTGTTGGAGCCAGACTGGCCTGTTGTTTGGGGTCAGCGTTTGAGGCTGGAGATGGACACCAAGGTTTACTCACAGGAGCTATAGAAACAGAGCTGACTGACTGCTTCAGAAAATGTTTTCTCTGGGTCTGGTAGCGACTAAAGTGCTTAATCTCTGGTTATGGAGATGGGCAAAATACCATTTTGGTTACAGGTGGTTGAGGAAATGATCTAGGGAGGATGTTTTCCTGCTGGACTTTGTCAGGTAGAGTTGGATCCTAAGCACCTGGGAACAAATGCTTTATGCTTGTTTCTTGGAGAAGTTGAACTATCTGCCATGTATATATAAAACTGTGCTCAGGGACAGCACTTGAGGAAGTAGGGCTGGGACAGCAAAGTTTGTTAGTAATTGTTATTGTAATGCCTATGAAGAGAAAAAGGAATACTGTGATCTCTGAATGCAAGTGTCTTTCATTGCTTTCTCAAATGTTATTTCCAGTCCAAAAACTCAAGGGAGCTTTAGCACCATGTGGTACCTCAGTCAACTGCAGAGTGAAGTGTAGAAAGGGCCTTGCTCTTTCATCATGGAATGTTTATGGAAATGCAGTAAGAGATCTTCTGTGGCCAGTAAAGACTGTGCTGAGTTCAATGTCGGCTGAGGAAGGCTTAGGGTGGGCTTTGGCTTACAAATAATCTTCCAGCAAGGAAACCACACCAAACAATATTAGATGTTTGGAACTGTAGTGGCTGCAGGGGTAGAAATGGGAGCCCATGTTGCCTGCTGTATTTCAGAGACTTGGAGATGGCTGCACCAGGCATAAGTGTGGGGCTTGGGAGGATCTGTTGCCCTGGTGGATTTAGTTGGGATGATGGCTGATTGTTCCCCTTTAGCTGAGTGCACCTAATGTGACTTTTTCCACTTGAGCTTTCCAAGCCCTTAGATGTCTGAGAGTTTCTGGAGGATGCAGATGACCTGTAAGAGAACTATGAGTGATGTCTAAATGCAGATCAAACCAATTTGCTTAACGAGCATCAACAGCCTTAGTTAACTCTGGAGTATTGAGCTGCCTCAGCTTGTGCAGCTGGACAGAATTTTCTTGATGTCCATAACTCACTTATCCTGGGGATTTCAAAGTGCAGGGTTTTTTTCTTTTAACAAAAGAACATTTTAAGCTTTAGCTTCTTCTTACTATGATGCTTGCTTCCTGTCAGCCCTGACATTTCTTGGGCATCACAGTTTCACCAAGACAAAAAGCCTCTGCATATTTGTGGGATGCAGAAGTAGGAATATTTCCATGTGTAATGAAAGTGTCAGGCTAATCCAGTGAGTGCCTGTGTGGGAGGGAAGGAAGAGGCTGGCAGTGTGTGGGAGCTGATGTAACTCCTACTGAATGAGGAAGTTTCCCAAGTTGTGCAACTCATCGGATGTGATGAGATTTATCATTGTAATCTCTCCAGCCAAGGCTCTTGGAGGAACATCTAGCAGACAGTTTTCCTTCCACATTGGAAGAATAGCATTTGTGATGCTGGAGTGGGGATCCAGCATTTTTGTCTCATTTTGAGGATTTTCAGGAATAATTTGAAATAATTGGAATAAAGGTGAGAACCAGCCTGGCTAGATACAATGCAGAATCTATGTCTAATTTCAAATCTATTATTGCCATTTGTAATTTGTTCCTTTGAAAAATAAATCCAGGGGATTCATTATAGATTCATGAGAAGACATGAGTAATGTTGCAAACATATTTGCAAAATGTGGTTTTTTCCATTTAATAAAATAAAGCACAAATTCATTTCTGCACAGGTGAGGGAGGAGCCTCCTTCTATTGATGAATTTCTTTCTGTTTGGAGAGCTTGCATCAGCCTCTGCTGACATTAACAGGGAATAGGCTCAGCAGAAATGCCTCTTCTTTCTGCATTCTAGAAAGTGCTGATTTCCAATAGAAAACTGACTTAATATTACTATGTTAAATTTATTTTTGTTCCATGAATCTTTCAGTTTTCAGAAAGAACAAGCATCTTGCTTGAAACTGCAATTTTAGTTCTACCAAGAGAATGCTTCAACAAACAGTTTTATTATTCTGATTATACCCTCTCTTTGTGAGGCTTAGCTATAATTATGGGAAACTAGGGATTTTTTCTGCTGTGGAAACATAATAATAACTTCTGTTAGTAATTTTAGATCAGTTTTGAAAATGTAGTTTTGAATGTTACTTTCAAATCTCACATTAATCAGATCTTTATATGCTGGGAAACTCCTGGCTGACAGAGACAGCCAAAATCTTCTTAGTGGGGTAGATCAATTTGCATGTTCCTATACTGAGAAAGTTGGAGGTTTTCAAATTTATTTTTTTAGTGGTAGCAAAAAAGAGATTCAGCCAAATAGGAAAAAGAAAAGGAAGGCTGGGAGCAGCAAAGTGGAGTTTGGGATGAAATAAAAGGAAATAAGGGGGTTCTGAGAATGAGATAAAGGTAGGGTTATTTTTGGATGAAGACAGTGTTTTCTGTTATGTTTTTCTGCTTTCCTTTTGTCTCCTTTCATGCTGTCTCTGCTGTGCCTCAGGAGCCCCTTGATGCTAGGGTCAGCCCCAGGGCTGTCCCGCTCTGCAGCTGCCTGGTGCCACCACTTCAGGCAGCAGTGACCACACCTGAGCTCTCCTGTGCTCTGCACCTCTTTCCATGGTTGTCTTGGATGAGTGATGCTCTTGGTCAGCACCAACCTGAGTGAAATATGTGGATTGTGACACAGAGGAGGTCAAGTTGGTCTGATGATCTCAATGGACCTAATGAGAACAAGCACCTCAAGTGGTCAGGGATCAACATGATTGAATGTTGGATTCAAGTCCTGGATCCATTACCTTACAGAGAAAAGCACATTATGATATGAATATGAATAATCTTATTTCTGTGAGATTCAGAAGTCTAAACATTATGACCTTTTGTTTATCTAAGGACAAAAAAACAAGCAGAGGTTTTTAGCTTTGGAAGAAATGGGATAGTTAACTCCAACTTTATTTCAGACTTTCCAGCACACTCAGCTGGGCTTCTTGATATTTTAAGTGTGTCCTTTCATTCTTGTTAAATATCTGAATGTCTACATACATCTAAGTGTTTATCTGACTGTTTGGAAGGCTAGTAACAAACTGAGGAGAAACAAGTTTCTTTTAATCCATGAGAGACTGAAAACTTGCCTTTTGGAAGAAAAGGATGAGAACTTTGCAGTGTGCTGCCTGACCTGTTCCTTCAGCAGAGTTCTGTACAATTTCTGCCTGAGCATGTCCTTGGTAGAAGGCGCCCATCTAACTATGGATCTGTCTGACTTGTTTTCCAGAAAGAGATGGAAAATATTTAATTTACTGTGTCAAAACATTTTCAACAAGTAATAGATGAATGCTTCCTCCACAGAAAAGAGTATTTCTAGAGCTAAACAGATTTTTGTGGAAAGCTCTACTTCTAAGGAATCCATGAAAAGTGAGGAATGTGTATATCTTGTTTCTGTTGGCTGCAAGCAGAACTTAGGGTTTTCTTCAGAACTTACACAAGGACTCAGCCTCCCAGGTCCGTCCTTCTGACAGCGAAGGATGAGAATTAGGTTGCTTGCTCTTAGAGAAGAACCATGGCTAACTTGAGCAGTTTCATTAATTTCTTGAGACTTCTGAAATTTAGTTCATCAGGAGATGTTCATCAGGCCACACAAAAAACTCTTAAAATACTGTTGAGAAGGCACTTCCAAAAAAATTTTTGGGTAATGTTCTTTTGCAGCAGGACTCAGGTGTTGAAATTTTCATTGACTTTAATGGGAGCTTGTTTTTCAGTTTCACCTCTAGACAGCGACTATTTCAGAGAAAATAGTTTTGTATGTCAAGTGTTGGGTCTTGTTTTTGGTTGGATTTGGGTTTTTTTAAGCATTGGGGGAGAACTGTCAGGCCAGAGCTTCATGGCTGCTTTGTGGATTATTCTAGCAGTTAATGTTTCTGGTCCATCTCTTGACCCTTCCTTTGGCCTTTTCATTCCAGGAGCCAGCTGGGAGGAATGTGAGAGAGGACAGACACTGGTTTCGGCTGTTTTAAACTCATCCAACATCGGCAATGAAAACTACAAAAATTAGCCTCAATTAGTCAGCAGTCAATTATCAACTAGACAGAATCTCACTGTTCATGTGCTCTTCTCTGTTTTCACACAGGAGAAAGCATTTTAGTTCAAACCAGGCATGGATTAAGTTCCCCAGTATCACTCATCCCTAAAAATATGGAGAAGCATTTCTGCAGTTCGGTGCCAGTTTTGCTTTGTCTTCTTGGTGAGCGTGGTGCTTGTTCCCTTTCAGCTGACTGTCTCCTCATTTGGACTTAGCAAAATGGACAAGGAAGCTTTGGGACCTCGTGCTGGCCTTTGACTTCTGAGAAACGTGCGGTGGAAGTGAGTGCAGTGAGTTGGGAGATAAGAATTACTTCTCCTAACAGAGGGGAAAAAAGCATGAGTTAAATGTCATGGTAAACCTTACTGTTCTCGTGAACATGTTGAAGTAACCCTGATGAGCTTGGTTTTGAGAATGTCAGGCGGGGGATAAAAGGCAGGACATTACCAGTGACTCACTATGGCTACATTTGGCACCTTGTCATACAGATTGGTTCCTGCATCTTCAGTGTTTTTATTCTTTGCTCTGAGAGAAGTATAAAAGATATTCCCAGCACCCTACTGCCACAGAAGTTTTCTATTTTGAGAGCAATTCAGAAGGTTATTCAAACTGTGTCTTAAAAAATACACAGTAAAGAACGTTTTGTTAATATATTCTTTGCAAGGAAAGGTAAGTTGTAGAGAAAGCAGCAAGCTTTTTTCTCCTCTTTGTTCTGGAGTAACAATTTATGTAAAAATAACCAACTGTACAGACAACAGACAACAGCTTATTAGGAGCTCCCCTTGGACAGTAAACTATTGCTTTGTTTCACAATTGTACTAGTGATGAATGTGTCGCTACTATTGCTATCTCTATTTTTAAAGTAATTTCTTCCTGAAGACATTGTATTCATATGCTTAATATCAGTTAAAATGTTATTCATGTGTATTGCTTCTTATAGAATGTCCCCCACCCTTAAACGAAGTTACCTCATGGACACAAGAACTCTGCAGACTGTATCAGACTGTATCAGATTAGGCAAGAGTAAGTCTTGAGGAAAGCTAAAAGTGTAAGTACTGATGGCAAATGTTTATTCTTAAATTTTTATCACGTTCACTTTTTTCCTACTTAGCAACGCCAAAAGAATCCCATTTAAGGGCCTCTCAGTAGCAGACGACACAGCTGATGTCTTTATTTGACCTGGTGATATTCTAGATGTAATCACAAAGGCATGTTTGTCAGAGGCCTGTGGCCTCTACTTGCCTAAATGCAAGACCTGTAGTTTTGGATTTAGGCTTGTGGTCTCAGGTAACATTAATATTTATATAAACATAAATTTAGTAACATTCTCCTTTTTGTTTTCCTCTTGGCAAAGTAGGGATGCAGAGTCCACTTTTCCTCAGAATGTGTTGTGCCAGTCTGTCCTGTTGTCCAAATAAGAAACTTGTGCAGAATCTTGTGTTCATTTATCTGTGGTCCCTGCAGGGCTCATTCTCTTTATGTTGGCTCCCTGGTGCTAGTGTCATTGCACTAGAGCAATGTGTGTATTCAAGACTAATATGTGATTTTTAAGTTAGACAAGATATATTATTTTAATGGTTTCAGGCAAGCCAGTAACAGCAATTCATCTCAGTGAACACTATTATGTAAACACAGGAAAAGCTAAACTTTGCTGCACTTTCCTATAAAGAAAATATTTACTGAAAAATTGGACATCTTTATTTAAATTATAAATTATATGGATGGTAAATGAACATAATATTTTTGATCAAGTACTGCATGCAACAATTACCTATGCTGTGACTAAACATTTAGAGTAATTAAATGCCGTAGAAGTTCCTTTTTCTATGACACCTTCCCCAAAGCGCAGCAAGTACTTGATGAAGTTGTAGCCAAGTCCATGTATGAGCTCCAACTGTGTATTTCAGAGCAGCTTTTTCAGAAATTTTGTTCTTTTATTATACCATTGGATAACACATATTTTCCAACTTGTTAGAATAGTTGCTTCATTTCCAAACTTCCTCCTACTCATTTGAACGTGCACCGCTCCGCTGCACACCATAGACATGACTTCCTTCAAGCTTGAAGTGGTTTTTCAAGTGGTTATGCTCTCTCTCAAGCCAGCTACAGGATAAAGCCAAAAGTAAGAAAGGAGACCCAGGGAAGTATTTTAAAAAATACTTGCTCTCTACATTGGTATCGTCTTGCAGGGGCATCTGAAAATTGTCAGTTGTTCATTGCAGTACACTGAAAAGCCATGATGCCTTTTGTTGAGCAAGGAGCAAGTTGAGGGAAAGAATAAGGGTTTTCTCCCTATAGTGATATTCGTTGATATGAGCAGAAAAGTGGAGCTGTGTGCTGTCCTGGTGTGCCAACCAATTCCACCGACAGCATTGGGCATCTGATGGTGCTCTGTGTCATCAAGGATAATGAAAATGTTAGGGTTCCTTTTGAGAAACAGCAAAACAAGTGGGATCCAATCCCAGAAAGTACTTGCAGAGTGATCAGTCTTGCATAAACATTTGGGGCAGCTGTAAGTCAAGGCCAAATTCAATTTAATTTTGGAAGCAAATTCTGTTATGTCAGAGAAATTTGTATGTATTTGCTTCATTTGTTCACTTGAAAGATTCAGCCTGCTCCCAGCTGCTTCTTCCATCTGTTATCAAATGTTACCAAGCCTGAGCTGACAAAACTAAATTTGGTAAGTATTGAGATTTAGAAAATGAGATTAATTTGGTTTCATTTTTCACTGTACAAAACCCAATACCCTCTGATTTTAAGATTAACTAATTCTGATAATGAAAAATTCCTCCACAGTATGTTTATCTCTGACAGATTCTTCACGTCACTCAATATAATGCTTATATATTTATTTTCTTTACTAAATATAACTAATCTGTTACTTCTAGTGAAAATTAGCCTTCCACTAAGGGTTTTGTGTACTTATGGGAAGAAGTTAGGCTTTAAAGATTATGTTTCCCAGAAACAAACAAGGTGAAAATCCCTTGATCTCTCCAGATGTTTCCTCTAGGGACATGTTATTCTCTTTGGGATTTCAACATTTGCAATGAGTCATTAAGTTGTCCCTTTCAGTTTTCATGCCTTTGTTAAAACACTAAAGGTTTCCTTTCTTAGTGAGAGCTGAGTAAGTGTACATCTGAGTACACAGATGAGAGTTATCTTTTGTAGTCCAGACAAATGTTTATTCTCATAAGGTTATTAATGAGATGTTTCCTCATGTTAGGTATGAGCAATCTAGAATTTCCTTAGTTGGAGTTTTCACTATCAGTACTTTTGACACCTGCTTTCAGGAGCTCACACCATTTCTCAGGCGTCAGATTTTGTCTAACATTAAGCCTGTAGGTCTTCCTCTATTCCTCTTCTCTCAACTTTTGCAGCTAAAAATGCATACAATCCTTACAGGTTTTATCCAAGAAAATAATCCATACTGGGGTTTTTTTCACCCTTAGTCTGCTTTAATTCCTCTTCTACCCTTTCCTTCAGAGCAGTTTCCCAGAGAAACTGGATTTCTCTGTTCCTTAGGTAGTCCCTATGGGTGTCTTCCTTCCAATGAGAAGGTTCAAAAGGTTGAAGACTTTCTGCCCATGTCTGTATTCTTCCTGAGCTGGCCAGGTCCAGAGCAGGGAAACACTTTGGGTGATCTTGAGACTGAATCTTGTTTCCATGTGACCTCTCTAGGTACAGGTAGTTCACACTAAGCTCTTTCTTCATGTTGCAAAACATGTATTTGTGTGGCAAGGAAAGCTGATGCATTTCTAGGAAATTTGTAGGAATATCCAGAACTCTATTATGTCAGTCCTAGAACATCATTTTAATGGTAGATGAGGTGAATGGAGGCCAAACGAGATCACCTAAAATAGTAATAGGATATCTTTTGGGGAAAAGTGAGTTGTCCTACAGAGCAAGAAGCAGACATGGACGGATGAATGATCAATCAGCCAGTTTTTACTCATTTTATTCATGAAAGTTGGGCCATGCTAAACTTAGCTGGATGCATCATTGCATCTCATAGATTTTGGTTTCAGTAATGGCAGGAAGGTTTAGTGGTGAGAACAAACTTGTTTTTTTATGTAAAAAGTAAAATTAGCATGTCTGCAAGTGGGAATTAGACAAGCTGAAGCAGGCTGTAACTCTTCTTTTCCTCCCAGAAAATTCCACCAGGTTATTGACTTTGTGATGGATCATGTTTTATTTTCAGGGTCTTTATTTTTCAACATGGTAAGTGGTAACAGAATCAAGCAGGTAAGAAATATATTAAGAATGGGATAGTTCCTCAGAACAGCCAACATTAAAATTGTTACTTTGAAAAGTTTATGTTTCTTCCTTTTTTAGTTTAATTTTATTTGAAGGGTTTATTTTTTGCTATGTGTGGAGGGATAGAATGTAAGAGGATAGTGCAGAAGGTGGTCTCACACCTGAGGAGTTGCAGCTGTACCAATCACCAAAGATTAGGAACAGCCCTGCCCTTAATGGGCCGCAGCTGTGTCCAGTAAGAGGATGAGTGCGACAAAAGGGTGAGTTAGCTGGGTGAGGAGAGAGCTGGAGTTTGTTGGTTGTGCTGTGAGGAGGTGCTGAAGAAGGAGTCAGTGCTGTGAGGAGCTGATCATGAGAAATCACTGAGAAGGTATGAGAGCTTTGCAATATGATGACAACAGCTATGAATCTGTAGTGCACAAAAGAAGTTGGCTGAAAATAGTGTTGAGATTAGATAAGTATGTATCAATTCATAATTTTTTTCCGATTAAGCATGTACATAAAAGCTATACGTTTTCTGGAGAAGAAATAGTTTAAATAAATTAAATCCAAAAGCTCTAAGCCTTATGCCAACCTGCATGCCTTAACACAGAGGAAAAAATGTGGGAACATTCCTCTCTATTTATAAGGGATTCCTATTTCTTGGAGTTGAATAGATGAAGGGGCATTTTGGTAATGAGAATCATTATCTACTCACACTTTCCTCCAGTTGTGCCATGACTGGAAGACCTACCTGCAGTTGCCTTGTTTCTACTAGATAATGTCATGTGGCTGAAACTGGAGCAGACCTGTGGACTCTCAGTGCAACAGGACAGATTTGCACTCCCCCATGCTCTGTGCCAGCATTCAGAGGCATTCATACTTTCCATTCCACCACTGAGGCCTTCCAGACCTTACCCTGCCCCAAGGGCAATTTGCATAGCTCCATGCAGAGTGCTGATTTCACAGACAGATTCTCCTTTCTCATTGTTTAAACCTGTGAATCCTCTCAAATAGCTTGCTGATGCCAAATTCCACTTCCTTGTTCTCTTAGTCCCCAAAAGGTTTCTTTTGACATTAAGTAATACCATAAATATGGGTGGAAGCTGGAGTTCTGATATGTTTTGGAAGGTTTCAATAGGGGATTCTTTAAGCACAAAGACATTATGGGAGGAAAAACAAGTTCCTCATCTTAACTGATTGCTACTTTCATTCAAATGGTTGTTTGAGTTCGTGTAGTACATGCTGGCAGCATTTCTTTAGGAATGCCTATTTTATAAAAAAAATATATGTGGTACAGAGTGGTGGCTTACATCATTGCCTTTGGCCACATCTAATGTGAGAGGACCAAAGATGGAGCACAGGCAGTGTGTGTGCTAAAGCCAGCCAGCGTGGGACATTGCAGCAGCACTCCCCAAGAAAGGCTTTCACAGTGAATAACTTATGGGAAATTAATATGAACCACAGATTTTCAGAACTTGACTGGACAAGGCCTTGAGCAACTCAATCTGAATTCAAAGCTGGCTCTGCCCTGAACAGGGGGTTGGAGTAGGTATTTTCCAACTTTACTGATTCTATCAATATGTTAACTGATATTTTAACTGACTAGCTTCAGTGATTTAAGGGGATCTAACATATGAAAGTATTCCATTGTCATAACAGTAGGAAGCTACAGAAGTGTCTGACCTTCCAGAAGAACCCATGTTACTGCAGTGAAATGATGATACCTTTTAATTTAAATGTATAATAAATGTAGACCTTTCAATTGCATAATAATTTTTTCCTGTTATCTCCTTGCATACTGGTGACTTCAGCAACTTCATCTGCAAAATTCAGCTGAGCTGAAAGTTCACTTGTGTCTATTGCTCAGATGCTCTTTTTGTACTTTGTATCAGTGAGAAGTAGGAAAGAAGAACTGAAGGCTTAGACTCATCAGCTTAGTTTAAATTCACATCATCATAATAGGAAAGGATTTCTAAACAGATGAGTCTATTTCCCTTCTTAGGCTCCCTTTAACTGACTTCATGAGAATGAGGAAGGAGTAGGCTTGAGATGTTTGTGATTTTACTAAGGCTTTTGATCAGGTTCAGATAAGCAAATCAGGGAAACGTGATGTAGATAAATCTAGTACAGGATTAATAAAGTGTAAAAAATCAGGTGCTTCATGATCATGTCTTGTGTCTGATAATATTTCAGTGATATGAAGGACCATAGAATTCAAAATGGTCATGACTAATTGAAGAAATAGTCTGATAAAAATAGGATGTGTTTTTAAAACAAATCAAGCAGTCTGTCACTGATTTTTGCTGGGAACTAGAGTTTAAGTGGCAGAAAAAAGCTTGAATTGATGAAAACTTGAAAAACAGTGCTGCTGTTCTGTAAATGACAAATCCTGGCTCATACGAGCAAAGCTTAGGTTGCAGGGAACATCAAGGTTTTCCACTTGCCATTAGCAAAATGTTAGTGGCAGCTCCATGGTTAGTGGTAGCAATGTGGCTTTAGAAGGATACAGACAGACTGGAGACAGTTCAGAGAAGAGCAGTAGCAATAAGGAGCCTTTTAGAATACATGATCTATGAGGAAAGATGGAAAAAAATTGGCACTTGAGTTCCTCAGTCAAGAAGGAAGACTAAAGGGAAACATCCTGGTCTTCAGATGCATTAAGAGCTGCTTCAAAGGTGGAATCAGTAGCTCTTTGTTCTCTATCCCTACCATGGGTAGAATAGAAACAGTGAGTTTCAGCTGCAGTAAAGGAAGATTTGGTTAGTTGCTAAAGAAATATAATGTGTCAGGGAGACATGAGCACTAAGGATCATGAAAGTCCAGCAGATGATTCTCTGGTGAGTTTTCAGTCATCATCATCAGGAAGAGCAGTTCAGTGACATCCATTAAGATCCATGTGGATTGGTGATTCTGCCTTAAAACAGGGAGTGCTAGTGAGCAGATATATATTAACAGAGTTCTCCTGTTGCTCAATTCTGTACAGCCCTTGGGAAAACCCAGAAGCACGAGGCTGGTGGAGGCCAGTGGCACAGATCTGTCAGTGCTGTGTGGGGCATCTTTCTGCCCTGTCAGCAGCTCACTGCTAGCTTGCACTGTGAACCTGTGCTGAACCCCCTCTGTGTTCACGTGTTTGCCTCTCCTCCTCCGGGCGCTTTCAGGTCAGTTCCTGGTGAGCTGCTCTTTCTGTGCCTCTGTGTAAAAGGAAAGCATGTAGAAACTATAAATAGAATTGTTAGTAAATCAGGAAAGTGAGTATTTCAGATAAGGAGAGCTCAAGTGGGTTGGAAGATGGCCCAGCTGAGTTACGTGAGTGCTGATGTGATCTCAGCAAACAGATTTGATAAAACTTGGAAAGACTGAGGCAATGGTCTCTGGTGAATTTAAGTTACTTTCTCTGCTGGCTGGATTTTGCAGGTTTCTTGTGCAGTGTCTCTGCATTTATAATCTCATATTCAGCTAGAAATGAGATGCTAGCTAATGATATATATTATAGTTGTCTCCCTTCTGTTACAAAATGTGCGTTTGCTTTTAAATATGAACAATAGGCAAAAAATCCTGAAACCTTGGGAAATTCCCTGTGCTCTTTGTGACTGTTTCTGAAACCTCAGTTATTACCAATGTAGTAAAGAATTGGGAATTTTTCAGCTGCTTAATTTTAAGTGACCTTTCTTGGTTTTCCTCAAAAATTTTTCCAGTTCTCTGTAATGTCAAGTGTAGTGTGTTTGAACTTCCTTTTATTCAAATACTGTAAACAGTATCAGCTGAAAGCTGGATATGCCTTCAGATTTCTTTTAAGAAAATTATTAGGGTTCTTACATTTGATGTCAAAAAGGACTGTGTGGTTGACCATCTACTATCATAGTTGCTATCTGACATGAAGCTTTTATATTTTCATTGGGGCCAAATTTCAACAGTTTGTCTTTGCAGGCCACACCAAAACCAATTCTACTTTAGCAACAATATATCCATGGAAATTCTGAGCTACTTCCCCATGAAAGTCACTGCACAAAATCTGCTTTAAACACTTAAATATCAATCCTTCTGCAAGATTAGGAGGATAAAACTGAGGATTAAAGACAGTGGATTAAGTCCTGAAAGAGACAAATATAAAGGGCTAAGTTTGCATTGGGGATTTATTGAGATTTATTTTGTTTGCAATGCTAAAACTATTCTGATGATACTATCTTTCAGGTGTTCTCTTGCCCCTTGTATGTCAACCTGAGATATCAAGAGGGTGGTGACCTTAGAATCTGTAACAAACATGTTGCTTTTCTAAGGAAAAATGACCCAGATATGGCTTACTGACAATTAGATCAGCACTAGCTTCTTAAAACAGAAGATCATATTTTTCTGAAGGTCTCTCATGGCAGAACACACTCAGTCCTTTCTGACTCATGAGGGCAAGGGACTGAGAGATGACTCCCCACACTTGACTTGGTTGTGAGGAGTGAAGAGCCAGACCCAGGAGGGGGAGGGAAGAGATGCAGGAGTGTTATGAAGGGTGTAAAGGCTGCAGTTGGTGGAAAGAAGAGAAAACTTCTTCACTTCTTTAACCTTCTCTGTCTCTGAAAGGTACCTCAGTGCATCCTGAGAGACCCTGTGTGTTTTCCACCAATATGTGAAAGCATGCTGTGGAGTTTATGTCAAGAAACTCAGCTGTGGAAGTGTGGTATAGCTTGCTTTAAAGATTGTGGGGAGCAGTTATCCCAAACTAACCATCATCCTGAACTGGTTGCTTTTATCTGATCTCAGTCAAGGCCAATGTATCTTAAACCCATTTGGAAAACAAATAATCTGGACATCAGGACAAGAATTTCCTGCTTTGCTCAGAAATTTCTGTAAAAGCTACAGATTTCTGATATCTTGGCAGTGATGAACAAAAGGTATTTAATCTGCATTTTATCTTTACTCTTCATTTTAGTTTAAAGTGACTCAGACTTTAAGATTTTATCCAATAGGGAGGCTTTCCTCCTCCCTCTGCTTAGTGCCCTGATGAGCTGGGCCATGGCCTTGTTCCACTGCCCCTTTCTCCAGGGCAGTCTTAAGTGCATGAACTCTTAAGTGATGTGCATGAACAGCCTTAAGTGATGAACTCTTGTAAGCCTTGTGGGTAAGGGCTGGGATGTCCTGGAAGCTCCTCAGTCTGCAGCCCAGTGCTGGTGTCCTGCTTGAACAGCAAGGCTTGGAAAGCCCTTCCTGCAGCCCACGTGCAGATGGGCCACACTGAGAATATCTAAGCTTTGAAGTTCTTCATTTAACAAGGACATATTTCATTTAGATCCATGTGTCACATTCTAAGTTATCTTTCCTGGCTTTGGTAAGACTAGTCAGTTATAAATTTTACACTCTCTTCTCTCATTGCCTTTCCTTCTTGTTCTCCCCTGTCACATGATTTTGTCCCCTTATTCTCCTATTTTTGGTAAAATAATAACTTTGGTCTGTCTTAAAAAGCCTAGCTGAGTCACACAGAGGAATTTAAGCACTTATATCCTCACTGAAATCACTTAAGTGTTTAGCACTTAAATAGTAATTGGTTGCTCATCTCTGTGAAATTGGTACTTGAATTCCAAAGTGGAATATATTTCCACTAACTCTTCCTCCTACCTAGATCCTCTCATTGCCCCAAAAGGATGTGAAAATATAAAAGATTAATTGTGGGGGGCAACTAGCACAAGCCACTAACTCTGCATGGCAAAATGAGCCTCTGGCAGAGGATGGATGAAAATGCTGTGGCAATGCTCTGGTGGCAGCCTAAGGAGGTGTACTGACCCATTAAACACCCTGAGTTTGGTCAGCTGGCTGCTTTGTTGTGCTGAATCTGAGAGCTGAGTCAATACAGATCTCTTTACAAAGCTGGCTGAGGTAGAAGAACAAGTCCTTCTGCTTGACTGAGAGGGCACCAAGCAGGAACAGTCTGTGTTTGAGGCTCCAAGGCTCTGGGGGCAGAGGAATCACAGTAGGTCAGTGGCTGTTCTGATGCCTGTGATGGTATTCCTGGCAAACCCAGACATTCTCTTTTGGAGCTCCTGCCTGTTAATGCAGGTTTAACCAGCATAAAATACCCTGATCTGATCTGCAACTCAGTTCCTGGAGGGATAAACAGAGCACTCACTGAATGGTTGATTGTCTTGCCAAATTGAGAAAGGGTAGCTGGGAGAAGGTGTGATAGGATCTGCATACCATGCCAGAAACCAGTGAGATGTGCTCTTGGGAGTACTTAAAATGTGGGCATGGCAGATCTTTCTGGTGAAAAGTTTTGAGACAGTTTAAGCTATGGCTCTAGTTAGATCTGACTCTGGTAAGTAAAATCATAGGAAAATGATGATTTTTGTGCTGGCACAAGCTAGCAATATCTCACAGATTTTCTGATGGATAATCTGTTCCCTTGCAGGGATTTTAGAGCAGTTTAGTGGTTCAGCCTTCTGTTTCTTGGATCATGTACTGTCTGGGGAAGTAGCTTTTCTAAGCAATGTCAGAGCTAGTCATTACTTGGATCTTGTCATTGTGAAAGTAGTGTTCTCCTTTAGCCTCCTACCAAGAATTGGACTTTGGCTTGGCTAAGCTTCTGCAGCCTCTGTGCAGAGAAAAATACATTGCTGTCTTTGATCTTCCTTCAGTGTCAGGCAGTGTGCAGGACAGAGATTGCAGAGGGACAGCACTGGATAAAATCCCTGTCAGAGTCTTGCTGATGGTCAGACACAAGGTCTGTTTGCAGCCCGCTCTTGGCCCCCCAGATCATGGGTCCTGTTACTCTGCAGTGTGTGCTGGATGGGTTGGGTGCATGGAGCAGAGATAAGTACAGGTCTTGGAGAGGTGAAGATGTGACTGCTCCAGGGGTGGGCTTATCACTGCATCAGCCTCCAGCATGGTCTGTCTGTCTGTGCTGCTTCCATGGGATGCTTTTGTGCCAGACCCCGGGGCACTTGTGTGGTTCTGATTCATGGCAGTCACATCATGGTCCAAGAAAGTGCCTCCAGTCAATTCTGTGTGTCTGGGATCTGGGGCTATAGATAAGCCACTATAAGCCACTAATGCTTGTCCAGCTTTATCTGAGGGTGTCAGTACTCCTGAAATGAGAAAATCAAACCTGTCATTTTCTCCTACCAGCAGGGTAGGAGGTGGGAGCATCAGCAATTTGTGTGAGTTGTTCCCAGCTATAAAGCTAAAAAGTAATGAGAAGCTTAAAATAGGTGGGCAGGACAAGCTCTTTACTAGCCAGGTAGAACCTTAGAATGCCCTTCAATTATGTCCTAGAACTGCTGGGGAGCTGAGGTTATTCTGACTCCCAAGAGTTCTGTTTTTATGAGAGGTTTCTTCTTTCTTCTCTGTTCTCCCCCATAAGTCCTTTCTGGTTCTCCTAGGAAGACAAGCTATTCCTGAGTGCAGGAAAGCACCACTTGCTGAGTTCTTGGGTCCTGCTGTCAGAAACAGGACAGTCCTGCTCAGGACATGGATAAACTCCCAGGAGCATGGGCAAGACTCCTTCCCCTCAGTGCTGCTGCCTCTGGCTGTCCTGAAAGCCAAGCCCACCCTGGGCTGTGCTCCCTGCCAGCCCCTCTGGGGCACACACAAAGCCACCTGTGTGACATGGCATCTCCTGAGCCCCCAGCCATCATGAAGTGTCCTGGGAATGCTCCCAGGCCTGTCAGCTCCTCAAGCAGAGCCCATGGTGTGGGATGAGATCCAGCAGCAGGATAGGATGTGGAGCTGTCACACAGTGTGCCAGACACAAAACAAGGGGGTGGAGAAGGGATGAGGAGAGTAACTCATAAAGTCACAGCTGAAGATGAAATCTGAGGGCAAGATCAGGTTGTGATCTGTAGAAACTGGTTGAAAATTTGAAATTAGAAGCATTGGGCATAAAACCCTGTTTAAAGCAGAGCAGAAGGCACCAGAGAGAGAGAGAGAGAGAGAAGGGCTGGATGGAATTGTGTGCAGGGTACCCCATGTCCCACAGGCAGCTCATGTCACCCTAAATCCTGCAGCACCCCTGCAAACAAGCACAACTGTTGGATGTGCTGGGAGGTTTCTAGAAAGCATCAGCTTGTTTCATCTGCCTGTGGCAAGCCCAGCCTGGCAACAGAAGGCACAGCTGGGTTTTGCATGTGGCCCAGCCAGAAGATGAAGATTTACAGCAGGAAGTCCGAAATGCCACATCAGCAAAGCTGTTCTTGCTCTAGCCCCAGGCACCTGTGGGATGCTGCTGCTCTTTCAGGAGCACTGGTGCAAGGGTTTGCCCAGCTTTCCTGTGAGCTGCCTCAGGAAGTGGTCTGCCCTGAGAAAATAATGCTGAGGGAAAAGAAGAGAAATGGTCATCTTTGGTTTATTTTATAAAGTCAGATCTCTTCCTTGATTCCATGGTGTGGCGTGATGGGGAAGGTCAGTGTGCCAGAATTAAATAGCTAGCAGGCACTAAGGCAGTATTGCTTCATAATTTTTGTGTAACAAAACCATAATCAAAATATGATTTTTCCTACAGATGCCAGAAAGGCTGTGCTATAACCACACTGCTGGATAAGCACAATGCTTTTCTGTTTCTACTACTACATCGTTATATTCATATTTCTCCTTTGCAGAGAATGCTTTACAGGCACAAAAGAACTGATTTTATGTTTGATAAGTTATTGAATGGTAGAGCAGAAAATGGAGAGGAAAACAGAAGTCTTACAAACAGAAATTTTCTATAGAGTGCAATCCAAGATTTCTCTAATCTTGTATTAGTTTTTCCCTAAGTCTTTCTCTAATGCTGTCATGCTTAAAATAGAGAACTCTTGAAAAATCTTTGCTTGCATAACCATTTATGCTGCCCTGAGAATTAAATTATCTCCATTGTGTTCAGGTTTGAGAAAGTTCTGTGTTTATGGGAGCTGCTTCATAAGTAAACACTTATAGAAGCAGCTTTATTTTTTGCCAATTACTCTTTTATATTTTGGTAATCTTTGTCTAAACAGATTTAAGCTAGTGACTAATACAGTTGTCAGCTACCCACTTGTTTCCATTTCCCATGCATGTCCCAACCAGCCTCTGGCTGCCTTCAAGCAAACCTGATGGTGGCATGACAGTCTCAAGGACAGCAAGGTTCTCCAGGTGTGAAAACACAGTGCAGTTAAGAACTAATTTTGACTTCCTGTGCTGATGACATCCCCACTTTCCCCAGATTGATCCCTGAAGGGCTGAGTGTTCCTGCAGGCATGACTGACAGGGTGTTGCACAGAGTTAATGCTGTGCTGCTCTTGTGCAGTTGTGGCTTGTGCCTGGATTCCTCAGTGTTTATTCTAGGTGACATCCCCACTCTTTCTTCACTATAAAATCTGTATCCTCCTTATCTGTTTATCTGCAAGCTGGAGAACATGTTTTCTGTGGCTGGTATCCTGTTCTCAGATTTGCTTGAGATTGGGCAGAGCTGGTAAAGCCATTGGGAACAGGAGGCGGAGCATGAATGACCGACTTGCACACAGGGTCAGAGTGGTCTCAGGGAAGCTGGGTTGGAGGTGGCTGTCTCATGCCCTGGGATGGCAGGGAAGGGAGGCAGAGTGGAGCAGAGGGAAGGGTGCTGGGAGATTCTCCAGTCCATGCCCAGCCTGCCAGGCACAGCTTTCCTCATCCAAGGCAGGCAGTGGCCTTTGGGAGCTGCCTGCCTGTGGCAATGGCTCGGTTGTCCACGCCATGAACCTCCTGAGCAGGTGCCCCAGCCACAAAAACAGCACTGAGCACTCTATCATTCTGCTTCTGGGGAGACCTCAAAGTACTGCAGAGCCCTCATCTGCAGGAGAGCAGGAGCCCTTAAACCCTTATTGCTAGAAAGAAGAGGAAAGATGGTGTTGGAAGAGTCTGCTGACTTTTCTCTCTATATCTCTCCAGAAATAAAGAATCTAAAGGTCATGGAAATTCTTCAGCCCCAGAAGCCCTTGCCTTGGGAATGCAGCTACAAGATCAGTTCCTTCAGGAGCACTGTAAGCACAGTCATTCTGAATGTCTGTTCTTCTTTAATTCTTGGTGTTTTCCTTTGAGATTAAACAGTATGTTGCCAGTATCTGGCTGGATTTAATTTGGGTCAAGTGGAAAAAGCCAAACTACATCCTTTTATATAACTCTAGCCTAACCCTTGGGACAACTCTGAATCCATAGAACTCTATTGTCTTGTCTAAATAACTGGTTCCTATCCTTTTTGTTGCTTAACTTACATGAGACTAGTAAAAATTAAGCACTTATTAGAAGTTTTTTGATGGCAGCAATTGAAAAGGCAATGTGATATGTAGAAATTGTTTCTTAGTCCACAAATCTTTTGAGGGACATAGCAGTATCTGTTTGCTTCTCTGCCACACAGTCTATACTTCCTTGTCTTGTAAATATTCATTTATATGCACACCAGATCCATGAAGAGCTCCATGGACCAGGTGCAGCACCTGCCAAGACCACAGGCAGTTTCTCTTTGGAGTGGCTGAATGGAAATTGAGAAGTTTCCTCTTTCGGTGCCAGAACAATAATTAATGCTTAATGAATTTCCTGTTGGCAAATAGGCACTTTTATCATCCTTATGTAACATTGATGTTGTTGCCAGCTAAGTTAGATGGTATTAAGGGGATCTTTGAAGATAAATGCTTGTGGCTCTTTTTATGATTTGAATGTTATGTCCAGAGCAACTTGCTGAGGCAGAATTTTGAAAAGAAAAGTATGCAAGTTTAAGGCCCTTGCCAAGTATGGGCACCCTGTTACCTGCAGGAGTGTTTCCAGCTTCAGGAAGGTCTAAAGGTGAAGTTCTGGGCTGTGCCTCTCAGGGGTGCAGTGCAGAAGTTAAGGCTCAGTGAGCTGTGGGCTGTGTAAGCCCCAGGCATTTCTTCTGGGAGCTGGAAGAGACTTGTCAGTAACTCAGTAAAATTGGGTGTTTATGCAAGTGGTGACTGATTTATGGTTCTGAAGTAAACCTGGGAATTTCGTGATATTGTCTCCTGTGCAAATTGACTTCTCTACCCTACAGCTATGCTCCACGCAGTCAGCACCAAGGGAATCCCCCACTGATGCCAATCTGGAAATTCTTTTTGTTTTGATGAGGGGAGATAAAAATTTGTTTTCTACAGGCTTTTGAATGGTTTTTTTGAAAATTAGTGTAATTTAATGCATCCTAGTCATGGATTCATCATAACAAAGGTTTTATTTTTAATTGTAATTAGTTGAGGTAGACTTGACCTACTTCTGCTTTTAGGGATCCTACTGGAACTGCTCCCACTGAGCTCAGTGTATGCAAGATGAGACTCGCCTGGCTGGCTGTTGCAGAGTGCAGAACACTTTTATTTCTGATAAGACTTCCTGGTCAGGTGATTTTATTTGAGATAAAATTGTAATTTCCAGTCATGTTTCCATTTGAAGCTATTAATTTGCTGTGGCAAAGTTCCTCAGTAACCTCTGCTGACTGACTGACCCCCCGACATTGACCAAATGTTCAAATAGTTTTCCTATTAGCAATAGCCAGACACAGAGTTTTGGATGGAACTTTGTAACAAGGATTTTGTTCTGGCTTTTTGTTTGCATGGTCTGATTTCCCCCTCCCTCAGAGACTGTTTATAATTCTCTTGAGATTTTCCTCTTATGAGAAAAAAAGTAGCACAGAAGACGAATTGCCACATTAGTCGACGAAACATATTGGCTGTAATATGCAAGCAGACGTTCTTCTTGAGTCTCTGAGGTAGGATATAAGTATTTGCTTCTGTAGTTTCCAAATTTGGTGGGGATTTTTTCTACACAGTTTTGTTGTTCTGTCTGTACAGGTGTAGGTCCCCTGCCCCACTGGCAGCCACAGGCCCTCTGGGTCTGTGAGGTGAGAAACTGCTTTGAGGACAGAGCTTCTGTCAGTGACCTTGGGGAGATGTTGGTACCCCAGTTTTTGGTGGGAGGGCAAGGAAAAGCCAGAGGGACTCAGAAATGGCATCAGTTCTGTTGGCAGCTCCTTCCTGAGTCACTGGGCCAGAGCTGTCTAGGTGTGGCAGTGCCAGGCTGGTGCCAGTGCCCTCAAGCCCTTCCAGGGGCTTGGTGTCGTCTCCAGGTGCACAGAGTCCTGGGGCAGGGAGCTGGCACACCCTGCAGGGAAATGAAATGAGAAATCTTGCTTGGCATGTGATGGGAGGAAGTAAAGCAAATGTTCCCTGGTTTTAAATGTCCTCATGCAAGGTCAGTTAAAAAAAGACAAACCAACCAAACAAAAGCAAACCAAAAAAATAACTTCCTGTACCACTGAGATGGCACTTACACCCAGTGCTAATATTCATATTTGCACCTGACTTTAAGAGAGCCCAGACTAGGGGGGAAGGGGTTGCAGCACATGCATGGTTTTTATAGTGGCCAGAACAGGATTTTCTCACCACTACAATAAGACTTTTTCTTAGGATGAGAATATAGAGTGGAGAAAACAGACAAGCAGAGATAGAGAATGGCAAGTAAGCAGCCAGACAAAACCAAGCCACTTCCATGTAAACACTCTGGAAGCTGCAGGCTCTGTGCTGTGCCTAGTTCAGAGGAAGAGGCAGATCACAAGATTTTCATTCACTGCTTCCATGTGAGACATGTTCTTCTTGTTCCCTTTTGCTCATATCAAGTGCAATATCTGGGGGCAGATGAGCCTTACCACCAGCACCATGGAGCAGACACAATTATAAAATCCTACTCCAGGAAGGGAAGTGAGAAGTGGTGGTGTAGGAAGATGGAAGGATTTAGCTAGCTCTGGTTAGACTGACCAGATGTTGGGTTTTTTAAGGGACAGAAGCAGAAGATTGTTCTTGCATCTTTTAAGGAAGAGGAAGATGAGCTGGGTCAGATGAGCAGTGGAGGAGCTTGGGCTGAGATCCTTATCTTCCTCTGTCATTAAATAATCATGAAAGCAGAATAAACATGTCTGGTGCTGCTGCTTAATGGGTGAACACTCTGCATCTTGTGGGCAAAATGAGAACACAGAGCATCCTGGGACTGTTCATCAGAATGGCAAAGAGGCCCACAAACTCTGGAATTGTTTCTGTCAAGGAATATTGCTGTTTCTCTTTCCTGCAGTGCACATCCCTTTCTACAACACCTCTGTTAGCTACTGACACAGAAACATGACACAATCAGGCAGCTTTTGCTGTTCCCTCAACTCATTTTCTCCCCATGTCTGATCCCAACATGCTTTCTCTGTCCATGTTTCAGTTATTGCTCTTCAAACTTCAGCTGCTTCAGGCATATCCTGGATATTTCTTTGTTTCTTCTCACTGGTGTTAGCCTTGTTGTTCCTACTTAGTGAAGCAGTCTTAAGAGGTCTGAATTAAGAAGGCAGGAAACAAAACCATTCTGACACTATGGAAATAACCTATTTTTTCTTCCCCAGCAAACTCAGTCTGGACAGCAGGACTGGGAATAAGCTCTTTTTTGAAGTGTTTTATTGGGAGATGCATTGTGGTGTATGTCATGGTGAATTTACCAGGCACAGATGGTCACTGCCTTTCCCTGAGGGAAGACAACAAAGAGACACCCTAGGTTTGCCACAGTGGAAAAGCAAATATCTAGAAATTCTGCTTGAAATATGGTCTATTCCCCTTGGTAAGGGTGGATGCCATGATAGGAATAAAGTGCTGTAAGAAATGTGTCCTGGAAGGCAGGATTTCTGATCCCTGCTGCTATTTAGGACAGAAGAGCTGTGGGTTTGGAAGAAAACACACTTCTATGAAGCCCACAGGTTTTCTGTCACTGTCCTAGAACATACCCTGGGACACAGGAGAAAAAATGAAGAACCTCGAGGAAAGATTGATAAAATTCCTCCTCTTCCAGGTCAGTCTTGCCTGTGGAAGGTTTCTGTGCAGAACAGGATCCTTGGCAAGAATGCACCTCTGCCAGGTGAGAAGCAGATGCCCTCAAGACCAGGCAAAGTCTCCAATGTTTTTCTTCCTGTTTGCTCCAGGAATAATTAGTGGGTTATGGGAACAAAGCTGGGAGCTGTTTCTTTGCCTGTCATCTTGGAGTGCACGTGGTGGTTTCCAAGCTGGAAAAGGATGGGCAAATATCAGATAGGAGGGGCTGAGGAGCTCAAGGTGTCCAGGTACAAGCTATTCCTCTTGCCAGAGCAATTTTTTGGCTCAGTCCCAGTGTGCTCTCAGGTTATTCCTGAGGAAGAAGGTGGCTGGCAGTAGCTTGCACAAAGTGTTCTGGTAGTGGCAACCTGTCCCTTGCTGGTGTCCTCCCCAAACATGCACACACTGCACTGAGGGGGTGTGCCATGCCTGAGCATAGCTCCACTGCTTTCAAGGAGCACCACACTGACAATCTGTGCATTGCACACCCAGTTTGTGTGCGTGCAGCAAAAACTTTTTTTTTATTTTTGCAATAGCAGCAGATCCATTCTTCTTGTGGAAATAGGTTGACCAAAAAATTGAGAGATTCTGGTGTATTTCTTGTCCTCAACACTGGAGAGGCTCAAGGCCATGACAGAAATTCAAGTGCAACCCAAGAAAAGAGATAACTTTAAGAGGTTTAAGAATAGGTTGGTGATACATGGGAAGAAATGTAGCTGGCCATTTATGCAGTTTGGCTATTATTTTTGACACCTTTATTAAACAGTGAAGGAGGAAAACCATTTTTTTGCAGATGGAGCCTATTTGTGAAGCCACTGTCCCATTGTTTGTCATGCAAAAGTTTTATCTTGCACTTGATGTGGTATGGCTGCAGCTGTTGAAACAATCTAGCTTCCTGAAAGTAAGTAAAATATTTATGTTGTTTTGCTTTTTTAAACTTGAAAATGGCAAAACTGAATATTGACATTTATCCAGTTAATAAAAGCAGAAGCCAAGTACACCCTTCTATTTAAATATAGGTTCTAGAATTATTTTAGAGTAACAGCTCATTGAGTATTGAGCTCGTACATGTTATAGTTCCTTTTCCTTTCTTCCTGCATATTAGGTAATAGGAATTCTTTTTTCTGTGATGTATCATAATGCAGCACATCATATCCCTTGGTCTGGGCTTTTTCCTACACATCTCAAAACTCAACTCTTCTTCAGTTCTCTATTTCGATTCTTTCCACACATGGATGGAACTGAAAGTTTCTGCAACCATTGCACAATGTGACAGAGAGCCTTCCAGAGCAGCTGTCTGGAAAGTGTGGTCTGAGTCCTGTGGTAAGGAGACATCATCCTCTTGCAATTCCAGTACAACTTAGACTAGTAGAAGTTAAAAAATAATTGTACAGAAAAGAATGAGTTATGTCAGCCATCTAAAGGCAAAGAAAATTCAATCTATTAATTTCCAAGGGATTCTTCTAATAGGCCTAGGCTTGATTAGTGCCAAGGAAACTCTTTCTTCGACTGTAGCTACATAACCAAAATTAGTTGTTTAGGTGTGTTACCTACAGCAGTGGCATGGGACACACCTTATATTGACACTGGGCAGGCCAAGGCAGAAAAATGCCAAACAAATAAACAGGCAGCCATAAGACATGTTGGTTTGTGCTTTGGTAGCATCCCTGATCTTCTTCCTTTTACTTACAGTTCCTTTTTTAAAATAGAAATAATTTACCTGTTTACCTATGTTTTTCTTCCCATGCAGTCTCCATATCACCATGTCTGTCTTCTTCTCAGCCTGGTTTCCTGCAATGTCCTTTCCTGCTTCATCTTAGGTTCCTGTGTGCATCCCATATGCAATCAGCTCTGATTGCCTGTTGGGTTCCTACCATGTATTTACAGCTCTTCCTATTTATTTGGGCTGTCTCCCTATAGACTATCCTGTATCTGCCCTGTGATAAAGCAATTCAGAATACCCACAGAGAAACCTGCTGGCTGCCAGCAGTGCTGCTGATCTCTGGGGGAGGCAGGAAGGCATTAGGTTGGTGTTGTGGTACCAGGGGAGGTGGTGGCCTCTGTGATGAACCATTCTCTTTGCTGCTTCCATTCTGGAGGTGCCTGTAGCTTTTTGTTATCTGACACACCTAAATGTAACAGATGTGCAGATAGAAGAAGAAAATCAGATTTTTAAAAGAAGAAAGTGAATTTTGACATATGTTGCTAATATTCTGAACATCTGTACCACTGCAGCCACCAAAAAGATTGCATGTAAGGGACAAAATATGACATATCTACATGTCTTCAATTATAGTGCATTTGTAAGTAGTGCTCCATGTATTTTAACATGGATATTCAAATGCTGCTACAAATACAGAGCTTTGGCAGGTTAGTGGGAGGGCAGAGAGGCTGCTGAGATGAACTTCTGTCAGATGCCACCATATCTCAAACTGCAACAAACCTGAGAGGCCTCAAAATGATTTTTTGGGTGCTGGCTGTGTTCAGTGCTTGTTTGGCTTGCTGAGCTGGGCTATGTTTTGGCTTCTAGTAAACATTGTGACTGATGTCCCAGTCCCTGGAGCTGTTTCAGCTGAGTGACCGCTGGCAGCCCTCTAGCACTGTGTTCTTCCAAACATTTGTCTGTTGCTGTGGCACATGCTGTTTACTTTATTTGCATTCAGATGGGCTTTCTGTTAAACATTTTCTGTATTTCTTTTCCTTTTCCTTCTCACTTCATCTGAATGTAGCAAGTCTGACTGCTTGTGTAGGGAAAGGTGCCAAAGGAGCCTGTGCACAGCTTGGGTCACAGAGCTTCCCCCCCAGCTGGTAAGTCAAGGAGCATCTCCAGGGATGTAGATCCAAAGGGAGGATTGGATGTCTGCCTGGGCTTGAGCTCCAAAGATTATCTGGAATCCAAAGTTATACTGGTCATAAACTGGTTCAGCATTGTCATCTGACAAGGAGTCTTCTCCACGGTAGTGATGGATACAGTGAAAAAAATAATTACATCTGTAGGATATTAGCTGTGTGATATGGACACTAAAGATGCTGACAAACCCTGGCATGAAAGGAAGCCCACCAGTAATGAACAGCATGCAGGACACATGGATATGTGAGATTTAGGGTACACAATGCCTGTTTCTCAGTATTCTTCAGTGTTTTGTTCATCTAAATTATTGCATGTGTTCTCACAACCAATTATATATTTATGTATAAAGTAATGCCTTTGAATTTGGGACAGAAGTACCTATTTGCCTTGCTTGGTTTAATGTATTTAGTATTACTGATATCCAGTTATCTAATTTAATTTCAGAACTTATTTTAGTGATAAGGTACTTTAAAAGGAGTTTCCTCTGGCACTGAGCAGTGTTCTTAATTAAGTTCTTATCTATACACATCCTAAAACCTTCTCTGAACAAGCACACCAAGGGTCACATCTGAAAAGTCAGCACCTTCTTTGGCTGCCTGCAATGTCCCAGCAGAAGGGAAGGAGCTGATTAATTATAATGATTCAGAAAGGCCATTGCAATGATTCAGAAAGAGCTGCAGTAATAAAGGGCATAAGAGTTATGTTGAAATTAAATTTTAAAGACGAATTCCAGGAAAGCTAATTTTTGACTGGTCACAATTCCTGGTACTGGTCTGGCTGTATCTTGTAACTAAATAGTGAAAAGATGGGTAAAGCAGCAAAGCTATGATGGCAAAGGGCAGGGGTTAATGATCTCTGGTTAGCATAAAATGTTATTTTTCTTGTAATTCTGATCTGATAACTCTTAATATTTCCAGAGATTTAATGGTTCCTTAGAAAGTTAAGAAATGTATTCATATCCTGACAAAGTAACAGAAAATCATCCATTTAAAGAAACAAACTGTATACTTGTGGCCTTCTTACAATCAGGATGCAGCAGAAAAGAGAATTCCTTAGCAGACCCTTAGCATGACAGCAGAATAAAGGAAGCAGATACAGAGTTCTTTGAGATTATTTCTCTAAATTAGGTGAATACAGACTTCATCCTGATGAAAGCAGTGCTTCCTCTGGAAATGTAGTCCAAAGCATAGTAATACCCAATGTTTTCATACAGAGCTCAACTCCATGGGACTTCTCCCAGAGGAGATGTGAAAAAGAGCCAAGCTAAGCCAAGGTCTGCTTGTGACAGCAAACTCGGTCCTGTGTAAAATACATTCACACTTGAAAAGCATGCCTGCAAGTTATGAGCCAAGGAAATTCATTTCAGATGTTATATTTTTGCCAAGTATTTGAGCATTAGAACACTAACTGCATCATTTCTGCTTCTTTTGCTGGGGTGGCAATGAATACAGGAGCTGTAGCAGAATTAGACTGAAATAACTGAGTGTAAGATTTTTGAAAAGAATCCTAAATTGGGCATTGTATATCCCTAAGCATATCTACTGCCATGTGAGGGAAAGTCAGGAGTTCCCTGCTTGTTCAATTGTACACAGAAATGTATACATCTCAAAGTACACTTTTGCTTTGGAGACTAATCAGCAAGTTTCAGAGTCAACCATAGGGAAATTCAAGGGTAACTGAATTAGCCTGCTTTATCCTGCTAATGTCATCATGCAAAAAAAGGAGAAAAACAATGTTCCTTTCATTTTTGTGTGCTTGTCATTGTGATACAAGACACACCTCTCAAAGAAATGCTGGGAAAACTAGTGCTGTGTAAACTAAAGGTGCAAGAAAAAACAAATAGGAAAGCCAAAAAGCTTGGCAATGATGTTCAAATATGCAAAGGGCTGGTGTTGAAAGGGTGGCAACCATCTCTTCTGCATGTTGTGGTGAGTATGGCAGGGCTGGAAATACACTAGGAGTTCATTTTGATATTAAGACATAGTTTTGAAGAGTAGAAGTTGAGAAATATCAATATGAGGAGTTTTGGAATCTCCATCTCTGAGATAGGACAAAAGCATCTAGTTAATCCTTCTTCAGGGCAAAGGACCAGCAGGGTAAAGGAGGGACATAAATGGCCTTAAGTCTCAGAAAGTACCTGTAGCTTTTGGAGTAGAAGGACTTTTGTTCATCTATTTTAAGATGGCTGGAATTTCCAGCCCTTTCTTATCTAAATAGGAACTCTCTCTGGAGTCCATTGTTCAACAGGAAAAATTCCTGGGTTTCACCTTAGCTGGAAGACCTAATTTCCTGTTTGATATTTTAAACAGAACTGTGTTCTCAAAGAAGAAAGTCCCAGACACCTTATTAGGAAAAAAGAACAAAACAAAAGAAAAATCCCAAAGGACAGTGTAGTGTGACCAAGTAAGAAACTTTACAGTGTAACACAGCCTTCATAGCATGTCTTTTATTCTTGCTAACTCCTGCAATCTAACCCAAAATAGTTCCACAGAAAATCTCAGGTACTTAATGTGTCAGTAGATGCCAGTGTCAACAAATGAGGTCTCAGTGCTGAGCCCCTGAGCATTTGCTGGGTTTATAAATGACAATTCCTTGGCTGCCTTTCCTGTGCCAAGTGGCCACCTGATAGCCAGTGTGGCTGACCTGATCATTTAGGGTACCCTGGAACAGAGAGAATCCATCTCAAACTTACTCAGCAATGAATATTTCAGTACACACAGTGGAACAGCCTCAACAAGAGTAATGAGGAAAGAGATGTCCTCAAACGGCCCAGACTTATCTCTGGAAGGTGGGAGACTTGGCTGCAATTTTCTGCTCCAGAGCACAGAAGGTTTTCCAGCCAAGTGCTGCTGCAGCTCGTGTCAGTGTTCACATCTCCAGCGCCAATAAATGTGAGGTTAGAGCAGAAGAAGGAGGAAGAACTTGCATTTCTTTGCTTGATAATGTGTCAAGACACCAAAAAGGTAGGCATCATTGCATTTTAAGTTATGCCTTTAGTTCCAAGAGTCCTGTTCTAGTCGATTTAGGGTTTACAAATTCGCTCTGCTTTTTGACTCTGTCATGGATGGCCCTATGGACTTTCCCATACTGAGGTTTTCTGCAAGTCTGCCTAGATTTGTTAAGTAGTGAGTGTAAGCTGATGGCTGATTAAAACCTCAGGTGGAATGCTGCCTAGAAAAGAAAATTTCTGCTTGCTTTCTAGTGATAATAGTCTCTTCAATCCTAAGAGCTAACTTGAAACCAAGTAGAACAGGACTGCACTTGAGGTCCTATTTTGAACTACTTACAGCCTCTAACGCTTGCTTTGCTGAAATTTTCTGCAGCTGGTTGCTGTCCAAACATAATGTATTGATTTAATTTGAATTAGTTACATTTGGAAGAACCATTTCCTGCACTTCAGGGAAACAACCTATACATGACTATCTTTCTTTGAAACACATCCACAGCTGAGATAAAAAAGTAGGAAAACAGTATTTCTTTTTGAGAAATGTTTTTGGATATTTTGTTGGTGGCTGGTTTATAGCTGGATGAGTTAGGGGATGTTGAAAACAGCAGTTCTTGGAAGATCTGTGCATTTTATTGTGATTGTGTAGGAATGTCTCTGGACGAGGGAGAATGAAACTGGTTTCTGAAAGACTGTTGACTTACACAGAACAGATCTTTTATCTTGTTTCCAGCCCCCATATTAAAGCTCATTCATTTGCTCATCTGTTCTCACTTACAAATAAGAAGAGACCTTAAAAAGTTGCATTTACAGCAGGTTAATAGCCTTACAGTTGTAAAGGCAAGCAATGATAAGAGGGCATAGAACCCCAGGAGTTTTCCAGGCATGTTGCTGTTCCCTGCAGTGTGAATTCCCTGGGCCACCTGATAAATGTAACTGGGCTGCAGTCGGTACCCCAGGGACCTTGCAGTGGGGCCACAGCTCAGGAATCCTTGAAGGCATTTGCCAATGTAACTGTTCACCTGACTGCTTGTCCTGGGCTCCCTAAAGGCTGCCTGTTACCTGTTATTATTATTTGGGTGGCATTGATTAATGCTGCTCATTTCTTTCCTCATAGCATCTTTATGGGCTGCTCTCTGCTGTATGGGCTCCTTGTAGCAGAGAGAAGCTTTTGAGTGCTGCAGGGGGATCTGAATAAAGCTCCTACAAGAAGGTGCTTTCTTGGGAAAGACATCTCAGTAATGGAGCTGTGTACCTTGCACAGTTCCTTGCTGAGTTGTTGTTTCCCAAAGATACATAAATAGACCTAACAAAAAAGCACAGGACATGGAGTACTTCGCAACCTCTGTCTGATGTCTCCTGGTACAGGATTATATATCTTCAAGCACTCATAGTTGTTCCAGTTTTTCTGATGGAAGGAAAAGCCATAGATTCTGTAAGATTAAAAAAAAAATCTTGGCAAATCTTCATGAGGTGGTTATTCCCAACATTTCTGTAGCTAGAACAGAAGTAAAAACTGCATGTAATGTATAGTTATTTAAAATGATAGGCTAACTCATGACCCTGGAAAAGAAAGTAGACAGGACCATTTACAATAGCATGCTGCAGTAATTAAGGGTATTATTCATAAGCCAGTTCCTCCAAAAAGCCTCTAAACTGTTACCACCCACTCCTCCTCCTCCCTCAGCCTCACCAGTTGTTTTTTCACTTCATTGTGGTGATACAATGACTACCCTTCAGAGGGCCAAACTTTAGGACAGCCATCCTGTCTTCTCTAGGCTTTCACAGGCATTGCCAACACCTACCTTTGATTATATTTTGGCAGTTGTGCACGCTAGAATCAAAGTGAATGTCTAAGTCTCAACTGATTTAATTTATTAGTGAATATTTACTAAGGCAATGCACATTCGTGTTGGCACAGGTAGTGCAGCACGTACTTCAGTGCAGTGCCAGCTGCAGATTGCAGAGAGCTCAGTTTGCAGCCTGCATGTGTTGTTATGACACCGTTTTTCCATGTGCTCTTAGGTTTACAAGGAGCTCTGCCAAGCGATGTGCTGTGGTCTGGGAGCAGCGTGGGATCTCCCTGCCTGATCCAGGAATGCTTGGAGGGAGCCAGGCTGTGCCCATCCTCACACCTGGGGACTGTCACAAAGCTGTCACACCGAGTTTTCACAACACTGCATGTGTCATTTTGAGTCTTGTGGAACACGATTTGGGGGATCCCATGCAAAAACCAGAGCTGGCTCAGCACAATGACAGGCTCGGCTCTGCCAGAGAGAGGAGAGCGGACACAGGCTGCCCCCTGCCGCGGGGACACGCGTGGGACAGACACACGGACACAGGCTGCCCCCTGCCCACGGGGACACGCGTGGGACAGACACACGGACACAGGCTGCCACCTGCCGCAGGGACAGACACACGGGCACAGGCTGCCACCTGCCATGGGGACATGCATGGGACAGACACACGGACACAGGCTGCCACCTGCCCGTGGGTACAGGCAAGGACAGCCCCCGCTGCCCAGCGTGGTGCTCAAACAAGTTTAGAGGAGCTTAAGTCTGAAGAGATGTGAGTGGGAAGTTTAAAAATATCGTGTTATTTAGTGACCACTATGCATCCTTGGATAAATGAGGGGACACTGTCAGGTATGAAGTTAGCTGCTGCTCCATTTGCTCCAAGTACAGGAATAGGTGTTGTCCTTGTATCTTAGAGACACACCTGGAACCCCAAGACCCTTTGGGGCAGCCCAGATCATGGCCATCCTTCCCACGGGCTGCAGTGACAGCCCTGGTCCCCACCCAGCCCAGCGGAGCCGGGTGCCAGGGCACAGCCAGCCCCCACAGGGACAGAGAGTGCCATGCCAGGGGCCTCCCTGAGCTTCACAGCAGCTTGAGGAGTATCATAAAACATTCCCTGCAGCTTCAGCTGTCCCAGAGAAGTCTGTAGAGGGATCTTCATGTAGTTTTAAGGAAGGACTAGGAAAAGACCAAGAAACATAAACCTTCCAATACTGATAATCTGGAGAATGTATCAATCCTGTCACTGACTCTAGGATAAACATGCAGGAAATGAAACTGGGTATTTCTGTTTCATCAGCTTCTTGTTCATGTCCCAGAGACACCCATACAGGCAGATCCATCCTGTCCTACAGGCAGCCAGTCATGTGGACATCACTGTGGGAAGATGCATGGGAGACAGGGTCAGTGTTTTCTGCTCTGCATGCCCCAGGAGTGTGGGATGCTCAGTGCTGGCTCCCCAAGGTCTGTGCCTTTGGATTCCTCCTGTCAATACTTTTTATCACTTACTTCTCTCCTACAATTGCTCAGGACCTATTTTTCCAGCAACCCTTTGGTCACAGACATTTTTTGCTGATTCTCCACTAGGCTGAAAATAAGTTGCACTTTATTACAACTGCTAGTATATCCAGGGAGCAAGAGACCGTTGTGTAAAGTGATGGGAAAGGGCTCTCTAGCACTCTGAAAGCTTTAAAAACCTTGCTTTCAGTTTGGAAGGGAATTTCAACTAAAACCACTGAAAAGGTCTTCAGAAAACGCTGACTGTATGTTGTTTTGTGATTGTTCCCAAATCCCTCATAATTCTCAACCACAGCTCTGTGCTAGAGGCTAGATATGCATGGTGGGTGTTTTTGCTCCTGCTAGCAGTGGGGTAGCAGGAATGCGAGCTTCCCTTTGATGTCCAGAATCAAAGTATTGACAACACTAAGAGAGGGATGTGAGTTTTGAGGTTGTATCTTCCCTCAAAACAGGAAAACTGCCAATCTCCAAGACTTTTCCCAATACTCTTTTATTCTTCTCATGAATTTGTTGGTATTTTTTTTCCTTTTCTCTCCTTCATACCAGAAATAAGTCTGAGCTCTCACACTTCAATATGCTTGTCATGCTATCTGTGCAGAAACATTTCAGCCTCCTTGTACTGAGAAGTTAATTTCTCAGCCATGTCTTTTCAAGAACTGGTAGCCTGCAGAATAACCTTGAAAATTATTTATTTCATATTGCAGCAGTCCTATATACTAGAGCTGTCTTTAACAATTCCTGTGTTCTTCTGGTACAATATTACAACATAATATTGCTTTTGTTTCTGTCATCTTCAGGTGTTTGGTTTGCTTGCAGAGCAGCTGTAACTGCACTGCATCTTGCAGCATGGATGAACAGCTGGTGTGGGTGTGCACAGCAAAACAACCCTTGGAATTTCTGAACAAACATCTCACGTGTGGGCACTTTCAATTTGAACTTGAGTAAGATCATCCCCCTGGCCTTTTTTTCTATGTTCCTGTTCTTCTATTGTAGTTATTTTAAAATAACAATTGTTTTGGGTGTACTATTTGCATGACACATGATATTGTTTTGCAAAATTTTGGCTACCTGAAGGGAGAACTTTTCCTTTTCCAGTAATCTGCTTTTCAGAACGTGACAAGTCATTCCCTGGGCAAGTTTCTCTTTCAGTTTTCACTTGCTTTTCTGATGCTGTGTTTCTGTAAAACAGGGGAGTTTGGGCTTTGGTTTCATTTTTCTTATACAGCCTAGTTTGAAAATTATGTCAGAAGTGGGAGGCAATGGAAATTTGCATGTGCTGCTGCAGGCCAGCAGAACTAAACCACCTTCAGTCCCTGATCCAATTACTCTAAGCTTGATCCAGCTCTTCCCTGCACTGCTGACTGCAATGCAGACACATACAGACTCCTTTGAAAAAGCAACTGCACAGTATAATCAGTCCTCCTATTTGATGCAGAGTGTTACAGTTAAAAACAAAAAATTATGATGTATGCTAACCACCAGAGTCAATGGCAGTGTGAGCTGAGCCCTGCAGACCTCTCCTGAACAAAATCTGACTCATTGCTCAGGGACTTTTTTTAAACCATCCTTTTTATACTGAGGTTGGGGAATTCCAGTGTGATGAAAGACAAATTATCATTTTATTTCTCTGTCAGAAATTTATGAGGTTTGGTGGCTCCGTTTTAAGATGACTGTAGTTCAGATTGGTCAGTTCCCTGCTCCTCTGGAACCCTGGGAGGTGGACCACCTTCATTTCTGCTGGCCAGATGCTTCACTTGGAGAGACAAAGCCAGAAGCCAAGGGAAGAAAAAGTTGAAGTCAAGCATCTGCCAACACAGCTTTAAGCTACATTCATGCCTTCCTGAATGGGACATGGTATAGGGAGCTGCCTATCTACCAGGGCATATGAGAGTATGGAGCTCTCCTTCCTCCCGTCCTGTCTTGGCTTCTACACAACTGCATCCTACAGAAGATGGCACACCTGACCCCACTGCTGGGATGCTTTTCTGAAAAGCAGATATTTTATTCTCTTAGGTATGTGTATGGTATTTTATTCTCTTAGATATGTGGACCCTGGCCAAAACAGGACCAGGAACAACACATTTTCATGGTGTGTCAGAGCTGTGCACAGAGAGCATAGATACAGGCCATTCACACAGTGCCAGCTGTAATCAGTCCATGGATGCACAATTTGGCCCAGGGCTGTTAAATCATCTGACTGCAGCAGCCTGAAGGTTTTCCTTCAAAAAGCAGTACAGTGTGTGGATTTTGGCAATATAGCAGTGGATTATATACTTAGGAAAATACAGCTAGATTAGAGGCTCCAAAGTGGGGTGGAAGGTTTTTCTGACTGCTTAGCATGGAAGGTGCTTAAGAGCTGTACAACATGCACTGGTTCTGGGCGCAAAATGTGCTCTGTGTCATTGAGATCTTTAACAGGTCAAGTCTATGAAACAGGTAATGAGTTCAAAGCTATGTCCTGCCTTTCCTTTAGGCTCCTGCTTGATGCCATGCACAGATTTTAGTTGTTTCCAAAGGCTATGTACTGCCTTCCCAGGTACCTCACTTCCAGCTATGTGACATTTTGGAGGAGCTCCACATGGCTGTGGGCACCCAGCATTGGCAGGGGTTGATTGCCAGCCTCTGGCACCCTGTGGCCAGCCTTACCTTGCCTTTCCAGGTCCTGTGGTGTCAGCCCTGGGACCCTACCCCACAGACCCAACACCCTGGTGGGCAGGTGAGAGCCAGCCCAGGTAGCTCTCTTCCTGTTTTGGCTGAGTCCTGGTAGTGGCTGGAGATGTTCTCCAGGGAACTGATGACAGAACCAAAGAAAGACATCTTTCTTACCCTGTAATCTGGAAAAATCAAACCTTTCCAGTGAAGTCTCCCCTTCTGTTGAAGGACTGTGTGAGATTTGCACAAATTGGTGCGTGAAAGGGAAAGGCCTCACAGCAAAGCTGCCAGCACTTCACTGGTCCTTTGAATTTAGGAGCCGAGTCCTCTGCACTTGGTGATGGAAGAAAGGTAAGGTGTTTTTTCATTACAATGATCTCCTTTATTCTGATTTGCTAACCTGAGTAAAAGCAAACTTGAACATGACAGCTATATACTGCACGATAATAAAGACAGAAGTCATGTTTTATGCAGATTTTTTTTAATGAAGAAGATGCTTTTATTGTATCAATTTCTGCATTAGAAAAGCATCATACACTCTGAAGGCTGCCTTCCAGAAATGATGTTGTGCTGCTGACTCTATTAACCCCATGCTCCTATTTCTCTGAAGGTTTCAAACATTAGAAGAGGCTTACAAACATTGCTGAGAACAACAGAGATAATTATTTTTACCTAGAACTGAGAGCTTTTAGTATAGAAAACTTGCACACATATACAAAACTCCATATACACAAAGAAGTGCTTTCATGAAAAATAGAAATTGTATTTGCAGCAGAGTAGAACCTACACAGCAACACCTATATTTCAGATTAATCAGGTGTAAGGCAGGTAACGTTATTTTTTCAAGTACTCTTCCTATGTAGACTCATAACATGAGCTTTCCCTTCAAAAAAAAAAAAAGGAACAGCCTGCATTTTTAATGTATGTAGAATGTTACATTGATTAAATAATGCAGGACCATGCATTTAAACAATTCCTTTTCTTCAAATTATAACTTTTCCTCTTGTAATGACTCCTATAGCTGGAGTCTTATATTGCACCTTTTAGTAAACAAGTCATAAACTTCTTGAAGTCCTTAACAACCAAAAAAGGCTAGAACTTTTTTTAAAGGAAAGATATTGCTACAAAATTTGCAATTATTCCTTTTACATGTAATAACTTACTTGAGTTCAATCAGAACTGCCAATGAAAATGAACTTTGCTATTTATATTAGAGAAATACTCATTCAGAAATAAATTTCAAGTTACTCTGTGTAAGGTCTCTTCCAAACTAGCAGTAGAGGCTTTGCTTAGCTCAGCACTCTCACTGTAAGAGTTTCTACCCTCCTGAGCGCAAGTTTTGCTTTGCTCAGTGTCAGGATTACAAGACTGTCCCCCTTCCTGAGAGCTGGAAATAGCTGCCTTCAGTTTTTTCTCAATTTTATCAGCTGCAGCACACATTTTTAACTCTCTCAGGCTCCGTATTAGGGTTTCATAGGCTCCCTTCATCCCATGACTTTGATACCAGACTCGAAACAGCCTAATCTTCTGTTCAGATGTATCACCAGGAAAATCCTGAATGCTTTGGTCTATGGTAGGTTCTGATACATCATGGTGACGAGCAAATGTCTTGACTTCTGTGAGTGTCATCTCTGCCACAATACCAGGAATGTATCTGCTCAGGTCAACGTCTAGGAGCAGGAAAGGAAATTAATGCACCTGGCTCTTTTATCTTACTGGGTTTTATCACCTGCACTCAGATTTGATACTTCTATCCAAAGCAGATTAAGTTTCAGGTATTTGTGACTCAGTATGGTTTACGTGTGATTTTTTACAATATATGGCAGGTCTCTTTTTACGAAGTTCCTGCCAGATGCTAGGTATTTCAAACATTCAGGCTTGTAGCCATATGGCTTTCTACCACCTAAAACAGTCTCAGTTCCCTCTGTAACCTATTCTGTCCTTCTCTATCATGGAAGTGTGGTCACCTCTCACGTACCCATTTTTCTCAAAATAGCATTGGGAGAGGTCATGAAACAGAACAGGTCTTCTGTTGTGATACAGTCTTGGAGCTTATCTTTTTTCCTGTTGTGTACCACTCCTCTGGATTTGCCCTTTAACAGAATGTAGGTTTGTGAATCTTCAATCCCATTGTGGACTGTTCCCCTGTCATAAATATCCATGGTTATAGAAACAGTTTGCTGTTTCCTACTGTCTGTACCACATGCAGAACTGAAATTCACTTGTAGACAATGCATGATCGCTCCCTATGCAACAGAAATTCCTCCTGAAGCAAGATTTCCATGATGCCACTAAGTGCCTTGATGAGCATTATATGAACTGGCACTTCTTTAGCAAGTGTTCACTTTTGTGCTGGCATGACAGGTCTGGACAGTGGCAAAGTCTACACAAAAATACTCTGTTTTTTTTTTTTTTTTAGTTTAGGAATTTTTTATCTGTATCTGTTTTTTCTTTCTACTGAATTTTGATAAATTGTTTCTTACCTTGAACTATAAGAGGTATATCCACCTGAAAAAAAAAAAAAAAGGCAGGAGAGAAATAAGTAGAAACAACCTTTGTAAAATCCCACACTTATCTAAGAGGATAAATACATTTCATGATAAATCTATGATTTTCTTTTAGTTTTCTCCAGGATTCCTGTTTTATGAATGGGAGAGTCAGACCAGACAGACAGACCTCTTTTGACTTGGGTAAGTTTGGGGAATCACCTCCTAATGCCTAGAATTATGCATGGGGACAGAAGCATCCTGGGTTGGTGGAGGCCTGATGATTTGTGAAGTTTTGATCATGGTTATGTGATTTAGGAAGCATTCCGACAATCCTGAAGAAGTAATACAGGGTTTCTCTTACTTCTCCCAAAAGAATTCTTGTGGTAAAATTTACTTCATTCATGTCATAGAAGAAAGGCATACAAATATTTGGGGACACCCAGTGCAATTTAAATGGAAAACAGTTCTTTGCATAAAGCTGAGTTTTTTATGATCAAAGCAACAATACTTACATGCTCTCCTTTGTAAACTCCATTACCTGGTGTATTGATTTCAAGATCCTTCTGTTTTCTTCTCTTGTCTGAAACAAAAAAAGCATTTTTAAAATTTAGGGTAGGATATCTCTCCTTTGGACTCCAAGAATATAAAATTATATTTGAATAAGCATCTGAATACCTCATTCAGAGTATAACAGGAATAAGTAGGGAATCACTTACACCAGACTATTGCTCCAGCTATTATTGATAGTAATAGTAGTACCCCAGCAATGATCAACCCCAGCGTTGCTGGATCTGTTGGAACATTGGAAAATTTGCATGAAAGATAAGTCAAGAAATGCAATACAGCAGCACACCAAATTTTCAACAAGACCGTGTCAGGTTTTAAAAGCCCTCCTAACACAAAAGCCAAATATGTTAAAGACATAACCTATGGTGAGCTGCCCCTAAAAAGGGGTAACAGCCCCTACAGCTGCACAGGGATCAAGGGAAAATCATATTCTGCAGATCAGTAGAGGGAACAGTGGGACTGAGGCCCTGAGCTGTCAGGAATTACTATAGCCAGTGTGTAGAACAGGACAATTGCAATTGCCTCTCAAAATACAGCCCGTGCTGCACCTTGCTGCGTTTTAATTGGTACCTTTGGTTCCACACACAGTGTCTGAAGCTGCAGTACATTGCTCTTCAATTACACCGCTTTCACATCTGCAGAAAATATGAACACAAATTATTAGGGGATGTTTTTTCTCTCTTAAGCTGTTCAGAGAGCAAATCAAATCTTCTGAAATGCTTTATCAGCAAAATATTTCACATTTTGCTGATAAATATGCTAGTTTCATATTCTAAATTCCTGATCTTGTGGTTTGGAATTTAATAACATGAAAATCTGTAGCTGTGGGAAAATGTATGAAATTATTTTTCAGTGTAACAGTAGCTCACACAAAGACAACAGGAAAGCTCAGATACTTTATTAGCAATTTTGAAAAGCATATAGAGACTCAGTGGATATATATTTTTTTTCTATATGCCTTTAGAAAGCCTTCATGGCTGCAAATTGAACTGACTGAACTCAGCTCAGGTGCAAAGGAAAATTGGTATGCTTTCCCTGAGGTTATAGATCACCTTAGCCTCTGCCTTGAAACCAGCTGGAAACAAATGTGATTACATATTAACAATTTCGTATGTAGTGATGAAGGCATGAACTTACATGGTACATGGAATGCAAGTGTCACATTCTGTAGAACTGCAGAAATGGTTCTTTGCACAGGCACACTGCGTGTTCTCTTCTGGGGTACAGTTCTTCACAACCTCCAGCCCTAAAAACAGATCTCTTAAGTGTACTAGTCTGAAAAAGCAGGCTTCTGCCCACAAAGTCTTGTCCTCAGACTTGCTCCACCTCTGCTGGAACTGACGAGGCTTAGCTTTATCACACGCACACGGAGCTTTTCTAAGGAGCTGGGCTGGCAGAGCTGCCAGAGAGACCTCTGCTGGACGGGAGCGCAGAAAGCTCATCCATCACACAGTGCGGCTCTGAAACCCATCACACAGCACAGCTCTGAAACCCATCACACAGTGCAGCTCTGAAACCCATCACACAGTGCAGCTCTGAAACCCATCACACAGTGCAGCTCTGAAACCCATCACACAGTGCAGCTCTAGAACCCATCACACAGTGCAGCTCTGAAACCCATCACACAGCACAGCTCTGAAACCCATCACACAGTGCAGCTCTAGAACCCATCACACAGCGCAGCTCTAGAACCCATCACACAGCGCGGCTCTGAAACCCATCACACAGCGCAGCTCTGAAACCCATCACACAGCGCAGCTCTGAAACCCATCACACAGTGCAGCTCTAGAACCCATCACACAGTGCAGCTCTGAAACCCATCACACAGCGCAGCTCTGAAACCCATCACACAGTGCAGCTCTAGAACTCACCACACAGTGCAGCTCTAGAACTCACCACACAATGCAGTTCTCTCCAGGAGAGGACTCATTTAGCACAGCCAAATCCCAACTTCTTTTTCCGATTTAGTATTGTAAACTTCTGAGTTTCCAGAAGGAAACTCAGAAGATCACACAGCCAATCTCCCTAGTTGATAATGGAGATGGGTTCTTTGCACTCCCTGACAGACAAAAAGTTTTACCTTTTCTTGAAGACCTCCACTGATGGGGAATTCCACTGTCTCTTTTTTGGCTAACATATCAATGTTAAGTATTCCTCTTAAGAATCAAAACAAATTATTAATTTTCTCCTCTCCTCAGTTTACATGATAATGCTATCTCCATCCATGAAAAATATACTTCTGCATTAAAAATTACTGTATCTCCCTACTATGAAAGCTATTTTCATAGGCATATAAAAACAGAACAAATTTTTGAGTTACTACATTCAGTGCCCTGCTGTAATTTGAAACTACTTAATATTTCAAAATTTGATGAAGCTCTACTGTAACATCAGTGCTAAAGTAACTCATGAAAATAGTGGATATGAATGATCATAAGAATGGTTCACAGGGAACTTCAGTGGTAATTTTCCTCTTGCCTATTGTCAGTCTACTGATTTCTCTTCAGCTACATTACTGTCTGTGCAATATTGGGGCTAGCCATTACCCTTTTCCTCCCTTCAATTCTAATAATTGTGACACATAAAATACTGAATTGTTTCACTCTTACCAATTTCATCACCCACACAAAAATGCTTATTATAAAAGAAAATGAGAGGAAAGTTTTCTATCTGTATTGAAGTCCTAAAGGAAGGGGAGAGCACTAAAAATTGATATTCCAACAGGTGATCTGAGTACAACCATACTGGAGTTGAGAACTGTTTGTCCATTCACTAAACTTGATTTTGGGTATGAGGAATGAAGACCTGTCGTTCCCTAAATCCAAGCAGAGGACATCTACAGGACACCTGGTGGAACTGGTAGGAGATGAGTTTAATGGACTTTAAAAAAAAAAATCTGTGATGGGTATTTATGCAACAGGTAGTGAATTTCTGCTGTCACCCAGCAGGTTCATGAACAGAGGGCTCATAAACAGACACTGAAATGACTAGGTAGGGACAGATCTTCCAGCGTCCTTTCCCTCAGCTGTGGATGCTGACAGACTGCAGGGCCCAGAGCACGGAGAGCAGACAGGTTGGTTTGTGTTATCCCTGAACAGCCCCTCGTGCCTGCACTGCTGACTGCAGAGCCCCGGCTGGGTGGGCCCCTGCTCTGCCCCAGGAGGGCTGGCCTCAGCCTCACACACTGTCCCAAACTGCATCCTGAGTGTCTCTCAAAAGACACAATCAGTTTTAAAGAACATTATCAATTTTTGAAATACTATTAAAAAATCATTACTTTTTACACCCCTCTTTTAAACAGAGGATGAAGAAGAGGGAGAACTTGCCTTCCTTGACTCAAACCAGTTTGTACAGTGTCAGCTTAGCAAGGACTTTGGCTAAGCAAAGGCAGATATTTGGAGAAATAATGGACCAACTATTTGTCTTCCTACTTTGTGCTTGATGAAAGGGAGCTGGAGGATAAACTTACTACTTTCTCACAAATTCATTCATGTCCTACCACTAAAAGTTTTGACTCTGCGTGCTAACCACGACTAGGAATTCTGGAGACTTTTCAGTGAAATCCTGTGTGAAAGAGGAGCCATTGCTACAGTTGCTATTTCTATAGACTTACCAAAGTGGCTGTCACACCATTTGCATCTAAAACACTCTTCTAAGTCATTGGGGTGATCCATGAATTCCTTTCCTTTCTGACATGGAGCACAGTGTTTGGTAACATCTGTTGGGCAGGAGACATTTTTAACAAAACCTGTAGAGACAGAAAACCAACAATTTAGAGAGCAGCCACCAGCTCTAAGACTAACATCAGAATTTCATTTTTAATCCCAAATACTTTTGATTCCAAATATGGAATGTATATTCTTTGTGCATGTGTAGATGCCCTCCAGGAATGTAGTATACATAACTTTTGATTATCCCCACTCTTCCTCTAATTTAATACTGAAGGAGAACACACTAAACAAAACTACATGAAAAATTGTAAAACCCACAAATCTATGGAATCCTGTAGGCAAAAGCATGTGTTTTCACTTTTTCAACCTTTTTCAAATATGTGCATGTTAATTTTTGGCTCTTTTCTAACAATCACATTATGAGAGAACTACTCTTTGTAGTGAGAAGTTATTGGTGCATTGAGCTTAAGAAATACCTTTGAAGTGGCTAATGTCCTGTAACAAAACAAAGATACAGCTGGAATGAAGTACTGCATCCAGGAAACCACTTCATGCCTCCCCAGTATCCCAGCACAAAGCAATGTGCTTGTGTGGTGTCCCCTGCTAATGACTTCTCAACACACATCATACTCACCACTTCTACATTTCTTGCAACACTGACTATCTAAACTGTATTCATCCTCCCTGCAGTTAACTTCCCTCCTGGAAATGATTCTCCTATTGGATGTTATTAGAGCTGCAGTATCATTTTTGCACTGTGTTTCAATAACTAGGAGAGCCACCTAGGAGAGAACAGAAAATTAGACAAAAAATGTTTAGGACTGTGCACTAAAACTGTGTAGAAGAGTCACATTAATAGCATTATCTATAACTAAACATAATAAAATTCACTCCCTTATTAAAACTATTCATTGCTTTAGATTTAATAGACAATGAGGGCCATATTAAAGCCATGAACCCTACCACTACACTCTCCTTTCAAATTACTTTACAGCAGATCCATTTCTTTGAACTTTTTGCACTGTCAATTGCAACTGTCAATTGCACTGTCAATTTGCACTGTAAATTGCATAATGCTGGAAGCTTTTTGTTTGTTTGTTTTTATTTCGGTCATTAGGCAGTAGAGGTTTACTGGTGAACCCTGCCCTGCCTCTTCTCATGATAATAATAAAGCACTGTGGCCCAGAGGCCAAGCCATGGTTTTTGTATTATTTTGGAAGAAGGAGGAAGAATGATAAGGATAAATCTGGTATAGTTTGTCTTCTTCTCAGCAACATTTTCTGGGGAATTCTATATTTACTGTGCATACACTAAATATGAGATGTCTACATAATGGAGCTATGGATGTTGACCACCATTTCAGTTAGATGCAGAAAACTCTTTATGTTAAATTACCGAAAAAACATTTTGGATATCAAACTGGGCTCTCAAGTGAAGGAAGTGTTATCTGTTGCTAACTAATGATGTAACCAATAAGACCATTGCCTTCTACAGGTAGCCATTTCTTTTCATCTTCTAGTCTATTCACAAGTGAGAAGGTGGAAAGAATTTTATTTCCTTAGCAGCTGTTGGTTTAAAATATATATACTATTAGTTACTGGACGTAATTAAGAAGGCCTTTCTTTGCACCTGGAGGTGAAGCTCCAGCAGCTGAAACAGCATAATTAGCACTGGAGAAACTCTGAGTAGGGATGGCCATCAATTCCCCTGTTTGGTGCTCTCTCTTCCTTTGCTGCCAAAGCTTTCAGGGTGCTCTCCTCTGAATCCTAGTGTTAAAAAATTAAAGTCTCCACAGAAGCTTTCAAGTGGATGTGCCAAATTAGTGTGATTTGTTTTCCTTTTGTCTAGGAGATCTACCTCACTAAACACTGGATTAGAAACTCCAATTAAAAAATAATCACTAAAATATAGTCAGGGATGTATGACCAGTCTGGTTTGGTTTTTCCTAAAGCAGTATGAAGGAAATGTTGAGAGAGTCATGCAGACAATAGAATATAATCAAAGAAGGAAACATAAATTTCTAAATTACTAATACCAGTAAAACCTTGCTTATTTTACCAAATGCCTGCAAACACAGTGAGTGCAGAGATGTGTTCCCTCACACCAACAAAGCTCCCTGCCTCTTGTTTATGCTTTTGTACAAATGGGCTGTGCTGGTATGAGGGGCTACAGAAGCAGAACATTTTCAGATGGATGCCCTCGGCTCCTGCTCACAGAGATGAACTTCCTGGTACACTTACAAGAAGTGGGGCTGACTTCTCAGAATTTGACACTCAAGCAGCACCAAACACCTACATTGGCTCTGCTTGCAGGGATGTCTTACAACATCTTCCTGTGGAAGGAATAATGATAAAACTGTGAAGGCTTTTCTTCAAAGCAACGCCCTAATTTTTTCAAACATTTTTTCCTCCTGGATTTGCGCCCTTGTAAAAGCAATCTATTTGCTATTTAAAAATTTGGGGATGTCTCATAGGAAAAAAAACCAGAAAAGAATCAATACTCATTTAGCTTCCTGTGCACACCTTAGTTGCTTTTTCGGTTGTCACTGAGCAGTAAACACCAATATCAGAAAGGAAGCAGTTTAGGGGCTTTTAGACAGGGATGATAGGTGCTTTTTTATGACATGTACACTCAAGCAGTGGTTGTATGTTTTCTGCCCAAAATGAGTCACAGAGACTCTCTTTTAACTTTCTCAACCTAAAAAAAAATTAGTTTTGGTATCTAAACTGAAGACTTAGATTGCACTAAGCAGTCAAAGGGAATAAGATCAATCAGCTGGGGACATCTACTCTTAGCAGAACCCATAAAAATATGAGCCCAGGTTTTCTGGTTTTGCTGCATTTGCATTACTCAGACAATGAAAAGAGTTTTCTACCTAATTCCTCTCCTTCATTACAACAGGGCCCTCCAAAATGCTTTCACCAACAGGTATTTGCTAAGGACACTTTTATGAAACCTGCTTTCATCTGCATTTCTAGGGCACAGTGACAAGAACTTTCATTTCTTTGAATACTCGTGTCATTTTGGGATTCTCCAGTTCTTCCTCTGTCAAAGTATTCTTCATGACATCTCAATCTATTTCAACAGAAAAGCTTCTGCAAGACACAGCTTATAGGTATGTAATCTCAGCTTTGGAAGTGTGTGAGCTTGTAATTTGCATACAGGACTTTTTAAAACTTTACAATGTCAACCCTGAGAAAAAAAAAGTCTCTGTTTTCTCCTGTTATCTTTGTAATACATTTTATTTTTAGCAAGCCCCTTCTCCCATTTCTCATCTATAAATGCTGATGGATGAGAAGACTGATGGTTACAGTATGTGGCATTTTTTTTTCCACTCCATATTTGTTACATGGACCTAGGTGCATGAGCTCATCAGGGGCTTTCTAAGTGTTAAAAAAAGGAGGAGGAGGGATTTTTCTTGGTTTTTTTTTTTTGTCTTGTGGAAGGTTAGTTGCCAGAACTAGCTTCATTTTAATATGCTTTTCTCTGTAATTAATCTCCCTTGTATTAACTCTGTCAGGCTGGCCTTTTCAAAGAGCAATTTCACTCAAAGAGTAATCTTAAGAGGATACTCTACTCCAATTGTTTCACTGCGACAAGAAATTTCTTCTTCCAAAACCTCTAGTATCGTTTTTCCTCCAAGTCTTTTTTTTTCTCCCACCAAGGCTGAATCTCAGTACCAAAACAACCTCTAAAAATATTATTTTACATTCTAAAATCTTTTATGAAAAGAACAAAAATCAATTTTTTAAAGCCCAGCAATGGGAGTTGGTATTTCCCCACATCTAGAAGCACCCTGAGCTTCTTAAATTCCAAGGGAAATGTGTGTTTAGTGCCTGTGAGAGCAAATAGCCTCAGACTGTTCAGCACCTTCAAACACTCACTGTTCAGATTCAATCCACTACTCTTTCATATCTCAGCTGACTCACATGCAAACTGAAACAACATACTGGGGCTGGGGGTTCTATGATTGGTTATTTTGTTGGGTTTTGCTCTTCAGAAGTACTGTACTACTAAGCACCTACTAGTAAATACTACAGTAGTAAGTGTAGTAAATACTACACTATTTGGAGAGTTGGGAGAGATATTGACAGCTCTCACCTCAATTTGTTGAAGCTAAGCAGGAATTAGAGCTTGTCAGATAGAAATCTAGCAACTCTCACCCTTCTCCTTTTCTAACACAAAATGGTTTTCTTACGATTTTCTCTTTGTTCAGTGAGTTACTGCAGAGATGAGGGTGGTTACAGTGGAAACATGCACAGACATGTTTCCAGAATTGGGGCCTTTGTACTTCTCACTTGAGTCTTGGGTCATCCCACCATTTTATGGCTGTTTTATGCATGTAAATCTGTGTATTAGTTTTCCATGATATGAGGAAGAAAGGCCAATGCAGTAATGCAGGAACCTTGTTTTCAAAGGTACATCTTCTGAACTTCCGGAAAACTGCCTGCTCTGTGGTCATATCATAATTACAAAATATTTACATGACAGTTCACTCTCTGGCCTATTCCTGTGGAGGACTGTCTTGAGGTGATTTTATGGTGGTACTTCATTCCCTAAAGGCCAGGAGAGGTTGGAGATGAAGCAGGAGGCTGGGCTGGGGCCTGGGAAGGCCGGGTGCAGGCTCGGTTCTCTCTCTCTCTCTGGCGCGCTTCAGGCTGCGCCTCGGACTGTTAGCTCACTGCCTTTGCTCCATCTGCATCCCTGCTTGCTCAGGAAAGCAGCTCTTCTTTGTCTTTCCCCACCTTTCCCCCTGGACTTCAGCAGAAATCATTCAGTGGTTTCTTTTTGGTTTTATTTCTCCACTTGATCTGTTTTGGCTTGCAGTCCAGGGAGCCTATGGGGGTGGTGGGAAAGACCCAGGCCAGCAAATAAAGGACACTAAACCCCACCAGTTTCATCTGCTGTGAGGAGCAGACCAAAGCCAGAAGCTCAACAGGTTCCTATCTACTTTTTGCCTGAGCTGCTGCATGGATTTTTTTTTCTTCCCTTTCCTGAGACAAAGGGAGCAGCCACCATCCTTGCCCCCTGGCCATGGGGCTGGGTTGGGGATATAAGGTTCAATTTATTTTTTCTGTCTTGTGGGTATCTTGTTTTGTTAGTAAACAGGGATTATTTTCACTTGCACCCACTAGTATTCATTTCTCTCATTGGCAAAAAGGGATTATTGGAGCCCTTCTCTTTAGAGGAAACATTCATTCCAGAGCATTTTCTCCTAAAATCTGTCTCTGAACTGATACAAGTTTGTCTCTCAGTGGTACGTAGCTTTGTAGCTTTTTCTACATGGAGAACTCAGATGTTTTCTAACTTCATAGACCATGGCTATTTTTGCATGACTATCCCTAAATCTTCTTTTACTTGAGTGCAGTATGGATTCCTTGCGAAATTGAGGTCTCATTCAACAAACTGTTTTCATGTTCTGGTTTAACCAAATAACATGCCAAACTCTGACCATGTTTATTTTATAAGTAATGAAACAACTTGCTAATTAAAACAAAAACCTTTTTAAAAATAGAGATTATGTAGGAATGCTACAGTCTTTCTAAGGTATACTGAAATTTGGAAACTACTGGAAAATAAGAGAAAATATATATATATTCTCTGGACCATTGTTATAAATGAAATTATTTTTAATATTAAGATATATATTTTGAATTGTTCTAACATACTGAGCTACACTGACTTTTCTGTCACTAGTTGGCTGCTCCTGTACAGGAAAAGGTAATACACACTTCTGTCAGCAGATGAGAATCCTCCTTTGTATTTAATTATGCTTTAATGATTTGTGCAGGGGCATGGATAGAGCTCTTTGAAATACTTTAAGTATTTTACTACCTGTTATGCAGTTGGTCAGACCACAATTTGAGTGGTTTATACATTAAGACTAGATTTTATCCTGGCTAACAAACACAGTTTGTGTTGTGATTTGTAATAAAACCACGTTGCAAAGAGACTTGGGAGGTCAGCTGCAGCAAGGTGTCTCTGGAACGGGAGAATTGGGCTGGGTTAGCAGTGTGTTCTGCAGGCACACTTCCAGGTGGCTGTGCTGTCCAGCAGGGCTCACTGCCACCTGCCTCATCGCCCGGCATCCCTGGGCTTAGGGCAGCCCTACCTGGGCACTGAGCCAGGGCAGCCGCACACCCTGCACCTGCCCAGGTGTGCTGCCCTGGAGCTCCCTGCCGCTGCAGCAACGCACCCGGAGCAGCGCAGACCCTGTGCTGGCCACTGACACACACTGACACTTCCCTGCTTTCCCTGCTGCTGACGGCGGCCGCTCGGAATGGATCTTTGTCAAGGTAACTTTACTGATGAGAGTGAGACAGGAGACGGAAGCTCTCAGAAGGGACTCACTGTGTGCACAGGCATGGCTCATGCAAAAAGGAAGGCCCTGCCCTACTGATTCCAGTAAATGCTGACGGCAGGCTTGGACCATTCCTTTGGCTTCTCCTGGGCCACTGTCATAGAGGTTCAAACTTCTCCTCCATAGGTATTTGCTTTTACGTTGCTTTCCCTGCTCGCTGGTAGGGATCGGCTGAGGTGCAGCGCAGGTCGGCTCCCACCCAGCCCGGTTTTAGCCCGGGCACGTCCCGCACCTCCCCGTGCTGGCGGAGCGGGGGCTCTGCACCTGCCTGGCCCGCGGCTCCGGCCGCTGTGGGTGCCTGCGGACCAGCGCCAGCTGTCCCTGGGTGCCCCCACCTACAGCCACCTGCATCCATCCCCCCTTTCCTCCGTCCGCTTGACACAACACGCACTTCACTGAAGACCTTTTAAAAATGCCTCAACTTAAAAGTGAATTTTTTCCACTTAAAACATCGCCCAACGAGCTGACTGAAATGTCGCTAACAAGTTTGCCACGGCCGGCAACGAGCAGCAGCCGGGCAGCGCTCCTCGCCCCGCGGCGCCGCGTTCCTCGGCCCCGCCGGCCCCGCCGCCCCGGCCGGGGCTGTCCCGCCGCCCGCCCGCTGCCCCGCTGGGGCGGACACTTACGAGGAGCAGGGCAAGGAACCCTCGGGCCACGCCGCCGCCGCCCCGCAGTGTCCCCATGCCGCCGCTGCCCGGCACTCTCCGACGGGAAGTGGCCCGTTCCTGCGGGACAGCCCGAGCTGCCTGCGCCCTCCCATGCCCCGCCGCTCCTCCCATGTTGGCAAACACGGCACGGCACGGCCCGCCCCCGGCACGGCTCGGCACGGAGCGGGGGCTGGGCTGGGCCGGCCGTGGGGCAGGGCAGCCCGGGCGCGGTGATCCGGCCCCGGGCAGGGCTCCGGCCGCCGGGCGAGCCGCGGACACCGGCGGGACAGCCCCGAGCCCCGCGGTGACCGAGAGAGAGCGCTCGGGGCTCCCGCTCGGGTGTCCCGGGGACGCGGGGACCGCGGGTGCTTGGCCGGGGACACCTACTCGGCAGCTCGGGGGCCAGGCAAGGCCCCGAGGTCACCGAGCCAGCAGCCTTAGTGCTGGGAATGACACATTCGATTCCTGCGCTTCAGGTGCTGGCTGGAGCTATTGCCTCCCTACCGGGGCAGAAACTGTTTTTCAAGTACTGCCAAGGGCGGGCAGTCCCGTATGGGTAGAATGGAGCAGGCACTCAGGACAGGCTAAACTCACTGCAGCAGGCAGTACTGCCCTTTGCTGTCTTATTGAAAGGGTTGTGCAAGCCCGTGACTTCTATTTTCTGCCTATTTCAGTCAGTACTTGTGTTTTTCCTGCGAGCTTTCAGAGGTTTGAAATGCTGGTAGTCTGGCCTCCTTTGCAGAGTTAAAGATGACATGATGGAGTTAGTTATCGATATGTGTTTTCATCTTTCAGGTTTTGACATGATTCGATTGCCTTGGGAGGACCATGGTTGCAATCGAGATGGCATTTTCATTTTAAACACCATTTTTCAGTGGTTTATGACTCAGATTTTCAAAAACTCTTCTACTTTTCTGCTGGTATGGGGCTCTTAGCTGCAATACATAACATCGACAAAAAAATAGCTACTGTTTTAAATAATTCAAGCTTTTAAACCACTTCCGGATGAACCAAAAGTACTGCTGACACACTTTTAGAGATGCTGCCTTTGGAGTAGCCTTACCATCCACTTTTTGCCTTCCCAGTGGCAGTATGCAATGTAAGGAGGGAGAGGCATCTCTCTTGGGTGCAGTGCCTGGGTTACACGTCTCTGGTTCCTACTGGGCAAACCCAAAGCAGCGTGTCTGTGAGGCTGCTAATTTTAGTGGAAATTTGCGTGCGGGTAGGGGTGGAGTAGGGACTGCAAGCAGTGTTGTCCAGATCCGGATCGTTGGTGCAGCAGAAAGCTTGGTAGAATTGTTTCCAGATCCATCTCTCCAGGGGATTGTGTTTTGCCCTAAAATCCAAACCGAATGTGGCTGGGCCCTCAGCAGGCATTGCTCAGGGTTCAGCAGCACCTCGGTGTGCCTCTCGCACTATTTGCCCGGTACCTTCCTCTGATGTCGCTCTAGTCTGTGGGGTGCATGTGGTTTGCACTCCTCCCTGCCCCCAGGGTGTGATGACTGTGTGCATGTAGCTTCTTTGCGGTGAGCTGTTTTTCTCTTAGGTTGGGAGCTTTGAGAGATGTTTGAGAAGCCACCAGATTCATGTCAAAACAGCAGTGCCTGCACATGACGTGAAGTCGTTCCTTATGTAGTTAATAACTGTAGTTGTGGGGGGTTTTTATATATATGTAATGAAGAAAGAGAAATGTGTTTGGAGGACTTTTTGTTGTTTGATGAGAAGACAAAGGCCTCTGCATGATTTAATGTGAATCAAGCAAAAGCTGTTTATGGTGCTTCTAAACATTTTTTATATTTACTTCTTATCTTGGCCTACACAGTCACGCATTGTTTAATTGGTAGCTCTGTTTTGTCCATGCATCTCTTGATTGGTAGCTCTGCTTTGTTCATGAGGCAAGCATGCATCTTTTCCTTAATCTAATTGGTAGATGCTGTGTCATTTTACTCGAGTTGACACCCCTATGTTTGTCAGCAACTTTTCTGCTTCTTCTTTATTCTTGCAACATCAGCTTTTTTATCCACAAAGATGACGTTCTTTAGTTCCAGAAGGTTAGGCTGGTTCATTTAGTATATGTCCTGTAAATATGATCCTACAGTTTGACTATTCTAACTGTGAGAATAGTCAAACAAATAGTTGGTATCAGTGAGGACTATAAGGTCAGTGTTTTCACCTTTGCTCTGCTCCTTGTGTTGCAGCAGCTTCTTTTCAGCTGGTAAAAGTGGCAGCATCCACTCTTTTCTTTACCCACCCTTCATCTAAAGCTTAATTCTTGTGTCAGCAGCGGCCTGCTGAGCAGTACAGGCTCTGCAGTTTCTCTCTGCCAGCAGATGGCCTTGTGCCTCGCCTAATGTGGGAACAGCGGTCAGGCTGGGGCAGGATGCAACTCGAGGAACACACACTTTTTAGCTCCTTTGCAATTCCAGCTTTAAAAATGTAAGGTTCTGGAAATGAAGTGATTTTTTTGTTTGTTTTTTTTACTGTGATGGTTTAATTTGTGTGTAGGTGTGCATTGTGTTTCTTTTTCCCCCTTGCAATTGTTGTCCTATGTCACATGTACACTGCTCATAGGAAATTCTGCTCTGAGCAAAACCAGCCAGGGAATAATTTTGGACACACATGGTGACAGTATTCTTGCATTTGGTGTTTCTGATTTGGAATTGTTATTCACACTTTAACTGGCATCAAACCTTTTCTTCCCTCTCCAGAAAGCTGCTGCACCTAAAGAAGCAAGCTGATTCTGTTGATGTATTATGATATTGTGGATTGCTAAGTTTCTGAGAAGGTTCACTTAGCTAGCCTCTCCAGGTGAAGAAAAGCTTGTCAAGGTGCAATAACACATAATTAAGGGCTCTGTGCATTATATTGGTCTCACCTCAGAATATTGAATCCATATTTATATTCCAGAGGGAAAATAATGGGGGAGGAAGCATAAGATCTGACTTGCTTTCTACTACATTTTTCTCTGTTAAATTATTAGAAATTTTTAATTTTAATTTTAATTTTTTTAATATTTTGTTTAGATTTTGGCATTTTTGTAATCTTTAGCAGTTCTTTTGTACTAAGATTGGGCAATAGATTAACTGTGTAGTATAACTTGACCAAAGTAGTCCCATCAAACTTAAATTCTCCTTTGACCTAAATACACATTGGAAGACCATTGTTGGTTTGTTTCTTAGTTTGTTTGTTTCAGTTTCTGTCTTTTGTTTTCTTTTGCTTTCCTGTTTTGCCTCTCCTCTCCCTCATGTATGTTCAAGAGCAGCCAACCTTTGTTGGCTGTTCATGCCAACTTTTGGCTTTTTGTTCAAGTACGAGAGTGAGTGATCCATTACTCATGCAGTTCGATGATATCTCCTTCATCTTCGATTCAAACCTCTTCAGTGATGTGACTTATGTCACAAACATCAGCTAACACTATTGGGAAATCATTAGAGTGGCATCAGTATTTAAATAATGAGCTCTTGGCCAGGACAGTTTTATGACACTTGTATTGTTTTCCAGATCTTCTGTTAAACATTGGAACAGTGACCTTGCTGCACCCTTTGCCTTATGGTCTCACAGACCAGAGAAGATCTGTAACCACTGTAAATATGGCTATTTGTTGCAGTGCGGTGTGGCCAGATTCTGACACCCTTTGTTCATAAACCACTGTGAACCACTACTTCCAATCCCCTGGTTTTGTGGTGCAGTGAAAGGCTCTTTGTAACGTGATGTGGTAGTGAAGCACTTTGTTTGCCCTGACACCCTGGTCTGTGTGTGGAGAAGCTGACATGCCAGCACAGAAGAGGGAGAGCAGGGTGTGACCAGAGGGGTTTATGAAGACCCTGTGGGGATTTTTCATAAGGGTGCTGCCTGGTGTTGCATCAAATCACAGATCAGGGTGTTCTGGCATGCAGTGTACTCCTTTTAAAAGTAACAGTGACCTGATATACTCGCCTGTGGAGCCAGAGATGCTACTGTTTATCTGAAAAAACCCACACTAGCAAGAAAACAATGGAAACAAAAGCCCAGCCTGGAACAAAACAGAGTGGAAACTGAAACTCACAGCAAGTAACTTGTGTCCTCTAGCAGTTCTCCTCTGGAGAAGGAGATACAGGAGAACTGGCCATAAACCCTGCCATTCTTTAAGAATATCAAAACAGATATGTGTCCTTTTTCTCATAATTTAACTTCCTGACACTACCCTGGGTCCATGCTTTTGTTCAACAGACCCAGTTTGATGACGTCAATGCATTCTTCACAGCAGGGAAAAAAAAAAAAAGCATTTTTCAAACAAACTGAGCATTTCCTTAGACTGGAAAAGCAAATTGGCTGGATGCCTGGTGGCTCCTACAGCCAATCACCATAACCTTACCATAAATGTAGATGTGTTTCTGTCTTAGGGTTGATTATTGACTTTATTTCAGACATGGGACCATCCTGTCCCAGTCCTCTGTTTGTGCACTGTACAAGGGAATGCTGAGATTCTAAATGCTGCATTATTTTCCAAATATTTTGCACATTACATGGACTGACATAAAATTTGACTTTGTGACTTCATAGATTGTAAATGCATCTTTTTAATTGTTTTGCAGAGCTCTGTATCCATCCAGATTAAGCAGCAGGCAGCTTTGTTTCAGAAGCTGGCTGGTGATATTTTCTCTTTATTTTCAAGCAAATTGGTCTTAGTTGTTTTTTGAAGATGCTATTACAAAGATTAAGCTTTATACTTTCAAAGCTTGCTGTACAGCAAATGCTGTCAAATGTGTAACAGATCAACTGTAAAAGTTTTGGAGATAATGTGCTAGGGATGCTAAATGTTCTTCAGAGGTGAGTGAGGAAGTGTTCAAACCTTTTCCCTTCAGGTGCTGCCTGGACAGAGCACCGCTGATTTAATTTGTGGGTTTCTTCCATTTGTGAGATAAACCCAAGGCTGAATCCTTGTGCTAAGGATGAAAGAGGAAAAAATCTATAGAGAAATGTCTGGAGTTAAAAGGTAAATGTGAATAAAAGGAGATTTTAGTTCTGCTTTTGACCTTTAATCTGAAGATGGCCTAAACAGGTGCACCTGATGGCTTCATTTCCCATGTAGAGTAAGTGATGCTGAGCCACCCTTCAAGGAAGTTTTCCTTACAATTTTAAAGAAAAGAAATTTTATTATATGTGGTTGTGAGGAGGAGAAGCTAAAGGAAACATTTTAAAGGGTCTTAGCATGCTGTGGTTTCTGATATTGTAAGAAATATTACAAGTTTGGAATTCAGTTCCACTGTTTTGCTTTGCTCTGTCATGCTTCTCTTTCTGGGGTATCATCTGACAAGTGAGACTGGCAGGCTTAGATAAAAGCAGTCTCTTGTGGCTGAGACTCCAAACGTTCTTGTTTTGGTTTCTTTTGATATCACTTAACCTTTGAAATTCCTTGGGGGGTGGGGAAGACGCAAGAGTGATGTGAAAAGCCTTATCCCTCCCACTAACATCGATGCAGCTTGGCATCCACTGTGACACCAGAGCCAGAGCAGCATGCAGTGACCTCACTCTGGGTGTTTGTCTCCTGGGCATGGCTGTGTGCTTCTCAGCAGCACTTGTGCTTCAGGTGAAGCTGCTCTGCAACAGCTAGATCCTGGTAGAGAGGGGCTGTTGTGCTAGGAACAAAGCTGGAGGTCAGGGGGTTATCCCTGCCTTCACCAACTCCCCCACTTGTACCACACATTTGCACAAACAGGAGAGAGGCCTGGCTAGCTGCTGAAGCTACAGGAGTGAGTCATATTTTCTCTATTCAGCTGCACAGCCCACTGCATAGTAAGGTTTTGTGAGCTGTAGCAGATGGATTGAGTATGTAGTACAGACTGATTTATATTTCTGTCAGAATGCAGTGGATTGTTTTCTGTTGGTGGTTCTCATCAGGAATTAAATGCTGTGCTTAAATAGCTGTGCATCTCTAAGGGTGGTCATAACCAGAAGGAATGCAGTGGTGGTAGCTGTCTGAAGCAGTCTGTTCAATTCCCAGATAAGACATCAGTGTTATTTTTCAGCTGAATAAATTCTCAAATACTTCTTGGAGGCCAGTATTTTGAAAGAGGCATCCTTTCCCTACTGCACAGTACTTGTCTCTCCTGCTGTCAGCCAGCTCAGAGGCAGGAATGGGATGAGGGACTGCAGAGGGATGGGCAGCAGAACATGCATTTCTGCTTCCCTGGGATGGGCAGCAGAGCCTGGTGGCAGTGCAGCCATGGCTCTGAAAGGCACAGGTTTCCCATACAGTCTCTCCCAGCCTGGGGATTCTCAGAAACCTCTCTGCCTGGAGGCAGCCAGCTGAGATGAGAGCAGCTCCTCAGTTTCATGTGGGAAATGAGGAGGAAGTCACATGCCTTTTCTATCAGTGTAGGGAAATGGTCTTACCTTCTGGAAGTAGAGGTTTTGGACTGAATTCTCATCTTTCATTTATTCACTTCAGAGAGTCATGATTTTTTAGTGTGGTTTTTTTTTTTTTTTTTTTTTTGAGATCAATGGTCATTTTGATATTGCCTTGTTTGAAGCTAAGATTTCACTAGCTGTGCATAAAGCATATTGAAAATATATTATATCAATACCTGGGATTTGCCTCTCATGGGGAGGCAGGGCTGGCCACCAGCCCCTTCTCCCTCAGCTCCCTGCAGGGGCAGCAGGGTCTGTGCTGCACTGGGCGCATGGCAGAGCCTGCAGTGTCACAGCTTGGTGCAGTGCAAGGCTGTTGGCACATGGAGCTTATTGCTTGTCCTCACAGCCACTGCCCCACTATTCCTGAGTGACCTGGTACAAACCCCACCTGGTTTTCTCTTCAGGGGGCCCACATGGTAAACAGGATCTGGCAAAGTTACTAAAGGATAGTAAGTTTTTAAAAGCAAGGTGATAGGGAAGGTTTAGCCCTCATGAAAACAGTAGCTTGTATTGTATGCAGAGCAAAAGAACACAGATGTTAGCCCTTTTTCCCAAGTGTGGTTGTGCCCTGCTCCTTCCAGCCCCTTTTCCTAGAAGGCCTCACACATTTGCAGTTTGAGTGGTGTTCAGTCTTTAATGCAATAAAATGTTATAGCAACACTGCTTTATTTAAATGCCATTCAGAAAGGGGGATGTGTCTGTGCTGAAGATCTGCTAATTGCATCCTTTTCTCCTGGTATTAAACAATGTGTCCATGCTGTGCAGTGCAGAGCAATCAGCATGCAGGGAAATGATTTATATTATATTGAAGAGGTCTGAGCTTTGACCTTCTAAATTAATTCCCAGAGACAGCTGAATACAATGCAGTGAGTAACAGGCTTTAATTAGGAAGCTGGAAGAGTTGTACATAGTTCTGGTATCCTGATGTGGAAACTATCCAGGCATTTTCAGGATGCTTGTACAGCAGTGTTCTGCAGCAGTGAAAGGAGTTACTATGCCTTCAACAAGTTGCTAGCAAGGAACTGAAAGAAAGGGAAACTTGGGAAGTACTTACAGGACTAGCAGCATGGTAGAAACTGTAATTCTGAGACTTGTCTTTTTTTAGTGATGTTACTGGCTTGCAAGAAGAACAGAAATGGACCAAAAAGCAGTTGAGTTTGCAGAAATCTCCCACTAGCAGGCCAGACCTGAGTCCTGACAATTTGCATCCCCCTTGAGACCAGTGGTGCAATAATTGGTCCTGAAATGGGCTGGAATGAGGAAAAGCTTTAGAGAATTCTGAGTTTTTCCATGTTTCAGGAGGATGGTTATGTTTGTTTCAGAATTATGTATCTAAGTCTTCCTTACAGTCATAAAAGGAAAGGAACAAAATTTTGCTCTTTGGCCTGTAAGGGAATTTGAGCAATCAGATAAAGCTGGGCATGTAAAACACATTTAGTGGAAGAGGAAAAGAAAACCCTAAGTTTGATTGGAAAATGCTTTTACACTTTCAGAAAACCAATGAAATTATTGAACAATTCACTATTCTATAATATTCTCCTGTTATAAATAATTCTCCTATTATGAACAGGATTCTGTTGGAGAGAAGTCTGTTTTATCTTAGATCTGTAATGTAGGTTGTAGCAAGTTATCAAAATACATAAGTGCTCACACAGATTTTATCTGTGACTTTTTTCTGTAACTTATGTTATTGTTCAGATCACTGATAAAGGCATTAAAGTGTGCAGCCAGTGCTGGTCCCACAGAATTCCACCCACTCAGCAGAGATTTCCCTGCACTGTTGTGCTGTAAGGCTTCAGAGGCAGCTCTCATGCTACTCTGTATATATTGGATTTGCAGTTGTTTGGTTTTTTTAATGTTTTAGAATGTAAAGGGGTTTAGAGGGCTTTTACAACTATGTTTATAATATTCCTCAAAAAAATTTACAAGAATTCATTTTTACACAGCCTTATTCTCAATGTTTATTATATTTTCTCCTTTTATTTTTGTTGTTTGAATTGTGTATTGGCAGCTGTGATAGGTTGACTTTGAGTGGTGTGTTCATGTGGCATGTTTGTAATTAACTACTTCTTGTCATTACATACTTGAAATTTTTGTTAAACTGCCTTTCTTCCTGGGGAAAACCCCACAATCATTTTTAAGGGCTAATGAAAGTAAGCGTTGATTTTTCTGGAGGCACTTTGGCCTATTTGTAACACCTGTGTGGATGCAGGCTATTCCTGCCTGCTGCAATGTCCATGCCCAGCTTTATTGATGGCTCTTTTAACATCCTCTTGCAGTGGAGTTGAAATCAAAAAAGCCCCAAACAGTTTTTGCAAACTTTCAAATTGACTTCTGACTTCTTTTTTCTGATACAGAAAATGCACATGTATTCAATATGACTGCATTTGCCACATTACTTTTTACTTTTTGCATATAACAGCACACACTTTCATATAATAGCATGCCAAATCCAAAAGTAAGTTTCCTTTTTATCCTTTTTATTAAAAGTATGTGTTCACTTTAGTCACAAAGGTGATAGAATTCCCCTTGTATATTTTGTACATTCTTTGGTTTATTGCCACTTAACGCTCATTCCTTCACTGTTATTTAGTGGTTCTTGTGAAGTTTAAAAAAAAAAGAAGTTCAGCTGTGCTCTCAGCTGTTTGTAGGTTGTGCTGAGTGACTCATACAGAAGACAAGGAAGTTGCAGTGCGGCCACATCTTCTTGTCCTGCCCTACAGTGACACTTAAACTCCAAATGCTCTAAACCCAGTGCCAGGAGCAAGAGATGGAGACCAGGGCTAGGCCTTTGGGAGAGGCTGGTTCCACCTTGGTGGCACTTGTGGTGAGTGACTCCACAATTTGCATCATCTAGAGCCAAAAAGTGAAACTCTGGCACTACAGCAGATTATTAAATGTGCTAGTGAAAGCGGTGACCTTGTTGAGCCTGGGAAGTTTTTGGAGGAAGGGCCCCTGGCCCTCCCTGTCCCACACAGGCTGTGTAGGGTGACTTCCCTGGAAGTACAGCACTTGTTTGCCACAGTGATGGGCTGGGAAGATGTCATTTACATTTTGGCAAGTTGGGATAGCTTGTTGCTGCAGAGGTTCTAATCATCATGGGGAATGTGGCTCTTGAGAGATGCTCCAATGTAACATTATTGTGAGGCCTTACCTGCAGTGTGATTTTGGGCAGTTATGTCAGTACCAGCTGTGACCCAGCTACTGAGGGGCTGCTGAGAGTTTGCACGCAGTGGGGCAGAGCTCTGCCCTGGCCAGTGGCCTGAGGGCTGACCCAGCATCTCTGCTGGATTTGCAGCTCTTGTATGCACAGCGTTGCTTTGAATATCTTTCTGTTATATTTGTTGCTTTCCTTGTAATATTAGGGATGTCTACACCAGTTAAATTGTGAGCTACAGGAGATGCCTTGCAGACAAAATGCAGAGTTTATTTCTATTAAAAAAAAAAAACAAACTCTTGAAGGGCATTCAAAACTATGTATTTAAATTAGTCAAATTTATGGAGGGAAAATAGGAAATATATCTGCATCTATTATGCATGAGGATATGGGTACATACTCCTGTCTCAAGAAATCCTTCTTACATATACAATCCTTACATAAGGAAGGAGAGAGGATATAGGAAGTGTAGGTGTCCCATTTCTTTCCAAGCATCTGCTCTCAGGAAATCTCAGACGCAGGATACTGAGCTATACGGATATCAGCCTGACCCAGCAGGACTTGTGCTGATGTGCTGTTTATTTAGCTAAGAAGGATGATGGGGGAGACATTATCTCATTTTTGCTTTGAACATGTTCCTTTGATTTTGAATGAAGGATAATTTTACCACATTACCAGAGGAAGATACCTTGTTAAGAAGATGAAGGAAGGTTGTGAATTAACATTCTTTATCAGCTTACTTAAGAGGCCCAGATGGCAAACACTGTCTCTCCTCTAGCTCTTGAAGAGCACAGGCAAAACTATTTTCCAAATTTTGAAGGTTGAAAACTGCCATATTTGAAAATGATTAGAACAATTTTGTCTTAGTTATTAGAAAGGGACCAGAGCAGGAGCCTGACAATCACAGAGAAAGCTAATCTATGGGTCTGACAGTTTATGGTTAATCTGACACTTTACAGATGCTTACTGTGTGACAGCTGCAATGAATCAGGTTGTTAAAGTGACTTTCTGCTCCCTAAAGCTTATTTATTCCTGTCTTTCTCAAAATAGGGGGTGGGGATGTGTAAAGCCTATCAATGAGAGAGGAGAGGGCCTGAAGCCAGACAAACCAAAACATTTAGAGATTCTGCTAATGTTACGAAGATGAAAGGAATCCCCAAATAAAAGGGAGCCAGAGACATATTTAGCAGAGCCTCATTCCTAAACAGCCAATTGGATGGAGGCAGGAAGGTCTCCACACACATCTCAGAAGTTGTTTTCCCTTATAAAGTAAAGCAAAGAGATTACTTTATTCACATTCTTCTATAGACTGGGATAAGCCTGCAGCTTCTGTCCTCCCTTACCAAAAAAGTATGGCATCAACCCCCTGGTGCTGGGCCTCTGAGCTGGCACTCTTGGGGCCAGCAGGAGCCCATTTCCTTGGCACGGGGGGATCTGCAGCCCCTGCTGCTCTGGGGTCCCAGGCACACTTTGTGTCCAATCCACAGTTACTGAAAAGAAGGAGCTTAAGGAAGGTGTAGCTAAATTTCTACTGACACGTGGAAAGATGCTGGAAATCAACAGGAGAGTACCCAATGTGCGTTGGAGCTTTGCTGGGATCTTTATAAAGAGATCAGGGGAAATTATACTGAAGAGAGGGGCAAAATTAGTTTTTCCTCTTCTTTTTCTTTCTGTGGTTGTGCTCCAGACATACTCTTGTGATGCAGACTGTAAAAGGGTTTAGCATGGAAGACCTGAGAAGTTCTCAGGGGAGTTAAATAAAAACCACAGGTTTTGGCTATGGAAATAAAGAGGAAAGAAGAATCTTGGGGTTCTTCTTGGGAACACCAGGCAAATTCTGCTGTGCAGTTTCTGTACAAATGAGTGGGATAAGGACTGAAAGGCAGCAGAAGCTGGTGTTGGAAGTGGCCTCCAGTGGGAAAGCTAAACTACTTTCAGGAATGGTGTTTTGTTCTTTTTCTTGAAAAACAAAAAAACCCAAAGCCCCACTCCATATATATAGATATATTTCAGATGAGCTCTTATTTGCCCAGAGCTGCAGAGGAGGGTTTGATCCCCAGCATCTAGGCTTGATTCTCAGACTTTTTCTATGCAATCCTTTTGAGGTTCTCATTCATGTCTCATGCCGAGTTCATTCTTCCCTCTCCCCTTTGCCCCTCTGGCAATGACCTAAGTTACTCAGAAGAAAGGTGTAACCTACTAATGCCATTTTTTTCACATGAGCTTTTATGTATAGAAATATTTTCGTGATCATAACTTCAGCATGGAGCCACTAAAAAGAAAAGAAATTCTTTTATTCTATAATGTCCTTGGAGCTGGACTGACCTAATTTCCTTGTATAGTTCACCAGTTTGCCTTCCTTCCTTCCTGCCCTGGCATTTTCCATAGTGTCCCACTGCAGAGAAAAGCTGCCTGCTGAGCACTGCTCTTGATTGCGTGGCTGGGAAGCACCTCTGCATTTTCCCTGTGCTCTTGCAGTGAATTCATTCTCTACTGCTCAGTCAGCCTCTTCTAGCCTGCCTGTGCCTGCCTCTAACTAATATCCTTCACAGGGCAGCTCCTTCCAAAGATCTGGTGTTTACTCTGTATCCCCATGTCAACACCTGCCTGCTCTGAGTGAGGCTCTGTATCTGTCAGCTCTATCTTTTTCATGAGCACCCTGAAATCCCCTGTGCCCATGGCAGGGAGGGTGATGTGTGATCCCCACCCAGATAACCATTCCTGAATGCAGCCAAGGGCTGCTCCTGCCACCACTGCCACCAGCAGTAATTACACTAGGATAAGGTTACAGGAATCTTGATGGAGCTTAACAGAGGTCCAGTCTCTGGTATCTGCGTGGCCACTGTCTCCTTTATGTTCCCAGAGGTAGGAAACTCTTGCCTGTATTTCTGGCTGTGCCAGGGAACAGTGTGGATGATGTGCCAGCTCTGCTTGGACAATGTGCCAGCTTGTTTACTTGGCTCTGCCATCTCACTTGTGCTGTACTTGCCACAGTGCAATCACCACCAAGTTTTTTTGGGATTGTGAACTTCTGCTCAGTAAGGCAGAAAGTTGGGATTCTTTTAAATCTTTGTCCCAGTCTAGGTATTCAAGGATGATGTTTCTGAAAACCTTGGAGTGTGTTTCTTCTGATCTAGAAGGTAATTGTGTTTGTATTGAAATCAGACATGATATTGCATTGAAGGGTTCTGCTCTGTGAAATTCCCCTTCCCCTTGACCAAGGTTCCCTGATCTAATACCATATGTTCTGTATGAGGTATGCAAGTTTTCTCAGCTATGTTGTTGAGTGTTGTTTAAAAACTAAGAATTTGGTTTTGGCTGTCCTTTGAATGTCAGTTGGGGATGTGCAAAAAAGGGCCTGTTAAGATCCTCAGTTTTGGGTTGCTTACCACAATGGGTATTTTCATTTTCTTTCCATTTTTCTTTCCCTTTTTCTTCCCCTTTTTCTTTTTCTTCCCTTTTTTTTTTTTCTTTTTAGTATCTCTGTCTTTTGCCCTGGTGATGGAAGTGAAATAACAAATAGCTTTTGCATGGCTCACGTTCCAGCACTTGCTAGCTTCTGTTTCTGACTCTCCAAAGCAGTTACATTCCTTAGAAGTTCCTTTCCTTAAAAGTTAAATTCCTTTTGGTGTTCAATCCATAATTCTGCCTATTTAATATCTCGGGTAGTAGCTTATTCCTTACATTTTCACATCAAAAAACTTTAACTGTGGTTTCTGGGAAGTTTTCTTGCATGAAAGCTACTCAGGCAGCAAGCACTCCATAACAAAGGCCTGGTGCCTCTCCCTGTTGTAACATGACTTGCAAAGCAAGAATCTGCTTGGATTATCACATCTCTCTTGGCTTGTGTGCTTGGAGAACTTTTGAATTTGTAAGTTTCAGTATTGGAGTTAAGAGATGCTGTTTCTTGTCTGTTGTACAAACTTAATGACAAAACCTTGTTGGCTGTGAAAGGGCTGCTTCACCAGAATTAATCTGTCCACACAACAGTTGGCTACAGCTGTAGAAATCCAGGCCTGTGCTGAAAATAACTTGTACAGTGAGAACTGTTCCTTTGTTTGCTAAAAGTGTGTTCAATGAAAAAGATAGCTGGGGTTATAAAATTCAACAACTTTATTATGAACAATTTGGGATGTGAGTTTCTGATAGTCTAGATTTGTGGGCATCAATGGAGCAGCTCTAGGGTAAATTTGGCCTGCAGAACCTGGAGCTGGAAAATAAGCTTTCAAAGAAACAGAATGGATTCTAACCCATCACAGAGCAGAGAGGATCATAACAATCTTTTACCGAACATTTTCACAACCTTCAAGGACTTCTCTGTGAGTCTTGTACAACAGCTGGTACTTTTTTACTACCCTTAAGCCTGTGGGCAATATTTCTTATACAAGCAAAATTATAAGCTTTTAAAGAGACTTTGTAGAAAAATTGAGCAGCTGTTTAGCTGGCCAAAAATATTTATTCATTGTTTTTTATCAAAATCTTCAGTGACAGCAAGGTGCTTGTTTAAAAAGATTTTCCCTGTTATAAATGACTGCTCTTCCAATTTCTCATTCTGCTTCTTGGATGTTACTGTGGAGTCCTGGACCTCTCTTGTTGGAACACATGATCCTCCTGCCAGAGGATGTCTATTGTGGGCACACTCTCTCTGGATTTTAGCAACTCTCCTGAAGTTTAAAAGTGTTTACCTTACACAGCTGAAAGTCTCCTCCTGTTTCATGAGCTCTACACTGGAATGCAGTGGAAGAGACCCAGGACCTGTGGCCACCCAGATTAGAGTTTTTTGTATTAAGGTCCCTATATGGTTTTGTTAGAGACTTCAGCTCTGTCTCTGTCTGTCTCTGCTCCTTGTTTGGGAGGCTGGTGGGAGGAGAAGAGCTGAAGGGGCTATAAAACCTCTGGGGTTTCAGATACAGAGTGTACCACCCCAGAGCAGCCATCCTCAGCCAAGCGCTGTCGGGGTAAGTGGCACGGAACCAATGCATGATTTACAGGTTGCTGGAGGATTTCAGTTAAATAATGTCAAGTGGAAGCTGTTCAGGAGGATGTACTGCTGCGCTGTAATTTGCTTAAAAGACTTATTAGAATTGAGTTGAAAAAATGCTTGTAGTGTCTATACTGACGTGTCTTTATTTTATATTCTGAAAGGAAAAGTTCTTTCTGCTCTAATAATTTAACTGATTCTACCAGCACTTCAGCATCTGTATAAAGAAATGGTTTGTGTAATGCCACTGCTGGAATTGCAGATATACTCTGGTTTAAATGAGCCTGTGTGACATTGGGGTGTTAGTTTGGGACAGAGTTCCTGGTGGGGTGTGTAGTAGTATTTCTTAGGAGATTTGCTTTAGTGCTTTAAATCAAGTGTGAGGTGAAAGAGTGTTTCGTGGAATGTGACTGCAGGAAGAGCTGGAAGTATGCAAATCAGCAGTGTCTAATAGGATAAACTGAGGATGCATGTGTATTCATCCTTGTTTCTATGCATATGAAACTACTGTTCTGTAAATGCCAAACATTCATTAACAAACAGGCTACACGCAGCACTTGTGGAGCTGGAGTTCTCTTTATAATTTATTGTGGAGGTTGGGGAGGTGATTGATTATATTTGCATGTAACACAGGGAGAAGAAAGAGGCTAAAGACTGTTTATTGGGAGAAAAATTTCCTTTCTTCCACAGCACTCAGTGACATTTGCTCTAAGATCTTGCTACTGCCTGCCATGGCAGTCCTGAGCTGTTGGTAGCAGAGCCCTCTGTCTGATTTTTCAACTTTTTGTGCTTTATTACTAAATATGGTTTTCATTTAGAGTCCACTAAGCTCAGAAATGTAGCCTCTCCTGCCCCCTTCTTCCCTCCCCCAAGTGATTTTTGGCATTGCATGAGCTGCATTGGTTTGAGCAACCCCCCTGACCTCAAACGCTGTTCCAAAAACAGACGGCTGAAAAGCATATTTCCTAATTAGGAAATGGTTTGTCCAAACCAGCCTGTTCATTCATGTTAGATAACAGTTGTACTCCATTCAGTACATTTTTAATATAAAGAGCCTAAGGAGTTTATTAAGTGAAAAAAATGCAACTTACTTTCCTTCCACAGTTATAATGATAAAATATCTGGAATACAAAGCTAGGAATTCCCAATCCTTGTCTTCTCCTGGGAGCTCTGCCCACACAGCCTGCAGGAGCAGGGCTGCAGCAATGTCTCGTGGCTGCCTGGCTGGGGAAAGGCAGAAGATCTCAAATGAGGCATTTGGGAGAATTGTCTGTGCCTGTTCCATCCACTGTAGAGGTTTAACAGATTGTGGCCTCCCTTGCTCATTGGCCATGGCTCTTGCTGAGCCCATTCTCATTTCTGCCTGCACTTCCAGTATTCCTGCAGCAGAAGGTTTTGGAGGCTGCATGTGGAGCCAGCTGGTCCGTGGATGACAGCTGTCTCCCTTAGCTGCTAACACACTGCAATTTGTTGAACTCTGCATGGAAGCCCAGGCTTGGAGTGGGCCAAATGATTCCCTACCACGCTATAAATTGTGAGCAAATAGTTCTTCTTGAGTCCTGGTATTCAGTGCTTGTTTCTGTAATTGACTGCAATACAAAGCCTTCAAAGCATTTTTATTACTCATATTATCTTCCTGTTGCCAGAGGAAAAAACCAGTTTCTTTTTACTGAGCCAAGGAGCCAACATAAATTGTTCTGTCACTCTACAAATGTAGTTTATTAGCTGCTTTGAAATGATGATAGATGTTATGGCCTGTTTTAAAACACATACTGTCTCTGGTGGGTTTATTTTTCTGACTCTTTAGGGGAGAACTGGATAAGACTTGCTTCTTTTTATTCCCATTTTTTATTTGAAAAATTTCTACCTTTTTAAAAGGTCAAATGTAAACTTAATTGGCCATTTTCATCAGTGGATTAATACCTGCATCAGGAAAACACCCCTGGTACATGTATAGCATTTAATATAGATAGTTTTTGGGAAACCCAAGACTAGAATGGGAAGTTGAAGTGCTCTTACCTTTTAACAGCTATCCACATGGTCAGGATTTTGTCAGGATGATAGAAAAGCAGGAGAAGTTGTGCTGAATTCAATTCAAATGAATCTTTGTTTTTGCAGCTGTCAGTCCCGAGTTCTCTTTTATCTCCCTCCCCCAGCCGTGGATTTCTGAGACCAAATTTAGACCAACATTTGCTGCTCCCTGATCTCTCTGCCCGTGCCTCAGGGCTGGAAGTCTCCTCTGGAATTCCCTGGATAATCTCTAGTGCACCCAGGCATGGTTGATAGCTCTCATGCTTTCAGAAGGAAGCCCTGCAGTCCTTGTGATTCCCAGCCGGGGCCGTTCCCCTCCTTGCAGGTTCTGGTGGCCAGGGTGGCTCTGCTACCTGAGCGTGATTTTGGTTTTGATTTAATTCTTCCCTGCCGTTTTCACAGGGCTCTTTTCTGTCTGGAAGGCCACGGGCACTGCTGTAGAAGATGTGTGAGGAAGAGGACAGCACTGCCCTTGTCTGTGACAATGGGTCAGGGCTCTGTAAAGCCGGCTTTGCTGGAGACGATGCTCCAAGAGCAGTTTTCCCCTCCATTGTGGGTCGTCCCAGGCACCAGGTGATGAACTACTTTGGTTGTTCCTTACTGGGCTTGTAGAAGGCTTTGCTGCCCTGTCCCCAGCTCTTCAGCCAGGGCCATCTGTGTCTGGGGCCAGTCCAGCCCAGGATCATCTGTGTAACACGGTATTTCCAGGCAAAATGACTACAGCAGCACACTCCCCTCTGAATCAAGGGAGGTCTCATGCCTTGTAAAGGAATCCTTTTAAATTTTTCACTGCCTTCTATGCCATCTTTTCCCTTCCCCTTAATTTTGAATCACCCAGAGAACTTGGTGAGTAAAACTAGGTTAAAGAAACCCAACTCAAAATCCAAATAAGCCCCACACGGGAAGATCTGTAAATTCTGACTGCCCTTAAAGCTGATAATAGGTGATGTGCAGAAGACTAAAGGAGGAAGCAGAAGTTTTCATTTGGCTTTCTCATAACCTTTCTGGCTTTATTCATTAAGCTGTACCAGAAATGGGTACCTGTCTAAGAGCTGAGTTTCCTTAGCTTCAAGGTTTACATTTGAGTATATGATGCACTCCACTATATTTTAATAGTTTGCAGAACACATTTATTTTCTGAGCTGTTAATTATAGAGAGTTTATGAGACAGATCACCATAAGCATGAATTAGAGCAGCTTGTCTAGGTCACAACAAAATAATCCAGGTAATTAACAGATCCACCTAATTGCTTCTATGTCATCCAAGGCCCTGGTGGAAAGAGGCAAGCTCTTTGCCAGATGCAGACTTTATGTACCCAGCAAATCCATTTTAAGTTCTCCAGGATTGGAGAAATACCTGCCTTTCAATACAGAAACTAGGACTGGAGGGCTAATTGATGCCTCTGGGAATTACCATAAATTGAAAAGTGCATGCAAATGCCATCATCTGTAGCTAGTGGAAATGATAATAATGGCTCAAAACCAAGCCATATAGTTACAGGGGAAACAAATACAGATTTCTAGAACCTTTCTTTCCTGATCATTTAGGATGGATCATTCCATTAAAAATTGCAAATCTGGGATGCCTGTTTTTAAGACATGGATTTAGAGATGCCAAGGTTTGGATTCTCTAATGACTAAGTTCTGATAGGAGTATTATGCACTTAAAGGATCCTACTATATTCTATTTTTCTTTCAATATTTCTGATTTTAACATAGAGACTAGCATATATCCAGAGTAGTTTTCAGCTTCTGTTCTTTTAATAATTTCTACTGGATCCACGAAAATATCTGTAAAGAAGTCCACACAGTAGATTTAATTTGTCCATCCCTAATCACAGTATTATGGCATTCAAATAGAGGATTAAAAAATGTTGAAACTGAAGCTTTGGGAAATGTAAATTGTGTATCACTCGATCTTGACCTTTAGATGGCACAATATCACTTTCTGCTTTTACTTCACTTTATTATCATTTAGCAGACTGTTCATCCCTAAATAATAACAAACATAAACCAACTCAGTTTTCCCACTTTATCTTGATACATTTAATATTGTACTTTTTCTGTTTACTCAACTGTAGTGGAAATATGAACTCCACAGATTTAATAATGAAATATTTAATTTTGGCAATTTAAGAGCAACACATAATACTCCATTTGTTAGTATTAGTAAACTATGTTGTAACTAGTATAACTGGCAACTGGATTTGTTTCACAGCTGATGTTCTGTCTACTTTATGACACTATTCTCTGAGAGACTAACACAATTTGTATTATTTTATAGGGTGTGATGGTTGGTATGGGTCAAAAAGACAGCTATGTGGGTGATGAGGCTCAAAGCAAGAGAGGAATCCTAACCCTGAAATACCCCATAGAGCACGGCATCATTACAAACTGGGACGACATGGAGAAGGTATTTCAGCTGTGAAAAGTCAATGTGTACTACTGCTAAACAGAACTATTTGAACCAAATATTTGCAGAATATCCACTAAATTTTAGATGAAAGAGTCATGCTACCCAGTATGGTTCAAGGAAAAACTTGTTATTCGGAACGGTCTGGACAACACAACACACTGGAAGTGTGTGGAGTCACCCAGCACTTGACTCTCAGTATTGTAGAATTTGCTTGAAAGCAAAATCTTTTAGATGCCAAACATATCAACCAGTCCCCAATGACCACCAGCTTGAAAACAAGCTTAGGAAAGACTTCTTGGCCTTCAGACTGAAATCTCTGGTTGTTTTACTTATCAGTGTATTAACCTCCCCACTGCCTCATTTGGCCTCAAATTTTTACAACTTGTAGGAACAAGTAATGTGGAGGTGATAAACACAAGTTGACTTTCAGCCTCACAAACTATTTATCTTCATTTCTTTTCTTGACTTCTTGGGCTGGCCTGTACAAACCAAAAGAGGAAACTGTCAAGGGACCCATTATCTGTTGAACTCTGTGTATGTTCTCTGAGTTGTTCTGGAACTGTTTCCCTTTCAGTCACTATTGAAATAGCATTGCTGGAACCAAGTGTGTCCTGTGCTGTCTTTTCTATTGTAAGAGTACAGTATTCATTTTCCTTATGTGTCCTTAAATTAAGTCATATATTACAGAAGTAAAGCCTGAGGATGGTGCTTTTCTTTCTACAGTTGTTCTGGTAGTCTCTGTGGAGGCAGTAAGAACAACTGCATGAGAAACATCACCAGCCTGTATCTAGAGCTGAAGCAGAGTGCTGGATCTCAGCACGTGTCTGGAAGTGATGCTGAGCTGCTGACTGATGGTTTTCTTTATTTCTCTTGGCTTCTCTCACTATCCTCAGATCTGGCACCATTCTTTCTATAATGAGCTCCGGGTTGCACCTGAGGAGCACCCAACTCTGCTGACTGAAGCACCCCTGAATCCCAAAGCCAACCGTGAGAAAATGACACAGGTGAGCCACACTAAAGCCATGGCATAGTCCAACCTTTCCATTCAACAGGATGTGAATGTCATCCTTCCAGTTAGTCGTGCTGTCCAGCAGTCTGTCTCTCTCAGTTATGGAAGATGGAAAGCACACAGTGACCACCTGTCATATTTACATATTATTACCTATAGTTTAGAAAATCACTGTATCCATGTTGAATGTGAGCACTCCAGTCTGTCCAAACTTTGTCATTTTAATCTGTTTTTATACCCAGGCCCATTATGAAATTATCTTTAATACGTGCATATGGCTATATTAATATGATAAAAATACAGGCCAAATACAGGGAGATACCTTACAGGACAAATAGTTTTGGATTTAGATTTTGTATTTTCCTTTCTTGCTTTTACCAAGCATAGAGAAATATCAACATCTTGCATTCTACCTCTCTTTCAGTAAATTGCTTCAACTAAGCTAAACCCTCTAGTGTAAAGACAATTATTTTAATTGCATTTCAGATCATGTTCGAGACGTTCAACGTGCCAGCCATGTATGTAGCTATTCAAGCCGTTCTGTCCCTCTATGCCTCTGGACGTACCACAGGTAAGCCCCAGGGGAACGTGGCACAGGTGTTTGCAATGGTTCCATGGGGATGATGGCGATGATCCGTGTGTTACCCTCCCAAAGGGATCGTGCTTGACTCTGGGGACGGCGTCACCCACAACGTGCCCATCTACGAGGGCTACGCCCTGCCACACGCCATCATGCGCCTGGACCTGGCTGGCCGCGACCTCACCGACTACCTCATGAAAATCCTGACAGAGCGCGGCTACTCCTTCGTCACCACCGGTAAGGACACGCCGAAACAGAGCCTTGTTCAGTGGTTGAATAGGCATGGGAAGGTCTCCCACATGAAAGCCCCTTGAAAAGCTAGCAGAGGATTTGTTTAAAATACAGGGAGGGTGTTGGAGGGTGAAAGGGAGCAAGCAGTCAACGTGTCTGGGTCCTTCCTGAATGCCATTTTAAAGATCGAATCCTCCTTACAGCGGAGCGTGAAATCGTCCGTGACATCAAGGAAAAGCTCTGTTACGTGGCCCTGGACTTTGAAAATGAGATGGCCACTGCTGCATCTTCCTCGTCTCTGGAAAAAAGCTACGAGCTTCCTGATGGTCAGGTGATCACCATTGGGAATGAACGCTTTCGGTGCCCAGAGACCCTCTTCCAGCCTTCTTTCATTGGTGGGTTCAGTGACTGTTCTGCCTTGGTAAACAGTACAGAAATACCAAGTCCCTATTTCCTTTTGCTTGTGCTCCATTACTGACTCACCCACAGCTATGCATGTGTCCTAGCACCCATTATAAAACAGTCTTTTAGCACAGGTCTATTAATGTGGTGGGAAGAACTTCACATTAAACAATTAGCCAAAATGCTTTCCCAAAATAAACCCACAATGTTTATTCCTGCCTTCTGGCATTGGGCCTGTACCATTTTGTATGTTTGAATGTGCTTGCCAGGAGTGGGAAGAGGTGGGAGGGGCATGCAGGCAGCAAGACCTACTTTTATTTTTGCAAAAGACTGCTCCAAATCCCGAATCCATGGTTCATTGCCTTTTCGGAGCAAAGTCAAGATGATGCCACGCTAATCAACATCCATGAAGGCAGATTTGCAACTAGGTCTCACAAAAATCCAGTGTCAGTTCTGCCAATAGGCAGAATTTCAACTCAGAGATAAAGCAGTTGCATGCCTAGAGGTATTAGGACATATTTTGACTGTTCTGCATCTGAGTTGACTTAATTTGAAAAGGAAAAAAAAAAGGAAAAAAAAGAGAACAAATTATTCCAAGACCATATAAGGAATTCTTAGGACAATTGAGAATGCCTGCAGAAGTATAGTGGAAACTTTGCTATTCCACACCCCCAACTTTCTTTTTTAGGAGGACTTGTTGTGTGTAAGGGGGAGAGGAGGGCTGTACATGAAGGAACTCTTAAGCAAATAATTTAGGCAACTGCAAAATGACTTTCCAGATTTCCAAAGCTCTGAGACTGATGTCCTCCAAAGAATCACCAAACAGCATGTCAGTTCTGCATTAACAATTTTAAATCTCTGTATGGAGTTGCTTCCTCAGCGTTCTTCTGTACCTTCCCCAGGCATGGAGTCTGCTGGCATTCATGAAACCACTTACAACAGCATCATGAAATGTGACATAGACATCAGAAAGGATCTTTATGCCAACAATGTGCTGTCTGGAGGCACCACAATGTACCCAGGTATTGCAGACAGGATGCAGAAGGAAATAACTGCCCTGGCTCCTAGCACCATGAAGATCAAGGTATGTATGGTGCAGTCTTTGTAGATTATATGAGCTGGCATGTACAAAGTCCTCAAAGATCTAATGAAACATGAGTGCTTTTAACACATTCTGAATCACATCTGGAGTACCTAGCAAATTATCACCAACTGGTAACTTTGGTGCTGGAAAAAGAGAGCTTTCTCTCATTTCCTTGTTCATGTTGATTTCAGTCAAATGTCCTAATGTGGCCAAAGAACAGCATGAACCCAGGAATACAAATGTTCCTCTGGGGCTGTATGTGAGCATCTTCAGCCCTTCTAGTCCAATGGATGTGGGAGAGAGGAAATTCTGGTTTTGTCTTTGGCTTACAAGTTTGAAAGAGAACCTGACAAACTAATCTTTGTTCTGCTGCTTCAAGTCTTCTGTTTTTTGCTTTACAAACATTTTATCAGCTATACCAAAAGGAGTGCTCCATAGGTCATTGATTTTTTTCAAGCCCACCTAGACTGTCATTATGTTTCCAGAGCAATTCTCTCCCCTTTTGTCATATATGCTCAGGAGTACATGAGTGCACCAGGGAGAGGGGGCATTGAGGGTTGAGTCAGGCAGAGAATTTGAGGGTATAGATTTATATAACAAATTCTAAACTTTGCTGCTTGCAGCAATGGATAGCACTAGCACATAGGTGCAGTGGATTTTTAATACCACAGATCACTGCTTTAATATTTTTGTATAAAAATGTATTTTATTCACAGTAGACAGACATACTTAATGTTTTATTTCTTGAACAGATCATTGCTCCTCCTGAACGCAAGTACTCAGTCTGGATTGGAGGCTCTATCCTTGCTTCCCTCTCTACTTTCCAGCAGATGTGGATCAGCAAACAGGAATATGATGAAGCTGGCCCATCCATTGTTCACCGCAAATGCTTTTAAATTGCTTTTTCTTTATATCCTTAGTGAGAATGTATTCAGGGAAGTGCATTCTTATAATTTCATTCCATAAATCCTTAACCGTAATTAAACTAATTAATTGGATACTGTGTATTTCCTAAAATAAATTTTAAATATGCTATGAAATTGCTGCTCCTATTAAAAACAAAAACAAAAGCCACACCATAAGTGTGTGGAGATGCCATTACAGCTGGCTTGAAGCTCCATCTTGTGACATGAATTTATTATTACACTCCACTGGGCCTAACAGAAATGGTGGTACCTTTAGCTCGATGATGCCAATGCCAGAAGATGCTCACCTGTCAGGCTGCATGTTCTCAAAGTTTAGCCTCAGAATACATTTTAATCTGCAGACAGAACCAGCCATGGTTCTTACAAAGTTCTAGGCAGTACCAAAGGAGCACAACATCTGTTCAATATCAGGAATATCATGTTCAGTATCATGGGCACACTGCTTTGCATCTGCTCTATCCAGAAATATTATCTATCCACATCACTTCTTACTACCCAGCTCTCATGCTGGAAAAGCTAATTTCTTACAGTTCAGGGCCCAGGGGTGTATGATATGTACCACAACAATCCTGTGTTTTCTTTAAAGAAATAAAACCTGTTCCTTTGGGAGCATATCTAAACACTAATAGTAGGTCAAACATATGACTTTTCTATTGTATGCCCTCAGGATGAGTGCAGCCTATTATTTTTATTTTGTGATTTCTAGCAAGATCTAAAGGGTAATTAAGCTGGCTTAATATACTTTCTTTTCAGAACTTTTTTTTAAAGGGGGGGAGTAATGTGTTCAAAGCAGCTAAAATAATTTTGACAATTTTCTTTTTCTGTGTTTTTTTGATTCCATTTATAATCTTAAACACATCAGCTAGAAGTATATGCTTAGAAGCTGAAGCCAGTAATACTGTCTTAGAAGTATATATATATGAATAAAGAATTCACTGAGACAGACCTGGAAAAGGTCACTTCTAAGGAACTTGCTGCAATCTGTATTCATTAGAGTTCAGGATAAAGGATGCTATTTATTTTTGTTAACCTATTTTCCTCTCTCAACTCAATAGTTTACCTCACTTGCCTGTTACTTGTTACATTTCAAACTGTAAGCTCTTTGCAACAGCACCTGTTATTACCATGTCTTCATAACCCCAGGGTTTCAGATCTTGTCCAGCTTCTGCCTGTTCACACATGTTGCAAACCTCTTTGTACTAACCTTATTACTTAAAGTATAGGTCATCTAGGTTCTTGGAACAGTTACTAAATAAACTCTTGTAAAAGCAAATAACTTTGTATGGCTCTTTCTTCTAACTCTGTCTAGATCTTTTTATCTAACTCTAGATAGATTGTGTAAATCCTTTTCAGGATAAGAAGTGTCTTTCAATTTAAAGTCTCTACTGACAGGTTTCTGGAGAAGACACATTTCTCCAAGGGACTCTGATGCATCCCTACTATCCCAAAATGACGAGGATCAACTCTCAGGTAAAGGATTTGGATACTTCTAAGTATCTTCTGTTTAATAGCTGAAACTGAGCTATAGAAGTTGGACAGGAAAAAAAGATGAAAAAAAAAATCACCTAAACTGATTGATTTGCCTTTACTACATATACAAAGCCAACCACTGTTAAAAACACCTAATTCTCAGAAGGAAATTAATGCAAAAAAGTGACAAAAGAAACATTACTTATTTCAACACAGTTACTGTAGTTTGAAGTTCATTTTATTGTTGTGTTTTATGGGTGAGATTTGTTTACAGATTCAGGGTTAATGCCACTGAACTCCATCTTAACAGAGCAACAAAATAACTCCAAAACAGGCTAGAGCAATAAATATCAAACCATTCAATCTAAAATGTATAAATATAAAAGTAATTTCTGAAAATGTAGGAAAAAACAGGAATCCATTTTTCTATTTTGGCCTTTTGTAGAGTACATTGTTGTGGTCCATCCGTATCACCTCAGGTCCAGCACGATTATCTTTATGTCTTTTCCAACCACATGGGTACATGGCTGCAGAAGAAGTCAACGCATTACTCTCAGAAATCTCAGTAAAATAGCCAGTAACTTCATTACATGTGTAAAAGACCAGTGAAAAGTACCTACATGGAACACAAAATCTTAACTTTTTCCAGAGTTGGACTACCTTCTCATTATTCCTACACTCAGTGATGAAAGAACAGAACAAAACAAAAAACTCTGATCTCTCCTTTTGAGGCCTAATGCTGACATTCAGGGAGCCTGACACCACATAATTTCCAATGTCTCTCAGCATGACTTCTCTGTATTGGATCATTTTATATTAATCAATAGGAGATGCTTCTGTATTTGAAGTGAACCTCATTGAAAAAACCAAACCCTTAATTATTCAAAGGTAAAGGCTCTTATCAGAAATGCCAGTGTTAGCTGGGGGATAGTTCTGGCTGACTGTACTGCTCAGCCACACACACACCATTATGCTGTTGAAACATCAAAAGATACACCAGTTACAGAGAAATGCTCAGAGAAGCCAGGGCAAACTTAGCAATGAAGGAAATGGGGCTTAATCTACTTCCAGCTGTACTTTAAAGCAGCTGGGATGTTTTGTTGGGACACCAAAATTGGAGAGATGAACTGATTCACTGCTTAAAAACGGAAGAGTATAAGAGTAAATCCAATTTGAAAATGTGAGTTTTGCTCCTTCTGAAAGCAGGTAAAAGGGGTGACTGATAGTAACAACCTCTGGCTAACCACCATCTGAATGGCAGCTTGTAACACTCACCTCATGGCTACTTAAGTAGTCTCCTGATGTCTACCTTGGTCAGTGAACCAAGAGTAATGAATTAGTAAAACAGGGGGAAAAGTATTAAGAAATATAATCTCAAGTTTCTGTTTTCAGCAGAACCATGGTCAAGAGTTTGAATAGCAAAAACAGTGTTGAATCATATACTTACATTAAATAACCTAGGGTCCTTTGTATGTGGATGGAATCCCTTCTTTTTACAAGCAGAAACTTCTTGCATGCCAGCATTAGTCAGTCTGAAGATGCCAGTGCTGAAAAGCAGAACATGAAACTCCTGTTACACTCTGCTCCCATTGTACACATCCAAGGTTTCACACACAAATTGCTTTGCTTAAAAGAAGGACAACAGGAAGGTGCTTGGTGACCTTCAACACACAGGAGCCCCGGCTGAGCTGGGTTTTTAAAGCTATTTTAAATCAAGGGGAGTTGTGTCCTGTAAAGGAAGAGATGATGAGGGGAAGGGGACAAAAAGGATCCCAGTACTGTTCCTGTTAGGCAGGTTAGGCCACTGAGGGATAAGGCTGGTTCACACAGGAACATATGCAAACCAGAAACTTGCATGTTCTGGATTGCATTTCACCCAGGGCAACTTAAAAAAATGCCAGCCTTCAAACCAGCTGTGTAAATGACTAGTAGGAGCACATCCTCCCCACTCTTTTAGGTAATCACACAAAGCACTAGAAAATGCACTGCTACAACTCCTTGGGTATTGAATAAAATGTTACAATCCCATCCCTCTGCAAAGAGAACCTATTACCTACAGGGCAGCACCTGACCATATAAATGTTACAGGTTACAGCTGGTTACAGGGTGTCAGCATCAACTGTGAGAGAGGCTTGTGAGAGCAGAGATTTGGAAAGGCATGCAGGCATGCTCAGGGTTAGAAATGCTGGTGCTTGTGCCCTTGCCTCTCAGTCTGTGTTCACAGCTCTGCTACCTGAAGGGCCCATTTAGGAAGTCAGGCAACCAGGACAGGATTCACATCTACTGAGGCAGAAGGCCAGCAGGAAAGGCTGAAGAAATGCACACTCTAAAGAATGGAGTTAGCCCTGGCAACCTGAAATGCCAGGCACATCAAAGGAGAATCACAAATTTGTTGAGGTTGGAAGGAACTTCTGAAGACTGTCTGGTCCAGTCCCCCTGCTCTGGCAGAATCACCTTGAGCAGGCTGCCAGGACCATGTCCAGTCACGTTTTGCTTATCTCCAAGGATGCAGACTTCATGACATCTCTGGGAAACCTGTTCCATTACAAATCTTCACATTAAAATTCACACTATTCTAGTTTTTTTTCCAGATACATAGTTTGTAATTAATTAAATTCAAAAATAGATCCTTATTATCAAAAAAGGGAATTTTACCCTTCTGCTTTGCAAACTGCAATTTGCACATCATTCTAGAGAAATAAGCCTAACTTCCCTCCACACTCTTAAGCAGACAGAATGAAGACAGATCTGCGGTAGGGCATTGGCAATGAGTACTCCAGGATAGCTCCTGTAATGATTACTTTGTTGAGCAGAATATGTAAAAAAAAAACCAACAAAAAAACCTGTGTCTGTGGAGGAAAGAAGAGAGAAACAATGCTGTACATAGAGACTGACTGAAATGCAAGTCTAGGCTACTTATAGAAAACAAAGTCACAACACATTGTTTGTGCCCTTCCTCTGAGTTGACATGTACCCTTTGCAATTGATCAGATTTTATGACAAGGAGCATGGAAAAATACCAAAATATTACTTTAAAATCTGAACTTACTCATTATGCTTTGGTGAACAAACAATTGCAATGGCCTCTGGCAACATTAGCTGATAAGAACAATGAGTATGGAGATCAACACTGGATAAGAATGCAGTTTGTGTTGGATGTGTCTACAAAAAAGAAAGGGAAAACTCAACATCATGAAATATTTCTCACAGGTCAAGGTCAACATACATTTAAGAAGGAAAAATAATTTGTTACAAGTGAAAGCATCAGTAATTCCCCAGGCTGATTTCTAAAGTTCTTCTTAGCCCAGGGTCTATATTGTTCTACATTGTTCAATGTGGAGAAAAGAAGGCTTTTAGGATGAGTTTCATGGAGGCATGTTCACAATCAGATATACAAGCAATTTTCTAATCATGGGGAGAAAAAGGTGGAATGAAGAAGCACAAGACAAATGGAAATGACTTAATTGTGTAAAATCTCTAAGAGAAAAAATAATATTAAATTTAAACAACACAGTACTCCCCTCCCTGACTTTTGAATATGGCATTAGAAAGTAATAAAATACCCCTAAATCAACATAAAAAAAAGTTGCACCAGCAAAAGTAGGCCCATTGTGTCAACAGGATGCCTCAGTTGCATTAAGGAGTTCTCTGTAGAGAACACGAGTGCTTATTTACAGCACTGCAATTTGAATTCAGTAAGCAAATTTGTATTACTCCAGTTGTTTTTTGTTTTTTTTTACATAGTATCTAGAGCCACTCTAAGAAAACCAGAATCTATGAATCATACGTACATGGATCCAACCCAAAGTGAGGAGATCATACTGATCCTGAATACCAAATAATTCTTCCACGTTCTCCATGTCACAGTAGTCTGGTCCTGCAGTTTGCTTTGGCACTATTACATGTGTAATAGTAAATTCATTATGAGTCTGCAAAACAAACATTGACTTAGGGTGGAACAGATTGCCTAAGGAAGAAATGCTGAATCAAAATCTGAAAGATGTCAGCTAACAAAACAGTACAGCTCCACTGATTCCAGTGCAGCTCTACCAACACACTGTACCTAAAAATATGCCTTAGCATTTTATCACGAAAGCATACAGGGTAGTATTGGTCACAACAAAAGACTGTTGTATTGAACTGCTCTCAGTGATCAGTGTTAAAAGACTGTCCTTTAAAATAATTAAAAACACATAAAAGAGCTTTGAGAAAACTATCATGATTTTCTGTGAAACAAGACTAATATTGCTTTTCTTTGCCTTCATGCAGTTCAAATACACTTGGGATCATCTAAAATTCTTCATGTCAGCATCAGCCATGCCATCTTTCCCAGCTCTCAAAGGACATAAAGTGTAATCTAGGTCAAAGGAAAAAAAACAGCCTGAAAATCAAATGTTCTACAGCTTGATGGGGGGATTTCTGTTTTGTTGTGCCACTATTCATTTGATGACTCCAGTGGATTCTGGCAGTCTTTATATTTCATTGTCCTGTAACTAAACCTCACTTACCTTACATGAATGCCAGAGAAAGTACTCGAAAAAGCCTTCATTGTACAGCATGCTGAAAAACTTGCTAGGCTTTACAGCAATAGCAGCATACTTTGAGCAGATGTTTCCCCAGTAAAGCAAGCCCACAGTGCTGAAACAACCACTCAGGTTATAATATGAAGTTCATTACATGGAAGGCTAACCATTTATATCTGCTTTTGCTCTGAAATCAATACATCACAGGATATTACAGCACTATCAAGCATGTCTTCCCCATAAAAATATGAGGTTTAAACTGTACCAGTTTTCCACAGAGAATTCCACATGTCTCTATTCCTCTTACTGTATTTGTCTCTGCCAGCAGCAGAAATTTGTGACAGAGATCCCTGGGCAAAATGACACCTCTGAGTGCTTCAGCCAATTGAGCTAACCAAGAATAAAAAAAAGAAAAAAAAGAAAAAAAAGAGAGAAAGAGAGATAAAAAGGCATTTACAGCTAGCAGCTATAACAACGAAGATCCCTAAAATAAGGAAATATACACAGTGTATTACACTATATTACCACATGTGGAAGTATTATACTTACCACATCATAGACTTCTAATGAGAATAAATCTACAGAACAAACACTTCATCTAAATTGAAGTCACCAACCCACAAGATACACTCACTAGCCCATCCCCTGAGGTGACAGCTGGGACCATCTCCCAGGCCAAGGCTTTCCAGGGGGAACCACTGCAGGTTCTGTTTCTGGTCCCTGGAAGCCTATGGCAAGATTCAGACTTCATTTCACAGGAACACTAAATCTCAATCTCTGTATCCATCCATTGGTACTCAACTGGAAAATGTGAAACTGTGTAACTGTCCTCTTAAAATGAAGAAACAATAAGGAACTGCTGTGTTTGCACAAACCTGTCCATGGTTATTTCAGTATGGGCATCCTCAAAGTGAATAAAGACATATGCAGGTAGACAAAATAAAATAGGGAAAAAAGAAATGTGTGCACTTACTCTGAACAGCACTTAGAGTAGCTGCCGGCTTTAAGACCTGTTCCATGGGCGGCGAATGTCCAGCACAGCCAGAGGTGCCGCGCCTCTCCTTTTTCTCCAGCAGTGCTGCAGATAAGGAGCTGTTCTCTGGTACAGAAACACAAGACAGCATACTTCCATCTATCTGTTCAGACATAACCACACTCTCTTTGATTTTCTGATCTCGAGCTAGCTCTTGCTTCTTAAGTTGATCCTCAAAGAACTGAAACTGCTCTGATTCGAGCTGCTGCTGCCGCATGTGTGCGATTCGTTTCTTCTCTGCCTCTATTAGCTTTTGGTGCTCCAGTTTCTTCAGAAATTCAGTTTTACATTTGTTCTGAAACACAACATAGTGACATCCTCAGAACACCAAAAATGCTAGGAAAAATGGAAGGAAAGGAGCAATCTAACAGTTCAATAAAACCATAAAATCCTGTCATTAAAACGGAACTCTTTTGGAACCTGGTTACTGACCTGGAAAATACAACTATATCCCCAAAGATGGGATGAAAAACATAGCATTGATGGATGGAACAAAAAAGATGTTTCTCAGATGCTTTTTCCAAAACAAGGTTTTAAGCTATAGATTCTGTTTTCAGTGGCTTCAATCTCAATTCAAAGTAGAGCACATTTGGAGCCAAGGAATCTTTTCCACTTATTGACATACTCATACTCAATTTCATTCTCTTTATAAGACAGAATCAGAGTATACCAAAAACGTATTTGGATCTTTGTAGACACTTATTAAGCAAATATAGCAGCACATGTATTTCCTAGCACACATTTGTATTACTTATTTTTAAATGACCAGCTGATTCTCAAGAAGAAATGAAAAGTCATTCCTAAGCAGCTCAGGAAATTATTAGCTTTTTGTAAAACTGGCATTTTACTGCTTAATTTTCAAGTTTTATATGACAGGAAAATATTCATGTCAACATTTAATATTCATATAAAACTTACTTTGTGTTGCATGTATTCTTGATATTCTAAGTTATATTTTTTTAAAAGATCTCTTTTCAGTTCGTCTGTCCGTGGGAATGCAACCTCCTTCAATTTCTTTGAGGTGGGATGGGGAAAAAGATAAATAAATTTACTTTTCACTTTTTAAAAGAGCCACCTGAAAAACAAACTCAGCGGTAACACAGATTTTTTTAAAATACAAAACAGAAAAAAACCCTGCTCTTCTCACAGGAAAAAAAAAAGCAAAAGAGAAAATACACACTATATCATCAGTTTATGAAACTTCTATAGTACATTGCTTTCAATAAATATATTGATTACATTAGTGAAACATGATACATGGCTGCTTCTTATCTCAAGGAAAAGATTAGTCCTTTTAGTAGGAGTGTGTTATCTCTGTCTTGTTTAATAGGAGTGTGATGACTAATGTTTTTGTTGTGGGCGTAATTCTTAAAAAAATGCTAAGACCAACTTAGAGAGTTTCAGGTAGGATCATTGCATTTTTCTCTGGAACTTCCCAGTCAGAAATATGTCTGAATATGCCCATTTCCAAGACGTAAAAAAAGGTTTTTTTTAAGAAATAGTTATGCCTGTAGCTTTCTGTCACAGACCCAGCAAAACAACAATTCTTATAATACCAATAGAACCAATACCCAATGCTTTCTACTCAGGGCTAGTACAAGGCTAGTACAAGGCTTCACAATTATTTTGTGAAGGCTAGTACAAAATAATTCAGAGGCTGTAGGCAAGGGAGGGAAAGCAACCATGTGCTTAAATCCTGCTGAGTGCCACAGGAGAAAGCAATGTTAGATGTCCTTTCTCAGTAGGGATGTTCTCCTAGTGGACCACAGTTGGAACTTAGGCATGGATTATTTTGGTTTTGAGTAAAACATTCAGTTTAACAGTAGAGAAAGCAAGCAAACATGGGGGCACAGAGCAAGAGACACTCATGGTCCTACTAGCAACTCTCACTGGGCAGTTCCAGCTGTTTTAAGTTCAGTATAAGGCTACACTTATAATTTATTTAGGATTTATTTTCTAGAGGGGAAAAAAACAAAAGTAAAACTATTTTGTATGGAAATGGAGGGGAAAAAATCTGTTAAAAACTAAGCAAATACATATATGGTAATAAAGAAAAAAATATACTTTACTTATTTAGCAGAGTAAGCAAATACTGCACAGGCACCAGTAATGCCACACATTTCTCCTTCTGTTTGCAATAGTCAGTTTGGACCATTATCCATTCACATAATTGGGACCAGAATCAAGCTAAGTACTGTCAACATATGCATTTTTAATATGCAAACATTCAGAAATATATGTACCTGGGCTCCCAACAATCTACCAACTTATTCAGACCATTCTCATTCATGTTTTAGATCAATAATTTAATTTCCAAAATAAAACATGTATGAGTAGTGGAGAAAAGTATCAGAAATTGAAGCTGTGATGGCTGCTATGGGTGCTCTGGGGAAAAAGAAGCTATGGCCTATAGGGGCTGGGAAAAATGAAGAGGTTCTCAGTAAAACATTTCATAAAGACCAGGAAACCATAACCCTACCTTAATAATATCTTGTTTTTCTGGTACTGCACATTGGTGATAGTCTCGGTGGCTGGGCAGCTTTTCTACAAATAACCTAGAAAATTAAACATGCATGTGTTTAGTCAGAAGAATATCCATAATAGCTCTCATGTTGGCAGAAAAATCAGTTTCACATAACTGTTAAACACTGAATTCCAGATGACTTGGACCAGGGTTCTACACACATGTTTAAATTAACACATTGTGGTATGGACCTGTATGGGACACACAGAAGAAGGACAGGAGACTATTTTCTATGACTGATATATTTTGGTTGCCATTAGTACTGGGTTAAGTTAAAAAAAAGCAAAACTACCCTCCACTCTAGTCAGTGCTAGTAAATCCTATTTTTATTCTCTTCATCTGTTCTTAGCCAAAATGCTGACTCCCCAATGGAAGACAAGAATGCAACACTGACTGTCACTGAAGCAGGTATTTTTACCAGACCAAGCTGCACAGATAAATTATGGCAACACTCAGCTGCAAAGAGTTTGTAATGCACAGCTGCTATTATTCTTTCAGCAATTTGCACAATATTCACCTCCAGACCCTCTTTTTATAGAGACAGATGCATTTGAAAACAGGTGGACTAAGAAAGGCTTGGTCTATTTTTCAGAGTATGAAGAAAATAAGGAGGGAGGAAGGATGTTTCCTTTGCAAAAATTTTAAAATAGGCACTGTAAAAAAAACCCCAAACCTTTCTGAAGTAATAAAACAAACCAATCAATCCCACAGCAAAAGTAGCTAGGTTAAAAGTTTAAATCTGCCAGTGATATATTTTTCAGCTGTCTATTTTGAGAATTGTAATGAAAGCTGGCCAGATTTGTTCTTTTGTGGTAAGGAGAATAATCATGAACATACATTGTAGATTTTGCATTTATTCCTGTAAGAAACATTAAATTATAGTTAATCCTTTTGGGGGGAAAAAAAGTAAAATGAAAGCAAGAAAACACTTTTCTCATGCTTTTTTAATTATGGTGCAATACTACCATTCTTAAGATTGGCAGATGCTCATAGGACATAACTACTAAAGGCTTAGAAATCTTATTTAAACATTGCTATTAAAGTCAGAAATTTTATTTAGCCAACATGCTGACATATAAAGAATATGGGGGGCAACAGTGTCATGGTATGGCCTGGCAGAGTAAACTCAAACCTCTGTTAGGTTAATTCACGCCTGGCAGTTCACACGTGGATAGGACAACCCCATGAAAAGGTGGCAGGAAGTTTTTTACAAATCTCACGCTCAGTGCAAAATATTTCCAGAGAACAGAGCTGTTCTGCAAGAACACACTAAACAAATTTCTCCTTGTGTAAAGGGTTTCTCAGGGCAGCTCTCCATTTCATTCACTCAGAATTACAAGCTGTAAAGGCTGATGATCTGCTCCCTTACGTGATGAACTTGTTGTAGAAGACGAAGGCGTTCTCCAGGTTGCCCTCCTCCATGTAGACGGCGGCCATGCGCTCCATCTCCACGCCCGAGCGGAAGTACCGCCGCGGGGTGATGTCCTCGTTGATGCTGATGTTGCTGCCCAGCTTGCTCAGGGCACGCACCCGCTCCTCCGGGCTCACTGAGATGTCTGTGTGGTCAGGAATAGCCACCAGCTTTCTCTGAAAATGAACGGTCTCGTTAGCTAAGAAAACATTCTGTTTCGCTTTCAGTAAGTGGTCTCAGTCAAGAAGCTCAAGGGAAATATTCAGCTAGTTTTTTTCTGAAAATAGGCATTGGTTTCTCCACCTCTAGCCACAGCTGAAACATTACAACATTTTTCTTAATTGCAAGTAAATTGTGATCAAAAAGAAAAGTTATTTTATTCCCTCCAAAAACAGCAGCAAAAAGGATAAAATTAGGAAAATACTTGTGGGAAAAAAATTAAGTAAATTACTGTAGAAATTACCAAAGGCAGTATAAAGTGTGTTCTCTTTAAAAGCCCCCACACATGGATTCTACAAGGTTCTGTCTTAAGTTACTGAAATAATTTGATGGATGTCCTGAACACTCAGACTCCTATTACATGATGTATAGCATTTGACTGCTAGAAATAGTTCAGGAAACAAAGAGCAATAAGTTCCTCTGGTGAGTCAACAGTTCACTTCAAAGATTCATTTCCAGTTTTAAATGAGGCAGTTAAAGACTAAGAAGTTCAAACTAATTACTGAAGAAGAACCATAGCTGCTTATTATGGTCATTACCTTCCTGGTAATTAATAAATAAATAAATGGCTACTGTAAGTTGTTTCCCTCTTACTTTGGTGAAATTTTTTACTCTTTCTATTCAAAATGCTCATTTCAACTTCTTAAAACTCTGGTTGCTGACACTCCATAAATCACCCATACATAAATATAATAAATTCCAACAAAACTTTCAGGCAGCATGCAGGAAAAGACCCATGGAGCTGAGAGCCACCACTGCTAAATTGCTCTCTTGAAAGTTTTCCTAATAGAAAGAGAAGTTGCTCAGCCACTGAAACACTTTTCTGTGATACATACCAATGAGCTGACAGTGAATGGCTGCTCCATGTTGTTGTCTGCCTGCAAACCAAGAAGATTGCTGTTTTCCTCCAAAGTCTCCATCTGACTGAAAGGCCAGTACCAATCCTGAGCTCAGTATTTGCCACCAGATGTCTCAGGGTTTAATAGCCCAAGGGAAACTGGAATATAGATATGCTGATTGTGGTTGTGTGCTGGAAAAAATAAGTCATTCAGATGAGAAATATATCCAAATGTCACATAACTTTGCATGCCAGCAGCCACTCATTACTTTGGTGGCACAGTACTTATACATTTAATAATAATTTAAAACTTACCAGGTGTCTAGAATTTAAATAGGGAATGCATAAGGGCTTATAGTGCAGTTGTGAACTAGTTGACCTGTACTAAGATTATTTCAGCAGATTTCAACACAATAAATTATTTTTACAATTTTTATAGCAACTTAAAAACCCACTAACTTTCAAGTATTAAGTGAAAAACACAGAAGTTTGAGGATTTAGAATCTGTGCTTCCTTGAGCATATGTTTACAAACATATTTATAAAAAGTATGAATCTGGTATCTTAATTTTCTGCTAAGACTATGAGAAATAAAACTTTATACACAAATTTGTATCAGTAATATAAAGCACAAAAAATACCTCAAACACCATGTGTTCCACCTGCACAGCTTGCTGGTTTCAACATTCAAAATACAATCAACTCTCACAAGCCAACGAATAAAAATTCCTCCTTGCACAGCTTTGAACAAGTAAAGAAAAAAATGTAGATGTTGTGGTCATCAAAAAAACAACCCAAAAGGAAACTAAACCAAAACAAGGAAACGCAACTCTGAGAGAGGAATGAAATACTCAAATTACACAGGAAATGTGAAAATTAAGTTTCTAATGTGTTTTTTCACTTATGTGCTCAGTCTAAACAGATTTGATCTTGCATGTCATGGGCTCTTCATAGGTTGCAATAAACTTACTTATGCTTTGTAAAAGCATAGAGTGGGTTCAGCAAAGACATTTTTTCAGCACACCTCTCTCTAGAGAGATGCCAGAGGACTCTGGGTTGAAAAAAACAGCCCTAATGTGTTTTTAGATGCTATATTTCTCAAGTATCGATTTTTGTGTTCGTCTCTTTCTCATTTTTCTTCCAAAAAGCAATACTATCTATTAGATCAGTCCTTAATTTTAACTTTTAGTGCAATTCATTTTAAAGAAGTTTTGCTAATTAAGGTATTCAAACTGCTTGCATAATTTGTAACCAAAAAAATAAGCAAGGCTTATACATTTGAGAAAACAATCTTAGTTGTGGTTGCGGTGCTAATTAAAATAGTTCTCTAAGCCATTTAATTTTACATACATGGAGCTCTGGTGTAAATGATCACCTTGGCAGGAGAGCCTATTCATTGCCTGCTCACAAACTGCAGAAAGGCCCCATGGGACAATGATAAGGAAATATTTTTGCTTTAGCCTATTCCAAGAAACTTTCTGCTTTAGGGCTCGCTCCACCTGAAACCCTTCTTTGCTGAAGGACTGTGGATGTGGAAGGCTCTGGAAGAACAGAGCTAAAAGCTTGGCCAGTGCACAGTTTGTGTCAGACTTCTGGCCCTGCAGCCCAGATTCTATGCGGAAATAAAACCTTCAATCAGAGACACTGCATGCATACACTTTGTGGAACTCAGGAACAAAAACGAAAAACCAACCCAACCAACCAAACAAGAAAGGACTTAAAAAACATATTTTACAAATACTTATCCATTCACTTATCCATCACTTGTGAATTTTAAATTTTATTTCCCCTAGAAGCATCTGGGACAGCTAAAATACTTGAATGGAAGAATGGATTTGGTCTAAAATATGCATCCAAGCGTAACAAACTGCAAAATGTTCTAGTCACTCATGTATATAAAAATCATTCAAAAGTAAAGGTGCAGAAATGTATTTCTTTCCAATTTCTTATTTCATTTTGCAGCTTCTGGCAAGAAAGCTTTTCTGTAGCAGTTTTTCATTCTGCTTTCAAGGCTTTCTCCCTTAGGAGGCCTTCTGCAAAGCCTGGAAAGGAAATGGACATTAAGGACAATGCTCATGAGATGGTTCCCACTGAAGACATGGAATATGGACCAAATGCTTCTTTCAGCTGTTACCATTCCTTGGAGACCTTTCAGTCCAGCTGGTAGGCAATTGCAAAGAAGTTACTGCAAGTGGCAAATACAGGAGTCACTAATTAGGGGTCTGGGTGTTTTCTTGGGGCCAGCACTCCCAAAGAGGTCTTTAATAAAGAACCCTGTGGTATTCCCCCACCAAAATCTCTTTGGAAATGCCACAGGAAGACATCATGGAACCCTTTACTTGCAAATATTTCTCAACTTGACTGGCTCTAAGAGTATTAAAATTATAAACACAATTCAGTCTTCTTTAAACCTAAAGAAGCATTTGTTATAATTATTTTTTAAAGTGTAATACCAGGTATTTTAAACAGGAGACATCTGGTAATAGCAGAAACTCACACTTCCTCAAAATTGTGTCACAGCCTGGAAAGGATGAAGAAGCTCTGCAACAGACATAAGACATGCCACAGTGCAAGAGCTTAGCAGAAGAATGTCTGCAAATAAAAGAAGAAACTGTCTTTGTAAATTTAGTTTCAGGAACACACTAAAAATGAGACACTGTAAATAAAGAAGAAATACTAAGATGAATTTGTATCCCTTTTACAAAAATGTTATATAAGATTCAAATACATTCACTATTAGAGGTGGCAGTGTAACTTCAGAAAAAAAATCCTATAAAGATTGTGGGCTGACTTTTGACTGCACTCCAATAAATTATCCTTAACATGTGGACGCACGGGCAGAATTCTGAATGATTAAAATGCAGAGAGTTAAGATTTACTGCAAACAGCACCAGAGGCATGTGTGCCAGGGGCCTGGAATGCCTGTGTGCATAACGCTCCCCATGCTCAGCTCCACAGTCACCTTCAGCTGCTCCAAGGGCACGGCACTGCCAGGGGCTCCCCGCACCCTCACCATCCTTCTCTGTGCTCTCACTTTGCTGCCTCCACCGACTTCAAGGCACGTTGTACCTGATCCAAATTAGAATTAAATGGACTTTTACTTCATTCTCCAAATCGAAATGCAAAGGAGCAGGCAGAACCATGAAGCCAGCAAAGCAGAGAGGTTTGTCACTTTCTGAGGCACTGCTGTCCTAGATTGATATGAGCTGGCTTTGAAAGGGCACCCTAAGAGTTTGTATAGTTCCTACAAAAATTGTCCAGGTCTAGCAAGTGATTCTGTTTTCCAGAAATATATTTCACTTTACAAGAGTAAAGATAAATTCAAATACCAAATCTCTCTGTATAGCTGAAACTAATTATACTCAAACATACAAAATACTTATGCTAATACAATGAACTACACTCCAACCTCAACCACAGGGGATAAATACCAATGCTAGCTTGGAGCTGTCTATTATACTCTAAAGTGCTCAAAACTCCAAGAGTGAAGATGCATTTTTCTACTTCACTATTTCAGGCATTCCAGTTAACTTAGATGGACTTAGGTAATGTTTGTTTGAGGAGAAATGCCAGGACATTTAGCATTCAAATTAAGTTTTTTCTAATTATGAGTTTTCTGATAGTTATTACCAAATAATAAGAATAATCTAATATCTATTCAATGGTTAAGAAATTTTTCTTGATTTCATTGGGAATAGCACTTCTCATCAAATCCCATATCCTCCTCAAAAAGCATTTGTTTTCCCATATGTCCCATCTTATTATTGTATGTATTATTCCTTGACAAATCCAGGTTTATTAAATCAAAGCCATTCAGCCACAAGAAAATAGAGCAAACTGAAAAAAACAGCAATTTAAATGGCATTGAAAGTCCTTCTGTTCAGGCTAACAAGCATGGTACCAAGTAGCAGGGAAATGAAAAGCAGAGAGAACAATTTTAAATGAAAGTACATGCCAAGAGTAGGACATGAAGACAGAATAAGCATATCCAGTACCTCAGGAGCAGACTCATGAGACAGAGGTGGTGTGAGAAGACCTGGGGAATGCATGCACAAACCAACCCTTCTGAGAGCTGCAATATCCCAATTCACCAAAAATTCCCCAACGCTCTCATGGTTTGCTGCACGCTGGCACATCAGGCATTGCCAGGCTGGCTGGAGGTGGCCAAGAGAGGCACCCTGGCTGTGCTCAGGGCCCATGCCCTGCTGGCTCTCCCCGTGACACACGTGTGGGGTGGCACTGAGAGGTGACACACACGGCTGCACGGCTGCGGTGCTGCAGGAGCTGCACGGGTGGTGTTTGCAATGCCTGCAGCACAGCACTGCAGCCAGGGCACAGCCTGGCACAAGGAGCAGGTCTCTGTGCCTTGCTGGGACAGACCCCGAATGTCCTTCCCTGATGGAGCCTGGCTCTGGGAGGTGACTGTCCCGGCCAAGGCAGGGACACCAAGCAGGACCATGCTCTGCCCAAGGACGCCCACAGGGACTGTGGCACCCCAGCGGGAGCTGTGCTGCTCCAGCTCTGCACACTGGACACAAAGACAAGCTTAGGGCGTCAGGACCTTCCAGAAACTGACTGCAGAGTGCTAGCACTGAATTTCAGCCCCTTGTTGTCACCTGGAGGCTGCTTTCCCTTCTTCAGTTCTCCAGAAGAGGCTGAACGAGCAATGTCGCTCGTTCTTGAGACGTTCTGAGAAATGTTGAATGAGCTTTTGGATTCTTAAACAAGTAACTGAGTAACTTCCATAAATATTATTAAAATATATATCATTATCTCTTTGTAACATTAGTTACTTTGAAACATTTGAAACTTGAAACTTTGAAAGAGTTTCCTCTTGTAACACATTTTTAAATTTCAAGGGAATTAATCATAACAAGGACTGCACTGCTGCCAGCAACATTTATCAATATTTTGATTATTTATCTTCCAGAAAAATCTTTGTTAAAGAGATCACTGGCAAAGTTTTCCAAAGCACTTTCTTCATTCAAAGATTATGTTAAAAATAATCCATGCAATGATTTATTCTCTGAATATTTTTAATGGTTGATTATTCCAGAAATACTCATCCTTTTTTTTCATATTTTTGTGGAATGTAAAGCCTAGATGAGGTTCCCACCAAAATCATTCACTTCACTCCATTGGGATCAGGATTCTTAAAGTATATCTGGAAATATTTGCTAATATAGCAGCTGAAATGTAGTATAGTTCTTTTTGAAGCTACTCTTGAGAGAACTGTTCTGCAGCCATCCCATGCAAGAAAAAGCTTACTTTAATATTGCCATGAGAAGTTAGCACAATCATACTTCATGTTACTATACTAGGAAGTGTGATGATTACAGAATCCTAGAATAAAGATGCATGTCAAACCATAAGGAGGTCAGTCCTCATTAAAATAGCCAAATTAGCAAGTGCAAATAACACCTTTCAATTACCCATAATGGAACAAAGTTGTCTCAGCAAACTTTAAATAGGTCACACCAGTGATTGCCAGATGAAGGTAAAGGACCATTTCATGCCAGTAAGTCACCCATGAAGCATATACTTAAAATTCTGTACTTGGAAGTGGATACTCAAGTGGATTTGGTGAAAAACAGGTTAGAAATACAGGCACCTATCTCATTCAGCTCATTTTTCCAGGCCGTGTATTGGCACAGCACATGATTATTTATATACACACACACTTAGGTTTGATATATAAAGATGCTAAATACCAGCCTAAATAGCAAACTGCCTTCTGTTGGTTCTCTCCAAAAAGAAACAGCATATTCATCTGTCAACATGCTTTTTGTAACAAGCATTCATCATCACAGCAAGTGATTCAGCTGGTATAGTAAGCAGTCTCTTCTGGGGAAAAAACCCAACAAAGCACTGAATGTCATGGCAAGAAGATTTTCTTGTGCAGAGGAAATACCCAATCCACAAAACTCAACAGAATGGCCTTTCAAAGAAAGGAATCACTGCGAGGAGCCAGTTCCTGAAAGCCCTGTGCCTTTCAATGGAAAAGTTGCTCTTTACAGCTACTACTGAGCTCAGCTCTAGAAAAGCCCATCTCAGTAACAGCTCTTAGTCTGACAGTGCTCCATTTAAACAGCAGCTCTAAGACCACCTCCCAAGCTCCACTAACTGCCAGGAGCAGCTGCTGAGCTATACAACCATCTCTCCTAGAAGTGGGTCAAGAACATTTTGTCTTTCTCACCGGTGAAGGAGCAGTGCCTCCCATGTCCCAGCACACTGCCCAGAGCCCCTCTGTGTCACTGGAGGATTGACAGCAGCACCTTCACCTGCCTGGGCACTGAGAGGGAGAAATCACGGGCAGGGGAGATCCTCCATGCACAGGTCTGCCAAACCCAAGTCTTGCTTATATGCTTAGACCACTGTGCTGTATCTTGGATCACAAAACTGAGCTTTATTTTCATCTAAAAAAAGAATGGGCGACACAAGGGTCTGTTTTCCCACTTCAAAACGAAGTTTGAATTAATTGTCTGAAGACTGTTATAGTTCTGCAAATATTTGGACTACTGCAATTAGCCATCGTAGTTTCTTGAATATCATTGACTACCTGTTTTCTAAGGACAGCATTTCTCTTGGCACACATACAAACATCACCGCATCAAGAAGCTGTGTTAATAAAATTAGATTGCTACTGGTTCTAAGACTCTGATAAACCACTACAATATGCAGATAATGTCCAACATGGCATGTGCAAGAACCTGACTTGTGCTCCCTACAGAGTATGTGAATGCAGAGCCTACAGGCTTCTCTCTCCTATTGCTTCACAGCACAGAGGACACCTCTGATTGGCAACTATTTTCTCATTCATTTTTATTCAGGCTGTTTTGAAATCAACATCTAGTATGGTTGTGCTACTACAACATAACCCAATGCATTTGAGCTGTACAGATAGATGGCATCTTTCTTCCAGATTTGTTAACAAGCTCTGTCTATAACAATACTAGTGACTTTTAGCAGAATGTCCTCAAAAAAGGACTGGAAATATTAAACATTCAAACATGCACTTGTGAACTGACAGTTCATGCTCTTGTGGATTCTTGTGTTAAAAGAAAACACAATCCCTCCTCCCCCCTCCTTTCTTTAGTGACACCATTCAGTTTTAGCAAAAAAGCATTTTTAACTTAATGGATAAATATCAACCATGGTAGAATGTCTTGGATTACAAGCAAAATCTTTCTTAGGCAGTCAGTGAAATATTACTTATGCAACACAGAACAGCATCTTTCCAGTGACCCACTAAAAGGATGTTCTAGACATGATGTAGAAAAACAGTGCCATTTCCTTCCTTTGGGAAATCCACAACAATCTCCCAAGAAAATTGCACCAGGGCACAGTAACCCAGAAGAGGACAGAAGTACAAGAAAGAGCTGCTTTTATACAATTTGTTCTTTGATGATTCAACTGAAATACTGAAAAAAGGAGATACTTGCAATCCATTACATCAGTAATAAAACTAACTTCCACCATGAAGACAAGAAGCTGTGTTGCTAAGGGAAACAAATGAGAGGTTAAAATCAGCACAGAGGCCTGCAACTCCATACACTTCTGAGAACCAAAGAAAGCAGGATTCCTTGCAAAGCCTTAGGTGTCACAGATTTATTTTTATCTGTATCCCTATTTCTCTCAGGGACAAGGTCCCACTAGGCTAGAGGGGTTAAGAATCTTCTGGTTCTTCCTATAAAATGCAATGATTTTTTTTTTGGCAAAATACATTCTACCTAAATTTAGAACACTTGAGACTCCATAGCATCTAACAAGGACACTTGTTGATTAACTGAGTAACTGGTTGCAGCAATCAATTTCTGTTTCTATCAGATGACAAATTTTTATGCTGTCTTACTTTCTATAGTTCAAAATATAGGGGACAAAATAAAAGTGAGCCAAATTTATTTGACATTTCTGACATATAAATTCACACTTTATTTGAAGCCTATTAAAGTGCCTATAAAGAATGAAACTTGTTTTTTTGGCCTCACATCTAGAAAAAAATAATTTGAGGCATTCGTTCAAAGGATTCTGACTGTTTTGTACAAAAATGGTTAAGTAAGGAAAGGTAAGAAATGGATAGTGAGATTACCTACAGGATGAAGTGTGATCAATCAGTACGAACAACTACCATTTTATCTAGCATGATTCTGCTGTACAATGTTTATATTAAAATAACACAGTTAATTGATTTCATAAGGGAATCTTTGACCTTCTCCCCTATTCCAGATGATTCAGGATGTAACATGCTATGACCAAAAAAAACCCAGGAAAAACAAGAGGAATGCCTGGTTCTATGAAAAGATTTCTGTGAGCTTTAGACTGCTTGTTCTACTTGGATAGTTACAATATTTCATTTCTCTTACTTAGGTTTCTAAGATTGACAGTGTTAAGCACATGTTTTATAGCAGCACTGGCTGTAACACAGCTCACAGGGCTGCTTGACAGTCAGCTGAATGATCCAGAATACCAAAGCTGAGCATGATGACTTTTGGTTGACATTTTGTACCCCTGCAGGCCAACAGCTTCATCCCAGTGCACCTACCCACAGTCTACCTTTGAGCCTTTCAAATTATCTGCTTTTCCCCTCAGGACGAGCCCATTGATCTTTGCAGCATACACAAGCTCCTTTTTATACCAACATCGAGCATTAGATGTCTCTGAAGGCTTTTTGACAGCAGTGCAGAGATGCTGATGGGTCAGAGATGCTAAAAGCTGCTCCTATGCTGATTGTGTGCAGAGCCCACAGCTTCCATAACGCAATTCCCTGTGTTGTGAGCTGAATGTGACTCATCCAGAGCTGCCAGTAGGAAGTGGTAGGCAGAGGGTTGTGTCTGAGGAGCTGCCTGACTCACAGCACCTCTGAGAGGCACCAGCACCTGGGCAAGATTGACAAGCCTGGGTTTTTATCATAGGAATTTCTTTACAACAACAGCACTAAGCCACTGCACAAGGATTGTTCAGGAACTGCACAAACAAGGTAATTTTCTTTCATGGATTGATACTTCTATTTATAATGGAAAGCATGACCAGAAAATGTGTTTCCTGGCATAACAACCTAAATGTTCTAATTTTATCAAAATTGTATAGACAAAGACTTCCTTTACATGGCAGCAGACTAATTTTCAGAACAAAAATTGGAAGTGTAACATTTGGTAAAGAAATAAAATTTCAGGAGTCTCATAAAACCAGAAAAAAGCATTATTCATACATGTCCAGCAAACAGAGACCAAAAACTTAGTTTTATACGGTATTTGTTCAGTGCCTTCAATGCACAAGTCACCTTGCCATTCCCTCAGCAGCTGAAGGATTTTACAACATCCCTCACCTTGAGCTATACTGTTCCTGATCCTGGTGATTAACTTCCAGGAAAAGCCTTAAGGCCTAACCTTCAGGAGGCTTAATGCACATAAAGAAAACCACACAATAAATGCCTTCACAGCGTCTGCAGAGCAATATCAAGTAATACAAATGACTGCAGGATTGATCAAAATAATTTTTAAACATAATGCTACAAAATACCTCCTTGTACTTACAGCCATTTAAAATACTGTACACACACACCCACACAAGGACCCCCAACTATGAAACTGGTACCTGCAGAATTATACAGAATTTGGGATGAATGCTTCCTGCATTCCTACCCTATCCTGTGATCTATGAAACTCCAGACTTGTAAACACTGGCCTTTAGTTATCCAAACATTTAGCACTTTGACATGCAATATACCAGCTGCAATGCATTTAGTACATGAGAAAACTCATCTGTTTCAGAGTAAATTGCCCGACCAGCACCCACAACAACAAACCCGGGCTCCATTCTCCTGGGAACATTCAATGAAGTTCTAGGTCTATATCCTATTTTCTACAACTTGGTTGTCTAAGGCAAGTCATCAATATATGCTACCTACAGTTTTGGATAGTAATCCATTTAAGCCTGGAATGAGGAGAAACCTCACTTCTGTGCAGACAGAACTTTCTCAAAGCTGGTCTTCAACCTGGGGAATGAATGTCCTGAGAATTACAGTGTCTCCAAGATCTCATAATCTCACTGCTTCCCATTGTCAGTAGAAGGTGGAGGGTTTCCTGCCCATGACTTCTCAGAGCATTCAGAACCACGTGCATATTAAACACAAATCATTCCAGATCAAGAGGAATTCCCCCAGAAGAGACTTTCTGGCACCTTCCTGAAACCGGGCAGCATGTGCAAGAGTGAGACACATTCCTCAGGGCACTTCAGAAGGACACCTGAGATCCTAGAGAGGTCAAAAGGAGGCAGGTACAAAACCAAGTACATGAACAGAAAAAGCTCATCACAGAGTTACAGATGCTCAGCAACCACAATTTCTACTGGTTTAGATTCTTTCACTTTCTATTCCGATGACCACCTTTCACATATATACGGAAATAATTTAAAGCCAAAACACTATTATCGGTTTGATGTGCCCCTGGCACACGGCACCATTCCGGACTCCCACCACACCGCCCCAGCCCTTTGCGAGCCGCAGCGGAGTCAGCAGGTCCGGCCGGCCGGGCGCGCTGCCCGCCGCCCCCCGCAAGGCACAGCCCCTCACAGCCCCGCGCTGCCCCCGCCGCTCCCGCTCCCCGCTCCCGCCGGGTCCCGCCCTGCCCGGAGGGAGGAGGGCTGTCCCGAGAGGCCTCCGCGGCTCCGCACCTGACACCGGGGCGGGGACGGGCGCTGCCCGGGCCGAGGAGCGGATGGAGCGGGTACCGGCCCTTGCCGCTGCCGCGGCCCCGGAAGGGGTCCCGGCCCTTGTGGCTGTGCCCGCAGGGGCCGCCGGCGCAGGCGGCGAGATGGATGGATGGAGGCGGAGGCAGCGCCTCGCCTGGCCGCTCCGCTCCCGCAGGGGCAGGGCGGTGCTGCTTACCGGCTCTCGCATCCGCGCTGGCGGCGGCTGCCGCGGACAAAGCGCGGGCCGGGGGGAGGCAGGAGCGCCGGGCGGCCTGGGCCTCGTCCTGCTTCTCTCTCTCTTCTTCTTCCTCCTCCCGCCTCGCCTCGCCTCGCCCGGCCGGGCCGCGGCTCCGCGGGCGCCCTGCGCGGGAGCGGCCCCGGGCGGGCGGGCAGGTGGCGGCGGGCACCGAGCGCCCTGCGCCGCCGCAGCCGGGCCCGTCACCGTGCGGGGCGAAGGGAGGAGCCTGCGCCGCGCCGGGAGAGCGAGCGAGCCGTGCCGCTCCGCGCTGCGGGCTCCGGCCGGCGCAGCCCCGCCGCTGCTGCTGCTGGTGCCGGGGCTGAGGGCAGCGGGAGCGCCCTGCGGGGGCGGAGGGTGCTGGGGGCAGCACGGTCCGTGCGCACCTGGGATGGGCCCCCTCCGCGTTCCCCACGGTACCGGCGCCAGCCCGGCCATCACTGAGTCAGTCTTTATGTGCTTGGGTACCGGAGGGCATGCACACCTCACCTGGGCTCTCCTGAACTTTGGGAAGGGCTAACTCAGGGGAAACAATGTTTTGGAGGAAGCTGTGGGTAAGGAGGAAAAGGACGAAAGATAACTGAAGGTGTGGTTGGCAGTGTGAGGCTGCTGTACCTGGAAAGCGGCATGCTGGACAGGAGGGCCTTCCTCTGAAGCAGAGGAGGTAGGCTGGGTTTCTGAGGAGGCAGGGCACTGCTGTGGGCTGGCCTAGATCTTTGCTGTTCTCTGAGTGTTCAGCCAATGCAGCAGATAGTCACTCCATGATAAGTTTGGATGACCCTTATGCTGTCTTTTTGCTGAACTTGCTCGGAAGGTATTGATCATATTGATGCCTTTCCTGGACTCCAAACCTGAACATGGAAGTCTAGACATGATCTAAGATATTTGTATTTAGCTCATCTTGCACCCCCAAACACAGTAATGTATTTTTCCTTCCCTCCTTTCATTGTGTGTGAGGCTGTTCTGGCTGCTTGGCTTCCGCTCTTGGTGCTGGTGGCTGTGGAGTGACACCACAGGTCTTGGCCCTGGCTTTAAGAACAGGAGGGACTGATTTGGGCAAGCAACAAAAATCCAGTATGTTCAAGCACCTACCTTGTTATCTTGGATTTGGCTGAGAGAGTTATGAAATAGAGGCTCCAGTCTATGCCATGGAGGGTTTTCACTGCACTGTTGAGTTAATCCTGTCCTGAAGCAGTCATGGGAAGGACACTTTCAGTGCTGCAAGGATTTTGTCTGGATAGCTGATGATTTTCCAAGGGGAAATGTAAAGAATGGCTATTGCTATTGTCCAGACCCTGTGCATTCCAGGACTGATTTCTGATGGATGGCAATAAGAAGATCAAGTTTGCTTGCAGGAAACTTTGGTAAATGGAGAGCCTATCAGATGGGTATTAGGAAATTGTCTTCTGTTAGAAAAACTGGCAATCCTTTCTAAAACTCAGTTATGTCAGAGGTGCAATTAGGCTGAACATTAGCCTGATTTAGGTGTTCAGTATTGAAGACAGTGCACATAGTCCTCTTTCCCAAGAACTGTTGGTCACTGACCTGAATGTTTCCCTGTAAACTCTTGCAAGCTGGTTCTTCTTCTACAGCATGGGAAGATGGTCTAGAAAAGATTGAATTTGATGTCCTGGGGCAGCTCTTGGTGGCTGCTTCCAGGATGAGTAAACTTAATATCAGACCAGTGACCACACAACCAGATTTTGAGGAGCTGCTAGATTCACCTCCTTGAAAGGGCAGTGTATCCCCACTGCTTTCTTCAGCTGGGCAGAGCCATGTGCTCTGGCTCATGGAGAATCAGTTCTAGTTCATGGTTAGCCCTGACTCTGCAGCAGGGAAAAGGCACTGTTGGTGAGGGTGGAAGGAGTTCAGTGCTGTGATTCTGGTTTTTCCCTCCCTTCCATGTACATTTTGTGCAGAGTCACACTGTCAGGTTCGTCCCACGCACCGTGTCTGAATGCTGGGTGGTGCTGCAGGAGTGTGAATGAGAGCAGAGCTGAAGGGCTTTGCTGCCAGATCCTCCACAGAGGCCCTCTCCTCCTCTTTGCCTGAGCTGGGATTGTGGCTCCTACTCCCCCTCCGTGCAGAGCTGAGCCCGTGTCTGTGTGGGGTGCAGTGTTTGCTGTGCCAGTGCTGGCTCTGCCCTGCTGCTTCATGGGGGTGGGCAGGTCTGCTGTGAGTTCCCTGGGCAGCCAGGACACTGGGATTTATAAATGAGAGGGTGTGGGCAAGAGAAGCCACTCTGTGTCTTGGACTGCAAACCACTCCTCCAGAAGCTGAGAACTCAGTTCCCAGTGGTACCACGGGTTGCTAGAGGAGGTGTGTTGTTTGCATGTGTTTGCATGAAGGTGGCCTTTGCATGTGTTTTCTGTATTACGAGAGACAAACATGTTTTGTTTATATTGCTCTCTATCTCCCGGATTATTATCAAATGGGTTTCACCTTCCACAAGTCTTGACTGAGGAATCTGGGCTTATGCTCCCACCCAGAAACACCCACAGTGCCTGAGCTCTCCTGGCTTGCCCTGCAATGATGAAGCCTTTGGTGTGATCTGTACCCCCTGGGATAGTCCCATAGGCAAGCACTGACATGGTGAGATGAGGACCTAGAAGAACTTAAACTTGTTTACTGATGGTGGCAGGAATATTTATTGAGATGGATGCGGTTGTCTTTTATGTACAGTTTGCTGCTGTTGCCCGGTTATGAGCATGAAGACAATTGTGCTCTTTGTAGTAAGAGGGGTAACAAACCATTAGTTAGTGTAAGGATAAGAGAATATCTGCATCTGTCCGACAGTCAGGTGCTTTTTCTCTGACATATATGTTGTGGTGTTGGATTTCTTGCATTTGGGCCAGTATAGCCAACTCCTGTCTGCTTAAATGCCAGGGTAGTTTTACAAGTGAAAACCTTTTGGGTCTTCCTTGCTGCTGTTGGTATTGTGAAGAGAGGAAAACAGGTGAAACACTATCAGGATGACAGATGACTCAACTTCAGCAAAGTTCAGTAAACAGAGAGATTATCTCCCATTTTGGGTTTTCAGGGGAAATCACGTTTGTCTCAAGTGAAATATGTAGTGCAGATCAAATCAGTCATATAAAAACAGAAATCTTCCAAAGTAAGGGATCCCTAAATTTTCTATGTAATGTATTTGTAATTTCAGTGGTCATTCACACAAACCCCAGCTTCTTCTGCAATCACCAAATTAGTGTAACACCAAAGGAAGTAGTGTAAAAATATTGCAAACCAATTGTCAGTAGTTTGTAAACCTCTATACCTGTACCAATAATCAACTGCTAAATAGAAATACCTGGGGTTTCTACTGCCTTCTGTGGCACTCTAAGCATATTTCTTCAGTAGTTCAATGATTTTCAGATACATTTTCTCAGTTGCATCAAGGCCCCAGAGGAAATCAAGATGTCCCCATGCAGGAAAATGCTCATGGTAAATGAGATTAGTGATCCGAGGAAGAAGCCTTGCTATGTCTTTTGGATCTGCAAATTTGTCCTGCCCACCACTCCAAACAGCAGTTGGCACCTTTATCTCCTCTATCTTGTACGCAGGAGGAGCAGTCTGTAAGAGAGGGAGGAGACCTGAGTGAGTGCTGGGTATCAAAGTTATGTTTAGAGAAAGGTTTCTATGCAAGCACCTCTCTTGGTCTTTTGCTTCTGCACTGCCTACAGTAAAACCATGAGGATGAAGGTCTTACTGCTCATTGCCCTGACCCCATTCCCTGTCTTGCTTGTCATCACAGAAGAAGTTAAAGGAACACAGAAGATTAAAATGGAGATCCTTTGAGATCTGAACCAAAAGCCTTAGTGCAGGATGGTTATTTGTCAGTGTGGTAAGGGACCGTGCACAAGATGTTTTGAAACTTACCCTTATGAAAGGACAGTTCAGTTATCTTTCTTCTTGACTGCTTTTTTGGGCCATTTCCCAGCCTTCCACAGTATTGGGAATAAAACATTGCCCATTTCAAAATTTAAACTTCAGGTATGTGTGTATGCAAGATGTCTGAGAAGGAAGGTGTCCTTGGAATCTTTATCCACTTGCAAAATAATGTGCCACCCTTTGACTCACAAAGCAAACCTCAAAAAATAATCAGATGAGTTATAAGTGTTGCAAGAGGAGCAGAGCATTTTCAGGTGTTGACTACACAGTAAATAAAGCTCCTACAGACCAAATTTTGCCTGTTTCCATTTTTCCATACAGGATACTTTAGTTCTCCCCAGCAGTCTACATTGTGCCATACTGAACTATCCCTTAAGTTTAATTTTTACAGCAAGTAGCCTCTGAAAACCAAGGTATGCATTTCCACTTATTTTTTTTCATCCCCATTTTAGTGTTTAACTGAAACGTAGACTTTGAGGATTTCTGGGGAGGAGCTCTGTACTTATCCAGTCTAGGACCTGGATGTGACTCTTGGCCTTTTGGGAATGGCAGGTAAGCTGACGTGTTGTTGGACACATCCCTGCATCAGTAGGGGAGGCTGCAAAAATCTGTATATGCCATGTTTGTGAATCGACTCTGACAATTATGACTATTAGATTCAGGTGAAGCTTTGCCTAAGACCACCCTTCCCTTCGTTTTGTAGCATTCAAGGTGCTAGTATATGAATTTTTCTATTTTTAGTTTTTCCAGGACCCAAGGATGAGTTCTCAGAAAAATGAATTGCCTTACCTGGTTGTATTTCTTCATGTTTTCCTTACAGCCGTAGTCATAAGCTTGAAATTGGTCTGCATGTTTTATCTGTTAATATTGCAACAAGAACAGATAAAATGAAAATGTTAAGAGACAGAGTGCAGGAGTTGTTTTCTTGCATATGATTGAACTCAAGTCTGAGGCAGTAGACAGGATCCTAGGGATACTGAGGAGGTGTTGTGGGGTAAGTGGTTTCACCACCTTTCACCTTGCTAACATTTTCTCCTGATCTTCAACCACCACCCTCGTTATGTTTAAATATTAAAGCCTTGCTGCCCTATCTTAATTGGCTCTTTACTTAGGTAATGTAGCTCTTTGTGATGCAGGAGCATGTCAGGGCTCTCACTAGCCTGGGATACCTCCTCAAAATCCTCAACTTTTGTGTGCCTGCTTGGTCTGCTCTGGTCTGCTCACAGTAGTGGCAGTGATATCAGAGGTTGTGAACTGCATACAAGTATATTGGGAGCAGAGTGTGATCGCCTTAGCACTAAACTCTTGTCTTCTGTGATTTGTCTAAAAGGAATATCAAAACAATAAAGGGTTAACCTGTCTTACTAATAATGTGTGTGCATTTTTTTTTTTTAATCTAAACCTCTAAGTAACTGAGGTATGATAGAAATCTGCTAGCTCATCTCTGATTTCTGTCTCTGAGTGCTGGGTTTCTGTTCTGGACACCAGGAATTTTAGGCAGGGGATGTACAGCAGCACACATGTATTAAGGACTGCTTTAAGTGGCACAGTGCACTTAAGGTTCATTTAAGTTCACAGCTCATAGAGTGATGTGTCTCTGAGCCAATGCCATCTTGCCCTGGTCTGATTTGGAGCCTAGGCAGAACAAGCTTGGGTCTGAAAGTGGCATGAAGTACCAGCAGAAGAGGCAGTTCCCCATTTTGCCATTGTGCCAGCAGAAGCATTTGTGCAGTAAACTGGCTTTTGGAGGTAGTCAAGGCTGCAATTAACCCTCTGGGAGACGAGCTTTAACCTAAATCCCTTTTTTGTCTGATTCATCCCTGACTGTAAAGTTCTCACTTATACCACCTGCCAAGTGCCTAGACTGTGCTTGTGTTCACTTCTGCAGCTTTCTGCATACATCTCCATAAATAAGGATGAAGGCTGGAAACCATTAGAGCCAAGAGAGGTGTGATGTGCCCTGGGGAAATCTCAGAGCCTGTTGCCAAAGGGGAAATTTGGGGAATGATCTGGTGAACCATGGGGAACAGGGCTCACTCTGTGACAGGTGAGAAGATGTGATGGGCGTATTTCCAGATCTGTCAACTCTGGATTCCCCTGTTGGCTCCCAGTTGCATAGAAAGCCATCCTAAGAGTGTTTATGTGTCAGCACAGTTATACCTGCTGCCAGTGAATAACGTTCTGTACCGATGTTCCAGCCGGGTAGTGTCCCGAGTATGAATCTGTTCGACTCTGCAGACAAAGCAGAAGTGTTGTGAAGGCAGAGATCCAGTGCTGTGACAGAATAAAGCTGTGAAGGCTCTGAGAAACATACTGCTGCATCCCCCATTTTTATAGGATATTCTTCAGATATAAAAATGGAAGTTGAGGAAAGGTTCACAAATATGCTAGTTTACATAGGAATGAATACATGGGATTTTATATCTTTGGGATAATATTTTCAACATTCTCAACACAGAGAAAACATCATTTAAGAAGCATCTATGGCCTTTGTTTTCCCAGTTTGTATGATTTGTATAATGCTTTTAAATAGTGCTGTGCATAATCAGTAGAGAAAGATTCTCTACAGTTCTCTTTGGCATAATGAAGCTTTTAATAGGGACACTTGTTAAATAGTGAAAGGTGACTGGAGAACAGACATGTGAAAGGTCTGTAAGAACAAGAGGTAGCAGCCAGAGTAAAGGAATGCAATCTTTCTGCTGGGAGAAGTGTGGAGAAAAGTTTTGAGTTTTGGCTGGAAATATTTCAATGTGTACCAAACAAAAAGAAACCATTTCTTCTGTTCAGAGGAGTCAGATGTCTTGTTGTTTAGGAAAGAAAATATATGAATTGTGCAAAAGAGAAAAACATCTTTGTCCAGTTGCCCTTCAAAGCTTCTTCAGATTTACCTGTATGAAGCTTTTCTGGGAGGTGCTTACCGTGTTCATATTTTGTATCCTGCCCCCGACCAGGTAGCAGAAGATACTGCCACAAACTTTCCCTTGACATGCACAGAACCGTGTTACAGGTCCTTTCATCAGCTCATTGTATTGAAGAACTCCTTTGCAGCCAAGCAGTAACTGAGGGGAGGAAAAGTGCAAAACTTTTCTTAGCTGTTGCAAGATTATTTAAAGAAGAAAACTCCCTCTTCTTTAAGTTACTCTCCTTTAATAGCCTTGCCTCTTCACAAGGGGCAAGATTGCTGAAACTGCTTGCCATCCCACTATCCTTTACGGAGTGTTCTTCCCAAGGGCAGAGCACATGTTCCTCCTTCTCCTTGGCACGAATGCTGGAGGTCACATCCATCTGCTTTTAGTGCACTGATCTCAGTGAGAAAGGAAGCTGGCTACGCTGATGGCTGCAGAATATAGGAAGTCCCTTTTTGCCCTAATACCTTTTCCTGGCAGGTGCAAACTGTACTGTGAGTACCACTCCTAAGTAAAGAGGGATCAGATAAATGAGAAGGGTGTAGAGCTGGATGCTCTGTAGTCGTATCATGAGTGCAGCTTGGACAGAAAGAGGATGTGCATCTGTGGTTTGATATAAAGCATAGCATGCATGATTTCCACATTCCCAGCGAATTCTATTAAGTTGACACCTTCTGCTGTTTAATTTATCACTTTAAAAGTAACTACTTTACAAGCATAAATGATCTGCATGTCTGATAAAATTAAGATGTGAAATATTTTACTTGTGGTTTTTATTAGTGCTTAAGGCTAGATTTAGTAGACTATATTAGATTTCTTTTGTTCTGGTATTTGAAAGTTTTCTTCAGAAATATTTGCCTTAAATAAATAATGGTGAAAGTATACCTGCTACCTTAAAGAAATTGCAAAAACCATACCATGTGAAACCTTGCAGCTCAGCTCCTTGGAAAGTCTGAAGTCTGATATGCTGAATTCAGTTCTAACTGAGCACCCCTTAAAGGTTCAAATTGAGTGAGTCCAGTAGAGACAAAGCAGAAAATTATGTCTTTCTCTTAAGAAGGAGAAATTCCTTACCCTGATCAGTGGCTGGGGAAGCAGTGCAATTGTTATCATAGGACTGGTAGAATGTGTGATGGTGGTCACTGGTGCCAAAGCAAAGAATGCTTTAATCTTCTGAGGCATATCAGGATAAGTAGAAAGTGCTATGAAGCCTACAAGCTCAGAAAAAGAAGTCAAGTTGATGAAGAGATGTCCACAGACCAAATAAATAAAAAAGCAGTAGGCAGCAAAGGAATGAGACTAGGTTAGCATCCCACTGACTGTTTTCTATTTCTGTGCTGCAGACCTAAAGAGAATGTTTGATTCTTGCTTAAAACCTTTATTTGGAAGATAAAGTTCATTCTAAGGATACAAGCTCATTAGAGCATGTCCTGATACTGCTTTTGTCAGAACTGATAACTTTGTGTCAAGGCCGGTTTTGGTTGAAAAGGTATATATTAATTAGATTTTTGAAATTCAAATTCTTTCTAAAGTTCCCTAAATTCAAAATAAAAAGTTTTTCAGCTTGTAGTCTCTAAAAGACTGTACATGCGTATGCTGCCATTCAGCAATACAAAAATTATCTGAAGATTGAGAATAAATTTTTTCCTTGTAATCGAGCACATACTTGCATGAAAGTGAATTCACACATAAAGGAAGAGTATAAGGAATTTAAATACATTCAGAAAAAGGTTGTTCCATCCTTTTTCTGAATGTATTTAAATTTATCCACTGATGGATTTGACTGGCTGACATAATTATCTGAAGACAAAGAAGGTGGTGATTTTGTCCGAACTACTAATTCTGTAAAAAGACTCTTAGAATGCACATATGGGAAGAAAGGAAAATAATTTTCTAATAATGCCACTTCCCTCAATTTTCTCCTCTCTTTCTGAGTTTGTTTTTCTAAAAGGATAATGGTACACTGTGACATAAGAATCTGCTTACAGACCTTATCTATAAATCATAAACACTAACACCGACTGTTTGGTATCCAGGCAGTTCTAACATTACCTGCAGCTGACCCTTCAGAGTGACCAATATAGTAAACATCCTTCTGTCCAGTTTTATTCAGGATGAAGTTCAGCTCTGCTGGAATATCATATTTACCTATCTCATCGAAGCTGTGGGGAGAAACACAAAAAGCTGGCAGACAATGTGACTGTCACAGTGTGAGTTCCTGACTGTCAGTTTTGTTCATGGCAGCGAGCAGGAGCCATTGCAGGAGGAGGCTGCACACGGTGTCTGCACCCTTGCCTGAGCTGGGGAATGGGCAGAGGGTGCAGCTGTGCAGCCTGGCTGCCTGGTGCCCTGGGCTCTGTGTGCATCAGGTGCCACTTTCACCTGACAGCTGCAGCCCCTGGGGAACTGAATTTAATCAGGGCTTTCACCTGCATGGGTTACAAGAAATATTTTTCTCTCAGATAGCATCAGTTGTGGTAGATCAGATTTCTAGGCTGAGCTGAGCAGTCTCCTGTCCTTTCTGCCCTTGGAACATGGTGTCTGGTGGGAGACTTCAAGGTGACAGATGCCTCCCCGTTTTGGAAGCCATTTCCCACAGAAACCAGCAAAGATGACCTGAGTACTTCCTGCTTTGCTTGTGTGTGTGCTGATTCCAGAAGAGCCAATCCAGCTCATGCAGCCAATTCCTTCTTAAAACCTCCTTGATATGCCCAGGAGTGGCTGCATCTCTGGAAAAGAGTTTGTCTAGTCTCCTGAAATGTTGCATGTCCCACTTGAAGTCAGATTATATGAAAACATGTCATGTTTTCATATAATTTAGAAGGGATTTTTTTTTCATCTAGCCAGAAGGGGAAGGTTGCGCATTCTAATGGCAACTGCCTAGTCTTGCTAGTTCCCTGACAGTTGCTTTATTCAGAAATTCTTTCTCCAAAGAGTACCTGAACTGCCAGAACTCTTTCTGGCAGGGCTTAAGGGTCTTATGTTTTAAAGACCAGGTGTCTCCTCGGCTGTTTCCCAACCAGACATCATAGCCAGCATCTGCAAGGATGAAGCCCAAGCTGTTGTTGGGCAGGTTGGCAATCCAGTGAATAGAATCTGATAAAAAACCATGATGTAGCAAGACTGCAGGCTTCTTCCCTACAACAGAAGAGATTTTCTTAAGCTGTAATAGTAATAGGTAATGTGTACTTAAATGTGGGGTGCAGAATTTGGTTTTGCAAGAGGGTTTTAACCAATATACAGAATTCAGACCCCATTCTAGGCTGAATGACTAGGTACCCTTGCTGAGATGGAAAGGTGTGGAACTTTGCATTTGCAAAGGGGAAGGATGGGGAATCCATGTGAGAGTTGGCTCTCATACTGCCCTTATATCCTATATGTCATACCTGTATTGGGGCTGTTCCTTCCAGAAGGAATTCTGACAACACCAAGAATGTATCCATCCTCCGTTGGAACTTCGTATTCCTCACTGGGGAACCCATGATATCTGATAATTTCACTCTGTGGGAAGCCAAAGGAGAGTTTGTTATCCTGCATTTACAGTGAAGATATTGGTGTAAGAACTGTTTGGAGGCTGCTTCTGCCCAGGAATGTGAAGCTAGTCAAGAACATGCCAGGGAGATAAATGTGATAGCACATTGCTAGCCTTTCTCTACTGCTCTGTGTGGTACTGGTAGGGGAGGGACAGGGATTCCTGCAGGAAAGCAAACCCCAGGTCTCTCTTTTTAGTGGATGATCCTATAGCTGCTATGGGAGGCTGGAGGATGCAAACAGCAGCTAGAGGAGTTGGGATGGGTTTCTGTGAAGTGGTTTGTGTATTCTACTTAATGCCTAATATCACTCAAATGGTAGTAATTGCTGTAGCTGTGGCACTCAAGCACTACACAGATTTATAAGAGTAGCAGGATGCAGTAAAGTCTTCATCAGACCTGCTTACATGGTAGTTGTCTGGAATTTGGTTCCCTGTTATGGGGCAAAGTGAGTAACTAACCTTTTGGGAGATAGTTTATCCTGTTTTGCAAGGGTGACCCAGGTCTGTATTATGATATTCTGCCTTGGAATGTGGTCAAACCACTCAAATAATGTCCTATTTTGCAAGCTATCAGTGGAAGGCTGAGAAGGAACATCATGTATTCCTGTTGGTGTTGAATTATTCTAAAACAGGTCTGACACATCAACCCCAAATTAGCATCCTGATAATGAAACAAAGATCTGGCAAGGATAACCTGCTAAGCCAACCTGCAGGCATAAGGTTGGTAGTCAATCACTTTATAATTTCACTGCCCAGTCCACTTTCATAGGGTTAAGTTCTCCTAATACACCCCTTCTTGGAGTGTGTATGAAGATTTCTCCTTTGGTTGGGATGCCCCTCAAAGTTACTCCTAGAGGCTGAGCAAAAGAGATTTTGCCCACAGTTGTTGGCATGGGTGAGGGTGAGTTATATCAATCTCTACTTTAATAATTGTTTATTTTTGCTAGCTTTAATACAATTGCTTTTATACGATTGCTTTGATATAATGCACTGTCCTATATTATCTTATACCAGTAGTTTTAGCTACTCTTCTGTATAGTAAAAAATTCTGATTAGGTTATTTTTGTCTAATCATTAATTATAATAAATCATTTTTAATATAAATATATCTGGTTTGCCATGGTTAGTCCTGCAGGACAAAGTTGTAGAATGGTCACACCTCTATAATTCCTTAGGCTTCAGCAGTCAGAGTCAGAGGCTGAGACTGGATTCAGCTGCACCCAAGCTCCTCTTTGAGGAGTTTAGAAATCAAGAGGGTTCCTTCAGCACCTCAGGACTCAACAGAAGGGCTTCTCTAATAAACTTTGTCTGCAGCTCTCACTCTCCCCACAACAAGGTTGTACCTTTCCAGACAGAAAGCATGCAGCAGTATCTCTATCTGATCCACAGGGAATCCTTTCTTGCTGAAGTGAGGTTAAGCAAGCCACGGAGGGTGGATCTCCTATTTCAGACTCACAGCACCACCTACTACACTGCTGCCACAGTGAGGAAATCTTTGGTGATTCAGAGCAAGGGGTTTTGTTTTGAGAATCTGTTGTTTGAAGAAGGGGTACAAGCACCCTTAGCACTGTACTAGGCAAAGAGGTTGTTACAGAAGGGCAGGCCTTGAGACTAGAAGCCAGCCTTTGTTTCCGCTGCAAAGGAATTCTTCTCTCTAGTTCAGACTGTTTGGATAGGAGCACCAACATTTCCTCTAGGTCTGTGGTGCTGGAGGGACCCCTTTGAAGGGAACTTTAGCCTCCTGATAGGCACTGTTAGTCAGTGGTAGTGGGAGAGAAGCTTTAGGAAAAAAGGAAAGAAAGGTGACCCAACTTACAACATTCATGAAGCATTCCGGGTTGCGGCGCTTGCAGCGGCTTGTGTCAACACCTGCACTGGAGGCTGCTGAGAATCCTGCTGAGAATCCTGCTGGAAAGGCAATTCCCTGGGTGCAGAGCAGCACGAGGAGGCACCACATCTTGGGGCTGTGTGGAAGAGCACGTGGTTTTGGTTCATTAGGAAGAGAGCGGTGTAGAATTCCACAGAAGGACCCAAGAGCAGAGTCTCCTGAAGGTTGCCCAAGGTCTGTTCCCCAGGGGCTGACAGAATAAGTACCTGTGTAAAGGAAGGATTGTCTACAGCTTTTCCTGTTTAATATGGATTACAAATGAGTAAAAGGCTCCAGGATGAGAAGGAACCAACCTGGGGTCTTGTGTTTATACGACATTGATGCTAGTTTGTGATGAGTACCTTCCTTTCTCTCTACATATAGTCTTTTCTATTGTAAATCTGTCTTTCTTGGAGAAAAGGCTGAATCTTTCTGGATTTTAGGCATTGTCTGGTAGTCACAATAAGCCTTGTCTGAGCAGAAATTGTAGTGCTCTCTGTGTAGTTACTGCCCTGCTTTTTGGTTGTAGCCACCTTTGTAATTAGCATGGATGGAACAGGTCATAAACCCAGAGTGTTTTATCTGAACCACCATGGGAAAGATCATTAAGGTTTTGGAGTTTGGAAAGGACAGGTAAAATTTCTTTTATTTGTTTCCTCTGAATTTCTTTAGGATGGAGGGAGTGAGTGGGTTGTCAATTATCTTCATTTTTCATTAAATCTGTCGTATCCCTTGAGTGACTACAACATTTGGATTAAGCCAGAATTGGAATATTATAGATAGATGGATAGATATAATATGAAAGTTATATATCATTATATATTATTAAAATATATAGATATAGTGTAATATTATATTTTTAATATTGAAATCCAAACTCATTGTGGTCTATCCACTTTGTAGGAGAACACTCCAATTCTTCTGTCAATACAACAGAAATCCTCCTACCTGTGTGCTCTGGAAGCACAGTTTCAGAGTAAATATTCCACTGCTTTCTGCTATTTTATTTAGTTCAAACAAAAGTAAAAAACACATTTCTCTTTTTCTGCATGTGGAGCGTTGTTTGGAAAAAACTGAGAAGTTCAGCATGTCACAGTTTGTATTAAAGATGAATCTATGCGGTAGATAAATTATTACCTTTTTTATGATGTGCAAATTTCTCTGTACTGTACTGAAGATGAAAGCTTTGTAAATCAGACATAATGCACCAATCAACTCCAAGGCTTGGCACACAGCTGTCTCATTAATTTCAATGGCCAAGTCATAGGGGCTTTGAACAATAATCTAGTCTTTTTATGCAACGAAACAATGCCAAAGAATGGCATTTACCGTGGCAAACTGGAAATAACTGAAATATTTTAAAAAGAAAAAAAAAAGGTAGAGGAAGATGCCTGAAAGATACATTCATGCCATTTCTGGAAGGTTTTGGTATTAATGAAAACAAACCTTAAACCTAGAAATTCATCAGTGTACTCTTGGGAGAGTCCTATGGCTTTCATATACAGTAAAAATGGGACAGAAAGACACCAGGCTAGCAGGTGTCAGAATCTCTGGGTTAACTTACAGGGAAAACTCAAATTCTTTTGCAGCTATAAGATTTATTTAATCTATGTACATGCTTTCAATGCTGAGATTTCCATGCATCCACAGTGACATCCTTAGGGGGGAAAAAACAAGGAGAAGAAAATGAAACCATCAGTTACCCTTTTTCCCACTTGCATGGGCCAAAGGCTTTTTCCTCTCCCCCTCTGGCACACCGGCCCTTTGGTGCACAGCAGTCAGCAAGGATGGCAGGCTGGCTGCTCTGAGAAGCAGCTGCACAGAGCCAGGACAGCACACCTGCATGGAGACAGGCAAGGGAGAAAGAGAGCATGGATGCATAGGAACAAACTCACCTCTGGTTTGGCTCCTGTGCTTGCCCCTCCTGCTGCAGTTCCTGGTCAATCTCCTGCTGATTCACTGCCAGAAGCTTGTGCCAATGCAAGGAGCAGCAGCAGAGTTCTGTGTGAGATCTGCATGCATGGGAGAGCATGTTTAGGTGCTGTTTGCTTGGCAGTATTTAAGGAGTGGAGTTTTTCTATGATAAATAGCACCGTTGCATGAATTCTGAAAGACCAAATTGCACCATGGATCTGGTGAGGTAAAGAGGCATCTAACCTGTTATTAGAATACTTATGAGGAACTTGGTTATTCTTGTTCCCTGAGGCTGTGGCAGATCTTTATCTGTACTGCTACCTGTCTTACTAAGTGCTGTAACTACTATATTTTGGGATAAAAAGGAGGAAGGATCCAGCTTTTTCAAAACTTTCTAGCTACGAATATGATCTCTGCTGCTGAGAGTAGTACAAAAACTATTTTGGTCACAGGTTCCACACCAGTTGCTTGTTTTCTGAATTGCTGATTGCCTGGGACAATCCTTCTTTGTTAGATAATCTTAGAATAAAACCAGAAGTGATTTCAAAGGTGTGAACCCCACAACATACAAAAAAGAATTTGCTCTGAATTACCCTGCTTCTGTAGGGATTCTGAGGAACTGAATTAAATTTGAAAACATTGTTTAAACTTCGAGTCAAGAGAGGGTGCTAACACTAATTCTTATTATTTCCAAGCCCCGTCCATAACTCTGTGAACACAATATATTAGAGACCCTGCCTCACCACTGAATTAGTTGAAGTCAGCCTGAGGGGCTTGATCCTCACTGAAACTGGCCTGGCTTCTTGATGCTGCAAATTCTTTGAAACGTGGGTGCTAATGATATGCTGCCTTGCCTGGGAAAATGAATGGAGTAAGTACTTGTTAGTAAACACAACCTACCTGAGAGTCACCACAGAAACAGTTCTGCTTTATGAAATAGGGCACACTCTGTGGAAAAGCCAAAAAGGTGATTTCTCAATGAAAAGCATCAGATCAGCAGGTCTGATATTGAAGAATATTGAAGACTCTGCTCTATTCCCAGATTACAACGTCCTGCATTTTTTGTTTTATAGAATTGCCAGCTGGGAATGATCTGCAACATTTTACCTATATCACCTTGTAGTGGCATATGGGATGTATGGTATACTTTCTGATATTGTTGATGGGAATCAAGTGAAGAGCAAAATATATGTTAGCCCATCTGAAAAGGAAAAAGAGAAGGAAAGTAATGCATAAAAACAGAGAATAAAACCCACAAAGCCTAGAAACACAAACTTCCCAGGATGGGCTGCCCTGACATAAAGAGCCAGGGAAGCTGAGACAGTAAGTATTCTGTTTTAAAATGCTGTGTCAAAACTGAAGTGCAGGTGGTCAGGCCTGGAGCTGGACTTAGCATGAGCTCAGTTTAGTGTTACAAAATGCAGGCTGTGGTCCACGCCATGGAGGGGTTTCTTTGTGTGTCTTGGGTCTGTTGAGTCAGTCCTGTCCTGCAGCAGAGGTGCAAGGGACCTTGCAAGGATGTTGTACAAGTGGTTAACAATCTTCTGAGGGAAAGTGTAAGGTGTCAGTGTCCCTCTTGTGCAGACACTGGCCATTCCAGGACTGCATTTCTCAGGAATGTGCATTTGGGAGGACTGCTCTGCACACATGACTCCAAGAAGCCACAGTCTGCTTTCCTGAGAGTAACGCGGCTCGTGGGATTTGTGGCAATACAAATTCTAGTGCTTGGAATTTAAAGAGACAAATGATCTTCTGATTTTTATTGAATATGCTGTTTTTAAGCTATTGATATCTAGTTTAAAAATTAGTTTACCTTATTAGTGCCCTAGTAAAGTCTCTTATGAAAAATATTTAGTTCCCTTCTGGCTCACAGGAAACTTTTGAAGTATTGTTGAATTCTGTTAGGAAGTAAGAATCATGTTTCCCACACAGACTGGGTAGGGGACAGTTTGCCCATGCACTGTCTTGGCACCTTTTGGAGAAAAAAAAAACCTTATTCATATTAAAAAAAAAAAAAAAACCAAACGTTTTTCAGGATTCTAATCTTCATTTACAAGTATGGCAAAAAGCACTGAAGCAATAGGTTAGTCAGAAGAGAACCTGTGACTATATACATTTGCATGAGTTTCATATCTCATCATGGTTGGGCTGCTTGACTGTTCTTCAGCTGAAGCTCTGACCAAAGTAGTCATTTCAGTGCTTTTCAAGAGGATCTGGGATGTGATGCTGGATTAAATGGTAATTTACACTGTGTTGGGAAAAGTAAGTGTTGCCTGAAGCTATTGCTCTGATTTGGAGAGGATGTGGTTTTTTGGGGTTTTTTTTGGGGTTTTTTTTTGGTTTTTTGTTTTTTTGTTTTGTTTTGTTTTGTTTTGTTTTGTTGTTGTTGTTGGTTTGTTTGTTGGGGTTTTCTAATACTTTTTCAGATTACCATACATTTATTTATTTTTGTTAGAAAGAGATTAATTAAACTACTACGTTGTTTTATGTAGCATCTTAGTGATTCAATATTTCTTTCAACAGGTTGTAGCTTATAAATTCCAACAAGCTGGTCAGTAGATGCAGGAGGATGTGACTATCTCAGGATCTTGATGTGAAGAAGATCTTAATGAAATACTGGTGAGGAAGACCTTTTCACCTTTGAGGTGTTACTCACTCTTCCATGCCCTTAGTCCAACATGATATTCAACACATGCTTGAAGAGCAGGCTGTTGTGAGGATCCCAGTGGGTCTGCCACGGGTAAGTGTTGTATCTGTGTCTGTCACTGCCAGCCTAACTTTCCTCTGATAAACAGCCACTGAAAGGGCTACAACTGGTGCCAACACAAGAACACCACAGCCAGCAATGTTGTACTACTTTAATTAGATAGAATAAGAAATTTTATACGGTCCTCCACCTCACTGAGAATAAATATGAACATTATTTAGAAACAGAAGTTCTCAAATGTAAGGCAGAGGGCTTGGATTTAAGATGCATACTTACATTAATATGTTTTTAAACTTTTTAAAAATTTGCTAGAAATACATGAAGGGTGATTTAAATTATAAAAGGAAAATATATTTTTGAGGTGAATGCAGAAATTTGAAATACACATGCCTTGCTCGGAAAGACTGAGTGTAGTACAGAAATGCCATCAGCACCTTATCCTCAGGGCCATCAGCAATAATTCTCTTCCCAATTAGCATATAAAATTATCAGGGTAGACATGAATCATATTCATTGGTTGGGCTGGGCTAGAAAGAGAAGATGGAGCAAATGTGATGAAAGCAGTCGGCCTGTTTAATTAAAGAGTGAGAGGCTAATTATACTGGGAGTTCTCGTTAAAGGCGTGGGATTTAGGTGCTTCCCTTTTCCTGACAGGCATTTGAGGTGTTCTTGCAGTAGGTTTGGAATGTATTTTAGTCAACAGCAGCTTGGGTGGCAAGCTAAGTACAATTCTTCATTATTTTAAGTTTTAGATTTCAAGCTCTTTATTTTTTTCACTCCTCCATTTCTTTACTTGTGTAACTTCCTTCCCTTTTTTCTCCCTCCTCTCCTCAACCTGTTTTTCTACTTTCCTTTTTAGGTAACTGGAGGATGTTATTGCAGAAATGACAAAGGAAAATGCTTCTGTGTTGTAACTTGTTCCATCGCCTCCCGTAGGCTGCTGTTCGCATGTTTGCCTCCCTGGGCCGGGTTTCTGAAGACAATAGTTTTATGCTACTAAGTAGAAAGCACTGAGAGGAAACACAGCTTAAGAAAAAGTGATACTTTCACGTTTACTATTAACCAGATTCAAACAGGCTCGAGCACATTTCAAGTGAGGGTAACTTGGGCTGTTGAACAAGAAGGAACTCCAGAGTGAAGAATAGGCATGGGAATACTCTATTCAGAGGTACGTGACCATTTTCTGCAGTTACTGACGCTGTTCAAGGGATGGATATTCACTGGGCTTGGTTTGCTCCCTTTGCAGCCTCCCATACTCAGGCTTATAGAAATCTGGAAGTTTTTTCCCTTTGGAAATGTTTTCCTTTGTCTATTACAAGCTGTCAGTAGTACTGTTTATAGAAGCAAAAAAATAATGCACTAACTGGCATAATTATCGTGGTTTCACGAAGTGAAATGTGTTCAACATTTTCTGTTGTTCTGTGTTGAGATCAGAACGATTCTGTACATGGTGCAAGCAACAAACAGCTTTGCAAAAAGAAGACAACTACTCCTGCATTCCTTGGCTTACACTGAATAGAGATAATTAAGTTAATGCCTAAGAAAGCATCCCATGCCCCCCATATCATTTTAGGAAGGTAATTGTTTTTTACCTTATCTTTATGGGTTTGTCCCCAAACTACAGTTCATTTAATATTTTCCTGTACTTTAGAATAAATTCTACCCAAACGTATTCTGTTATAGATTTCCCATTTGTACATGGGGACAAATGAGGATTTTGGTCCTTTGTGACTATGAAAAGAGTGCGTTGCACTGTGTTTGTTTTTCTGGAGGTAGCATTACATAGCTGTTGCTTTTAAAGGTTACATTTCTATGCTGAAAGCCACTCTTTTATTTTCAAAAAGCTATTCCTGAAATCAGGAAATCAGGCATCTTCTCCTCTTTCAGTATTACAAGGAACTTGAATCTGTGCATTCATAGGGTGATCAGCTGAAGAGACTGTAGCTTATTCTGAAAGGATTTCTTGCTTCTCTCCAGATCTGCTACTCTGGGATAGTATTGCAATGGAAATCAGTGTTGTCTAGCTTAATTACACAGGTTTTTAAAGCATGTTTAAATGCAGTCCATGTTTCTCATGCTTATTAGTTAATATTTTCATATAAATTCATTTTCTCTCTTTAAACATTTTGAGAAGCAGTTTTCTGCATAAATTATGGTTCATATGGTAAATGATGTAAATTATACAGGATAGAAAGCTAGGCAACTGAAAATAAAGAATTGTAGGTTGCCTTTTCTGAGTAGCAGAACTTAGATATTAGTGTATTCCTTGGCATCCTAAACATAATTTAGACTTTCCTGTTAAGTTGACAGCATGCTGTTCATATAATTTTAGTGCAAAGGAAGAGGCTATGGATTGGTTCAGAATATTTTGACATTGCAAAATGTTTTCCTTTTTTCTAAACAATTGCAAAGACTTGATGTAATTTAGGCAATCCCCTGGAGTTCTACAGGAGGAAGCAATTGCAACTGAAATTGCTCTCCAAGTTGCAAGACAGGCTTTACCTTCACCTCCTCTCTATTGGTTGAATGCTTTGTCCTTCATACTGTGCCTTTAACCTTTACTTGGCTGGTAGAACTTGCTAAGTAGCTGGAGGTTTATCACTAAGCTCATCAAAGCTGAGCAGAGGGTGATGCAAGAAACTCTGAAAACACCAGACAGATTCAGATGTGCTGGTTCATCTGGATCTGGGTAAACTGCTAGGACCTAGCATCAATCATGTTCCACAATTGATTAAAAAAAATTAAAAAATTGGTTCTATAACTGCCCTTTCTGATAGTGAAAGTGATATTGCTTTTCTTGCACCATATATTTGGTGATCTTGTACTGAGTGGTCTCAGTCATGAAAACCCTTGCATGTCCTGTGAGTATTTCTCACCTTCCCTGAAGCCTTTTATACTGAACAACTAAAATCTGGTCTGAAGGGCTTGCAGAAGAAGTATTGGAGAAAGAGAGATTTTAAACACTCAATTATTGGCATATCTAATCTTCAAACTCTATTTTCCATTCTCCAGTGTCTGCCCACTGCTTTTTTTTTCAGCTGGGCAGACTGTGCTCTAGTTTATGATTAGCCCTGATGCTATGGCTGGGAAAAGGCACCTCTGGAGAGGGTTAAAGGAGTGTTTGGGGCTGTGATTCTGGTTTTTCCCTCCCTTCCATGTACATTTTGTGCAGAGTCACACTGTCAGGTTCGTCCCACGCACCGTGTCTGAATGCTGGGTGGTGCCGCAGGAGTGTGAATGAGAGCAGAGCTGAAGGGCTTTGCTGCCAGATCCTCCACAGAGGCCCTCTCCTCCTCTTTGCCTGAGCTGGGATTGTGGCTCCTACTCCCCCTCCGTGCAGAGCTGAGCCCGTGTCTGTGTGGGGTGCAGTGTTTGCTGTGCCAGTGCTGGCTCTGCCCTGCTGCTTCATGGGGGTGGGCAGGTCTGCTGTGAGTTCCCTGGGCAGCCAGGACACTGGGATTTATAAATGAGAGGGTGTGGGCAAGAGAAGCCACTCTGTGTCTTGGACTGCAAACCACTCCTCCAGAAGCTGAGAACTCAGTTCCCAGTGGTGCTTTCTTCAGAACTTGTTGTCGTGTTCTCTTCTCACACATCCCTAAAGGAGACTCCACAGACATGAGCACAAGACATGAACTTTGGGTTCCTTGGGTATGGCTTGCCCCTGGCATGTGAGGCTCAGGTGTTCTGAGAACTATTGCATAGGTTTATTTCTCTCTTGTGTACGATGAGTGGATAACAATAACATAGCAACGGTAATAACCATAACACAAATATGAAACTGGCTGTATCACTACTGAGGCAATCTTCCAACACTGTAGAAAACAGGGTGAGATTTTCCAGCCCCTTATCCTCCAGGATAGGTTAAAACAGTCTAAAGCACAGTTAGTCCTCCTTTAGATAGGGTTGCCAGAGTGACAACCCAAAAAAAGTGAGAGATGGAAAAGAGTTTTGTGGCTGAGGCTTCACAACCACAGAAATCCTGGCACAGGCTCAAGCCCCAGCCTGGGGCCAGGCAGGTTTTGTGTCCAATCTGTTGCTACTGGAAGCTTGTTTTGTTACTTTACTCTGCTTATGAATACAAATGTCTTTTTAATTTTCATGATAAATTTCTTGGTCAGATGTATCAACTTTTTTACCATATTCCTTGAAATTAATTTGTCTTCTTTAATACTGTCCCTTTAATTTATTTTGGAGCACCAGGGACAGTGCTGTGTCTCCCTAGCCCAGCTGAACAAATCAACCTTTCCTCAGGCTCTTCATGTTCCTCAGTTGTAGAGATGTTTCATGCTCCTGCCATGGTCTGAACTCATTTTAGTTCTGGTTCTGGTTCAATGCAAAACCCCAAATTGTATATGTATACTTCTATACAAATATAGACAGATGTGCAAGTTTAAAATATGGCATGTGTTCTTTGTAGTTTTTGACTCATAATTAGAACAAAACAAGAAGTGGTGTAAGGTCTGGTAAGTATGTAAATACTTTCTTTGGAAACAAATCACTTCTCTTATGCAGCTGTCCAGAAAACTAAGCAGTAATTATGCTGGAGGTAAACATGTTTTGTAAATCAAAGTTTGGCTGAAAATGTGTAAATAAGATGAATATTTTTAATGCAGGAAGGTGTAGGAGTAGAGGGGAGGACAGAGAGAAGGGAACAATCTGGAGGAGTGAGGAAAGAGCTCAGAGATCAGGACTAGATCTTTTTCAGATAAAGTATTTAGAATGTGAAAAAAGGAGAGTGAAGAGGAAAACTACAGCTAATATTTAAAGAAAATATCTGTTTTGGAAAATTTTGGATAAAATCTTCAGTATCAAAGAAAAGACAGACTTATTCTATTTTTGTCTGGAGAATTCAAATGCTACCAGTCTGCCTCACCTCTAAATGTTAGTTTCTGCCTGTATTAGGCTGTTAGAACCCTGCAGTACTCCTGCCCTTCCCAGCTTCTCCTTAGTCTGAATTAGTGCTACAGGAGATGGAAGAAATTGCAGTTTAGGTCAAGGATGTGTAGAAATATTGAGCGAAAAGCTGAGCAGAAAGCAGTTCTCAAAAAAAAAAAAAAAAAAAAAAAACCAAACAGGATCTGACCCGTGGGCACACTGGCATGGGGATTTTTTAGGTATTTCAAGGTCTAGAAAAGAAACATTGGTGGGGCTTGGTTTTTCAACTTTCACCTGAAGTGTGGCTCTCTTCTGGGAATGGGTGAGTCAGGAGTGGCTCATTCTGCTCAGCCAGAGGTAAAGCCTGAGGAGAACTCGGGCACAGGGACTTGTCCCTCCCTGCTGCTTAACATAGTGACCAACTATATTACAGAGTTATATCCCGTCAGAATGGAAGCTGCTTTGGGGGTCTCTTTGCTAATGGCTGCAAATATACAGGACTTATTTCCTGGGTTATAGAAATAGCATCCAAAAGGAGCAGAAAATCCATTCCACTGTGCAAAGGCTGTCACTTTGGGGCTGGAGGCTGTGTAGAGCTGCAGGAGCGTCTCCTACCACCATCTTCTGGAAGGCACCAAGAACTACAGCCTCTGCCAAGTGTCCTGGGGTGTGTGAGGAGTCAGCCAGGATGGGAGGTATGGATGTCTTAGTGAAACACGTGCTGATGAATATTATCTTCTCACTTCAGCCCATCTGTCAGGCAGCTTATAACAACGATTTCAACAAAGTTCATCTCCTTTTGGAGAGCAACAGCAACTATTTGAATGTCCAGGACAGCTTCCTTGGAGACACCCCCTTAATTTGTGCATGTAAACAAGGAAACAACAGGATAGTTAACTATCTTCTTAGGAAACATGCTGATGTCAACCTCAGAAATAAGGTAAGTGGCCGCTGACTCTCCTTTTTGGGACTGTTCTTTCAGATTCTTGGTGTGCCAGTGGGGACACTGGAAAGCACAGACAAACATCAAGTTTGTTTCCTATTGAGCATACGTGGAGAAACAGGTGGAACTAAAAGGCTTCTCTGCTTATTTTGGGGCTGTGTCCAGCTCCATTTTGACAACCTGTAACAAGTTTAACACTGTAGCACAAAACTATGCAGACCTGCCCTTTAGTTACTTTGGTATTCAGTATTCAAGGATTTTTTTTTAAAGCTCTATTCTCAATAGGAGTCTGTGGGGGTTTTTGCTGCTTTCCTCTTTTTCTCTGATGTCCCAAAAGCGATGTCCTAAGGTCTCACATATCCTTGCTTCAGTAGTCAGCACCTCCATAAGAAGGAGGGCTGTGATGACTCCTCCTGCTGATTTACCTTGCTGTGTGGCAGCAACAGCCACATGAGATACCCACTCTATCCTTTGAATTTCTGCAGCCAGGTCCAAGTTTGCCAACACACACATGGAATCCTTTGGATCCCACATCCTCCTTGCATGTGTAGTCCAATTTCCATGTCCCTCTATGTGTTAATGTGCTTCTACTTGAAGGAAGCAAGATGCATGTGTCTATTTCTGCTTGAAAATCACAGGAGATTTCCTATTAGAAATTGTAGAAGAAAGCTTGTGGAATTTAAAATGGTCTTCTCTAATCAATGTTAGTCAAAGTGAGATGACTGAATCTGGTACTAATGAGAGTTGCTTTGTGTTTAGAAGGGCGGCACTTGCCTCCACTATGCTGTGAGGAAACGGTTCACCTTCCTTGACTACGTGCTCATCATAATCCTCATGCCAGTTATGCTCATTGGGTACCTTCTCATGGTGAGTCTGGAGGGAAGCAACAATGACTCTGTACCTTTCCCTTGCCATTTTTCCTGGCAGTGTTTCAGGCCATATCCAGCTCTACAGAATATGGGCTGCTTTCGTGAAGGAACAGATTTGTATTGCTGCATCAGTCTGACATTCCCACAGACCATGCCTCTTTTTGGGAAAAACCCCACTGTATTTAGCACAAATATACTTTAGACTATATGCAAATTAACTGTTTTACTGTGTTACTCTTGCCTTGCACCAAACAGGTCTCAAAGACAAAACAGAATGAACACCTGGTCAAGATGTTGCTTAGAGCTGGAGTCGATGTGAATGCTACAGACTCTGTAAGTAGGTTTATACAAATGCAAATGTGGCTCACAGGAAGGAAATAACATTAAAAACAGACTACAGAACCTTCTACAGCATAGCTGGAGTAGGAGCATCAGGCACTGAACTCAATAATGTACCAGGAAGATTCAGTGCTTCTGCTTGACACTCAGGCAACAGATTTATAGTGGATACAGAAATAATCCCCCACTGATCAACTAATCCTCCCTTTCTGAACAATGCCCTCATAAGAGAATCCAGGCAAACTGGGCTCAGGTACTGATGTATTAAATACTCAATTCTGTAAAGATTCTAGTGATAAAAGCATCTGAGTTTATCAGCATTTATTTTGAACTGGAACAGAGTTGTGGGCTACAGGGCAAGACCCTGTGTCTTCTTTTGCTCTTCAAAGTGTGCTGATCTGCCCTAAACAGAGTTATGTATCCACTATCCTACTTGGGTGAGGTAAAGAGCTGCTCTTCTCCAAGGCAGAAAAGGAGAAACATTAATTTTAACAGCAATGAAATTCTAAAACACTGAAGTACAAGCAAACAGTATTGTTTAAGATGTAGTTTCTGAGGTCAAGCTCATGTGATCCCCTGAAATTACTGGTTTCCTGCTAATGTATCAAACCTGTTTTAGCAGTTGCATCCCAGGGAAGGAATTAATTTTTTTGATCCTGTTTTTCTCATGGTAACGTGTTTGTTTCATCTTGTACTGTATTGTGACAGGAAATGGTGTGTGTGTTTTGCAACCAGCTGTTAGGGGGAATCTGATATCCTACAGGTAGTCCTACTTACCTAAGCTCTACTAAAGAAGTCAAAGAAATAAAATTAATTTGCTTCCCTTTCCCTTCAGTCTGGCAGCACAGCCCTTCACTATGCTTGTGAAATGAAAAACCAGGCAGTCATTCCTCTACTGCTTGAAGCTCATGCAGACACTTCTGTAAAGAATCAGGTAAGAAGGTGAAGTTGATAAATGTATTGTTTATCATGGTGGCCAGCCAGTAGGTACATTGTAGGCCTTAGCTGGTGCACAGCAATGTAAGGAAAAGGGTGCACATCTTCCTGGCAGCCAATCTGTTCCCTGTTTTCTACTTAGCTCAGAGCTACTCTATAGTTGTTCCTAAGATGTAGGCTGCAGGGCAAGGATAGAAGTCTTCTCAGGTGGTTTTTGTTCTTTGAGCACCCCTCTTCTGAGAGGCTAAGTCAATCTGCTTTTGTCACCAGAACAGCTCAAGTGTTTCCCAAATCAATATTGACCTGGGAGTATCTGCACTGCTGAGTTGAGGTGAGCAGTGTATTACCTATGCTGCTCTTGAAATCAAATCTTAGCTGAGCTCTGTACATTTGGATATTACTCCCAGGAAAAGTGGAAAGGCTTTCCCTACTGTAGGGGAGGTCTCTGTTCCTTTCTTCAGCCAGAGCAGTATAGGCCCAGCATGTCCTGAAACCTTTATTTTAGAGCAGAAGTGACAGGGAACCTTACACAGGGGGCAAAGTTAGGAAATCTCTTTGTATGTGACCCATATCTGTCATATTGCAATGTATTTAATGTATTTCTTTCAGAATGGGGAGACTCCCCTAGATATAGCAAGAAGATTACAGTTCCACAGCATTGAAAGCATGATAAGAAAAGATTCTTAGCCATCAAGAACTGTCAAACATGCAGAAAATTACCTCATCTGACAACCCACCTTTCAGAACAGCAGAAGTGGGGGCTGATACTTGATAAAGACTCAGTCCACATCCACCCCTTCCTTGCTGCAAACTTGGACAATTTTGTGTGAGATTTATCAGTACCCCAAGGCCATGAAGTTAATTTTATTTTACTAAGCCATGAATTACTACAATAGTGTTCAAAATATCGCCCTTTGCATCTGCTTCATCAGTTTTATTACTTGACTTCTGCAGACTGTGCATTTTGAAAGCTAGCTATAAAATATCTGGAAGCCTAAACATTGCATATGATGGTTGGCAGCCAATGCAAAAATAAAATATCCTTTAGAGTGTGTGCTACTTGTTCCATAGGGAAACTAAACAATGTGCTACAGCAGTTATAAAAGGTCTGGTACCCTTCTTCTTAGTGTTTATCTTCCTTCAATGGGAGGGGCTTGGAAAACGGATCTCTCAGTTGAGCCCTTCTTTCTTCCATCCTTCCTACGATTTTCACACACCTTAATTCTCCCTGTGTTACTACAAGAGTAGGACTTAGGTTTCATCTAAGAAACAGCAAAAAGAGATTCAATCCCTTGGTGGATTAGGAAAGAAAGTCAATTCCCAGATCACTTAAATGCATTAAGAAATAGTAAAGAAAATATGTTTGGCTCAGTAGAGAAACAGGTCTCTAGACTAACTTTCCAATATAAACAGTGCACTAAAGAAAAAAAAAGAGTCAATAAATGAAATGCTGTTGATGGAAACCAGATGTGTCATTCCCATGGGACTAGGCATGATAGCCTGCTGTACAGAGTGGTGCATGCAGCAGGGGATAATACCAATCACCATAATAATATATCCACGAGTCTTCTCTTGCATAAGTGAAGGCAGAAGAAAACCTGCAGTAATAAGCAATGTATCAAAGTGGTCCAGTGCTTTGTGATTTAATAATGCAGCAATAAAGGGGAAGCTCCTTTCATACACTGCTGTGTTGTACCTCCTTGGTATAATGGATCTTTATTTTTGTTGACAATTTTGGCCTTTTCCTGTAAGCTGTCAGAAGTGCAGTACAGCATTGCCAATGGTGCCACAGTAGGCGTGTGGAAAAGCTAGTGTACTTTTCCTGTGTTGCAAAGCCAGCTATATTGTTCAGTGTAACTATTGTATTGGATGTCAACTCCAACTGCAAGGGTTCTTGGCTTGGCAAGAGGAGCTTGAGGCTGCAGCCAGAAACACTCCATGAAATAAAGCTCCTGTTGGAGCCTGTAATAATGAACATTTTGTGTGCAGCCTGGGGACAGACACTCCAGAGCAGCTTGAGGTGAGAAGAGGGGAGGCACTTGCATGGATTGTGAAGACGCCATCACTTAGGGCTGATGGCTGGGTGGAGAAAACATCCAACTGCTGTGCCATGTTTCAGGAACTGCTTGAATGAAGAATGGCCCAGACACAGAGCTGTGTAAAACTGAACGCTGACAGCTCAGAGTGCCGGCAGCAGCTTCATTGCCAGTGTGAAAATAATTCATAGGGTGGAAGCTGTATTGCCTGGAGTGCACCTTGCTGGATGGGTCTACATCTCCTTATTCCACAGCTGCCATCTGTGGTCTTTGAAACTGTGAGGGGCTCAGGGTGTGTGAACAAACATTTGTGTGACTTGTAGGCATGGGGGGTAGAGGAATACTTCAGTAAATTTTTTTGAGGTTGGATTCCTTGATTATTTTAGTCATCTATTATCTGCTCAGCTTCTTGTGCTTGAAGATCTCTTGGTTGTGTTGAATTTAAGGGGTAATTTAAGGAGGGAAAAAAAAAAAAAAAACAAAACCCAACAGGTTCTGTCAAGAGGATCAAGAATTTAATTTAAACAAAATTGTTCATTTCAACAGAGAAATGATCAAATCACACTTTTGGGTCTCCCTAGGAAGACAAAAATTGGGAATGAGAATGCCTCAATTGGATGAATAAGATCCATCTGAAAAAACAGAATTTAGGCTTAGGGAAATTAGTCTTGTAGAAATAAAAACTTTTGAGGTTTAGTGATCCCTGCAATATGTACTCCAATGTATTCATGTTTTCAGCTTTCATTCTTATATACCTCGGACTTCTCAGGAAGACAGCAGTCACAGTAACACCATGGAAAAACTCAAATTATGAGGAAAGCAAGAAATAAATAAGAACAAATAAATACCTGTAGAAGTATCCATTATGTGTGCCTGTGTGTTTACCTCTTCCCCAGATACCACCCTTATTGCCAAATAGAAATTTTGGAGGTTTTTATAATCAACACTCTGCTCATGGTTTCAAAAATATTTTCTTAATAATTCAATGATTTTCAAATACATTTTCTCAGTTGCATCAAGGCCCCAGATGAAATCGAGATGTCCCCATGCAGGAAAATGCTCATGGTAAATGAGATTAGTGATCCGAGGAAGAAGCCTTGCCATGTCTGTTGGGTCTGCAAACGTGTCCTGCCCACCACTCCAAACAGCAGTTGGCACCTTTATCTCCTCTATCTTGTACGCAGGAGGAGCAGTCTGTAAGAGAGGGAGACCTGAGTGAGTGCTGGGTATCAAAGTTATGTTTAGAGAAAGGTTTCTATGCAAGCACCTCTCTTGGTCTTTTGCCTCTGCAGTAAAACCATAAGGATGAAGGTCACTCTCTTACTGTTCATTGCCCTAACCCCATTCCCTGTCCATGGAATGACCCATCCTATTCCTGTTCTTCCTATAAAGCATGGCTAAGGGTTGTCCTGCAGTTTGGTCCTGCTTGTGCTCTTCAGAGGTGTGGGCATGGAGAGAACAGTGGCAGTATTCATCAGTCTGGAGATTTTTCTGGAGATTTTTCCTCTATGTATTCAGGGTGAGAAGACCTATAAGTTTTTTGCTGTGCACAGAGTGCAGATTTTGGTCTTAGTTCTCATGCTTGGAACTGAAGTGGAAAGGAAATAATTTGGTTATTATTTCCCCCCAGAAAATTTCTGAGTGTGCAAGATAGAAGTGACTGATTGTAGCTCTGGAGCCTTTCTGTTTGTGAAAATCAGCATTTTAGTACAGCACAGAGCACTGCAAGTCAAATGTGCTGGTTAAAAGTGAAATGGTTGCCAGTCCACTGGAGAGGTCACTGTGAGATCTGATTCCTCTCTTAAATGAAAGACAAGCTTTGAGGATTTTAGAGCAAGTGAAGAGCTCTGTACTCACCCAGTCCTAGGACTTGGGTGTGGTTCTTATTAAATTTTGAAATGACATTGAGCACATCCCAGCATCATAGGGGAGACAAAATGAACTTCTGTTAATTGTCTGTAAAGGTCTATCTCTGCCTTGTTTGTGAATAGACTTTTACACTTGTGTGTGATTCAGCTGAGACCACTCTCCCCCTTGTTAATACTCACAGGTGCTAAAATTTGAATTTTTCTATCACTAGTTTTACCAAGACTCAAGGGTAAGTTCTGAGGGGGTCCATTTTGTCTTACCTGGTTGTATTTCTTCATGTTTTCCTTAGAGCCATAGTCATAAGCTTGAAACCGGTCTGTATGTGCTAGCTGTTAAAAGGACAGACAAAATAAAAGGTATGAGAGATGAAGGAGTAGAGTGCAAGAGGCATATTCCTGCCTGTGAGTTAAGTCAAGGCTCAGGTAGTGGATTGTGTTATTCCCACACCTTTCTCTGGTTGCAGGCTTCCAGGGTGCTGAGAATAGATCATAGGATAAGTGTCATCCTTGCTTTCTCTCTTGCTAACTTTCTGTCCAGATCCTTATCTTCCACCCTCGGTATGTTTTGTTACTTAAAATTTTGTTTTACTACCTTAGATAACAGAAGTGGGAATCGCTGTTTGTCATACAGAATTGGGTCCAGCTGTCACATGGAAACAGAACCTGAATGTCTATAATGTATCAGGGCTATTACAAGTGTTACAGCATATTACAAGTGTTTGTAATATGCCTTGCAGGACTGGTGAGTGAATACTTGGAGTTATTTGTTTGTTTTGGTAATTTAATTTTTTGCACAAACATGACAAGCAATTTCACTTGTGAGTGTTCTGTAATAAAGGGTGAGAGAAACCCAGTTTAGAAAACCTTTGCTTCCAAGATTTAAGTAGCTGGGTATGTGCTAAAAATCTGCCTGATGCATTGTCTTTGCTGTTCTATCTTCCTGTATCTGTGTTTGCTTTGCATCCACTTGAGTTCATGAGAGGTTGGCAAAATAAACCAGAGTCACTAGCTGTTCATGGTTTGTGTCCATTTCCTGGCTAGTTGTATCCTGTGGGACTGACTGTTGGGAATCTTTGTCTTCAGGAGCACATCTATATCCCAGACCATATTAAATGTGCAGGTGCTCATGGCAGGAGGTGAGAAGGTATGATGGTCAGTTTCCCAAATCCAGAGCCTCTGGATTTCCCTGTAGGCTGTCAGGTGCATAAAAAGCAGTAGTAGGAGATGGTTTACATGTCAGTTTACAGTTGTACCTGTCGCCAATGAAAAATGTTGTGTGCCGATGTCCCAGCTGGGGAATGTCCTACGTACATATCTACTCGACTCTGGAGAGAAAGCAGACATTTTATAAAGACAGACATCCAGTGCTGTGAGAGAATAAAACTGTGAAGAAAGTGAGTTTCTATTAAAGAAGTCAGCTTACAAAGCATTTTTCATAGTTCTGTTAGGGACATGTCCCAATTCCATCTCCCTGGATTCTTCTTCAGCTGTGTTATCTTGCTCTGAGAACCACATTAGTGACTTAAGCAAGGCAGGAAATATCCGTCATGGTTTAGCTCTGCAATTCAAAAGCTGCAATTGATTTTGCATTGAGCCATTCAGTCTAACTGCTTTCCCATATGTGCTTTTAAAAAGGATTATAGATGAAAAAAATGGGCCCAGTTGTTAGAGACACTGCAATAATAAACATTATACAGGCCAGCTTCTGCATACTTTGGCCACTGTAAAGGGGATTGGCACCACAGCATCCATATACTGGCAAGCAGAGGGAAAACTCTGCTGTCTCTCCTGTCCCCTCTGATTGATGCACAAGTGTTTGTGAATCCCACTGTAGGTGTGCTGCACTCCTCAGCACAGTGGAAGGACTTTCTGTAGCTTTGCTCCTTGTGGATGGAGCTGTTGGGCCCAGTTCTAAGGTCAACAAAGCCAGGAAAATGTCCATTACAGTAGTTCTTTGGGACCAAGTTTTGGTGCAAATAGTCTGAAAATTGGGAAGAAGAATAGGTTTTTCTCCTGTCTTTTAGCTATTTCAGTGTTCAGAGGACCCCAGTGTCTATATGCTAAAGAAGGAAACTGCCAAATATATTGGCAAGAAGTCTGACTCCATCACTCTTTGTCTCTTTTTAAAGATCATCTGTGTGTGACAAAAATCTGGTTGGCTTAGCCCCAAAGAGGATACATCCTGACACATGCAATATAGCTCCACTTTGAACTCAGCTCTTTCTCTCTGCCACCGGAATGTGCCCAGCTGTTGGTCCCACCCATCACCTGCCCTATCCATGTTCCCACTGCTGACAGTCCTGGCATTCCCTCGGTCTGCTGAGAGCTACATTGTGGTCAATGTGCACTCACATGCATGACAGTAACTAGACAAGGATACAGTGCACAAATGCAACTGCCAAAATCCCTTCAGTTTTGCTCTGAGTAGGTGTTCTTGCACATACTCACCGTGTTGATATTTTTTACACTGCCTCCAGCTATGTAACAGAGAACATGGGCACAAAACTTATCCAGGCTTGTACAGAGCTGTGTCACGGGTCCTTTCAGAAACTCGATCTGGTGGGCAGCTCCTTTGCAGCCAAATATTAACTGAGGGAAAGGAAAAGTGCAATGCCTTTTTTTCTTGTTACAGAAGAACTTTATGCAGAAAATTATTGCTAATAATTGTTGCCTAGCCTTCATAACACAGTAATCAGAGTGCTGACAGCTTACCCTCACAGTACCCCTTTAAAACACCATCTTCCCCATGGCACACCATTTATTCTTCCTCTTTCGTATTACTCTCAGCAATCCTCAAGCAAGCTGTCCTTCCATTTCTAGTGTGCTGACCCTAATGCCTACTCATTTTCATAAGTCCTACAGATTGTCACGTCTGTCACTGCAGTTCTGGTTTAACTCCTCCTGCATGAGGTCAGCAAAATTTTAGTTAAACAGAAGGAATCCTAAAACAGGACAGAGTTTCACAAGTCTCCTATTCATTGGGAGCTGCTGCTACAAGCTCTATATCCTAACTATTTTCACCACAGGGTTTGGGAACAGGTTTTTGAGAGGACTCAATTCATCCCCAGCTCAGTGTCAGCATTGTCACTTGTTTGGGAACACTCAACCTCAGGCTGAGGGAACCCTGTGAAGATCAGTCAGGCATTGGACTCTTAGAAGGAAAAAGTGACATACCCTGAGCAGTGGTTCAGGAAGATTTGTTATCTTAATGAGAGGGCTTGTAGCATGTGGGCATGCAGTCACTGGGCCCAGAGCAAAGAACACTTTCACCCGTTTAGCCAGCTCGGGGTACATATAGAATGCTATGAAGCCTGCAAACACAGAAGAGACAGCCTGGGTTAGTGAAGATATCCTCCACAGACAAACTAAATACATGAACAGCAGATAGAAAACAAGGCATCATAGCATGTTTGCAGCCCAGTCTGTTGTGTTTGTGCTGCAGGTTTTACTTAAGGAAAGTGTTGAACTGAAATCCTGAAACTAATTTTATTTGGGAGGCAAAGTTCATTTTAAGGTTTAAAACGTGTCTGGGCATTGTCTTTATCAGAAGCGTTTTTGTAGGGAACATATCAGTGAGGTTTTGAAGATATCATAAATTCTCAAGTTAATGAAACTCTTACTAAAAAAGAGTTTTTGAAATTAGAGTCTCTAAAGATCTATGCATGTTTATGCTTTCATGAAACTATAGAATAATTAACTGAATACTGGGAGCTTTGAGTATTTGAACTGATTGCTTGCGCCACAGGCAGATGATGAAAGCCTAGATGCATGGTTTGTTTTGCCATGGGGATACTTAAATACTCTTATGAGAGGCAAAAAAAAGAAAAGGTCAGAATTTGTGACGATATATGATTTTTCCACACTTCCTTCTCTTTTTCTCTGGGTTGTTTACACTAATAACTGGCAGTGGCTTCTTTCTAATCAATGTCCATTCATGGGTCTTATACATAAACCATAACCATCATAACTTTCAACTGATGCTAAAAGAAAATTTGCTGCATTTAGAGGCCATGAAATGAGTAATGACAAAGGCTGGATCTAAGAGAAAATAAACTATTAATGTTTCTACTTTCCTGATTTTTGTTCTTTGACACTATGTTTTTAAACAGCAAAGTGGCCAGTTATAGCCTGTCATTAGCTACAACTTAAATTGTAAGATTTAAACAAAGTCATGACTTAGTAATGCTAAGGTTATTTTTCCTTGCCTTCAAGTAATTTAGTTTAAATAAATGTATTCATGTAAATGATGTATTGTATGGGCTGTTTTATCTTTTCAGTTTTTCCATCCTGTTCACAAGAACAGGGTTCCCAGGGCAGTGGTCACAGCACCAATTCTGCCAGAGATCAAGAAGTGTTTGAACAGTGCTCTTAGGCACAAGGTGAGAATGTTGGGGCTGGCCTGGGCAGGGCCAGGAGTTGGACTTCAGTGATCCTGTGTCCCTTCCAGCTCAAGATATTCTATGATTCTAATTGTCTGCCTTAATACAAAACAATTTCATGTAAATTCCTGTTGCTGAGAAAAATACCCTATAGCAGTACAAGCAGTACCCAGTAAATGACTGTTATTATGTCTGTTATTATTTAAAAAGTTGAACTACCACTGCAGATTCTATTAAGTTTATTTGCTTCTTAAGGGTAACCAAAGCTGATTTAAGAAAAGTTTTGCATATTTTCTAAATCTCAACACAGAAAAATCTCTATGTTTTTTCTAATTCTCTACAAACAAGAAAAATAAGGGAATTAGTGGGGAGAGTCACCTACTGATCAAATAGGAACACAAATGGTTGTCAGTAATTCTCCTGACATTACCTGAAGTTGACCCTTCAGAGTGACCAATATAGTAAACATCCTTCTGTCCAGTTTTATTCATGACGAAGTTCAGTTCTGCTGGAATATCATATTTACCCATTTCATTGAAGCTGTGGGGAGAAACACAAAAAGCTGGCAGACAATGTGACTGTCACAGTGTGAGTTCCTGACTGTCAGTTTTGTTCATGGCAGCGAGCAGGAGCCATTGCAGGAGGAGGCTGCACACGGTGTCTGCACCCTTGCCTGAGCTGGGGAATGGGCAGAGGGTGCAGCTGTGCAGCCTGGCTGCCTGGTGCCCTGGGCTCTGTGTGCATCAGGTGCCACTTTCACCTGACAGCTGCAGCCCCTGGGGAACTGAATTTAATCAGGGCTTTCACCTGCATGGGTTACAAAACACATTTCCTTCCCTCTTGGCTGAATTCAGCTGTGAGAGATCAGATTTCTAGACAAGACTGCTCAGCACGTTCCAGATGAGGTTCTTGTTCCCCCTTTTACAGTACAGTCTCCCTTTTCCTCAGCGTCCCATTTCATTTCCCAGTCTGAAATCTCTTCCCCAGCCAATGCTCCCAACTCTGGGTAGTAGTGAGCATCCATCTTTGTCTGGTTCTTTGCTCTCCTGGGTGTAGATCCTGATCTGATGCTGGTTTAGGTAAAGGCCATCAGGCTGAAGCTCTCTAGTCCCCTGGGAGTTTCTATGTTGAGTCTTTGTCTCTCAACTGAGTACCTGAACTGCCAGAACTCCTTCTGGCAGGGCTTAAGGGTCTTGTGTTTTAGAGACCAGGTGTTCCCCCTGCTGTTTCCCAACCAGACATCATAGCCAGCATCTGCAAGCACGAAGCCCAAGCTGTTGTTGGGCAGGTTGGAAATCCAGTGAGTAGCATCTCCTAGAAAAGCATGTTGCAGGAACACTGCAGGCCTTTGCCCTGAAAAAGATTAAAAAATACTTTTATTGGAACAGCAATTAATGTGTATTTAATATTGGAGCACAGAGTTCAGTTTGTGAGGTTTCTGTCTTCTAGAAGCTCCCAGGAGAACTATACATAGATATTGGTTTGAGAAACCTGAAGGATTTTTTCTATGCAACCAGGAACCATTTAATGACATTTCACAACAATTTTATGACAGGTCTGGCAAATAATCAATTTACTGAGGATGCTTGTCCTACTTCCTCTTGCACTGGAAAGGCAGCTTATGGCCCCCATGCTGAAACCATCTACCCAAAGGTGAAAACTGCTCAAGGCACAACAGTGTATGGAAGAGGAAGAAAAATTAAATAAATCCAAAGAAGGATTAATTAATCCAGACAGCAGACAAAGAACTTAATGTTACAACTTACTTCATAAGTTTTTTGACCAATCACACACAGCAAAAGCATATTGACAGTAGTTTTCTCTAATTACTATAAGCACAAGTACCTTTGGTTAAAACAATGCTTACTTATTTCGAATACAATACCTGCTTGTAAGCCTTAAAACACAATGCACAGAGCTCCATTATTAAGCTTAGAACTTCCTAATATCTCACTAGATAAACTTTTCTGCAGCTTAGGGAGTTATTCTAGACAAGCGTTAATACACACATAATTGTTCTATTTGTCCTTACTTTTCTACTTCTTACATAATTTTTCTGCTGACCTATCTCATGGCTGCTGCTTAGCTCTTATCACAGTTCTGCTGTCTCTGATGCCTGCCTTTTGCAGCTTTCCCAAAACCCTCTGATTTTATGGATTCCCACAAGTAAGCACTGAGCAGGGAGAGGCCCCTGATGTAACTTGGCCAGTTTTATTTTGAGAGTCAGGCTGGTCCAAATTATCTCCAAAGGAGATGCAGTTAGGGGAAGGCATCCAAATAAATTATTCTATAATACTAACAAGGACTAATAATCAAGGTAACAGTACCCAGGGTACCTCAAATTCCAGCTAGAAATTTTTATTCAATTCAGAAAATGTGATGAAACAGATGAAATGCATTTGCTTTTCATTGACAACCTGGTTTCTTTCCTCCTTCCCTAAGAATATCTCTGTCCTTCAGAAGCCTGGGAATTATTCATATGCCTAACCTCAGAGGCTCTGTTGTCAGGGTACTATTTTATATGTGTATGATTTATGTTGTTAAGGCAAAACCTTCCCAAATTCTGTTTACCAGCCCACCTGCCAGACCATTTGAGGGAAGAAAAGCCTCCAAACCTTGTATGTAACACCATTATTAGGAAAGTCAGAAATAAGGACAGAGACACTGAATGTGTGGACTTCAGATGGATTCAGGATTTGAGTCACACTTCTGACAAAGTGTCCTTGTGGAGATGGAAAGGAATGAAACACTCCATTGCCCATGAAAGGGGGAAAGATGGGAATCCTTGTAAGAGTTGGCTCCTCTCAGACCTTCCTTGTGTCCTGTAATTGTCACACCTGTATTTCGGTCATTCCTCCCAGCAGGAATTCTGTAAACACCAAGAATGTATCCATCTTCTGTTGTAACTTCATATTCCTCGCTGGGGTATCCATGATACCTGATAATTTCACTCTGTGGAAAGCCAGGAGAGTTTGTTAATGTTCCAGTTGTCCTATTCTAGAGCCTAACTAAGATGAGCAGGGCAGATGTGGGATGTGCTCTGATGGTAGCGCAAGGCCCCAGCCACAGAGACCATGGCTGAGAATAAACATTACAAATCTTGTAAAAAGATAAAGCAAAGTCCTCTTCAGACCTGTTTAGATGTTGTTTGTCTGGTATTTAGCCCTCTGTTATGGGACAAAGCAGAAATGTGCTGTTACCAGCTCCCTTCTGAGAAGTAGTTTGTCATGTTATGCAAGGCTTATACAATTGTACCTTTCTACAGATTAAATATGCAGCTGTATCTGTGTAAGACAATGCCAATGCCTGTGGGGATGGTCCATAACAAATCACTTTTTCGAAAAGTGTGGTTAGGCAAGTCATACAGGCAAAGCAAACAAGGGTGGAGATCTCATCAAAGGAACTAATGGGACCACCTACACCTAATTTTGCATGTACTCTGAGGAAACCTTTGGTGACTCAGGGCAAAGCATCTTTGATTAGCTTGCATTGAGAGAATCTGAAGAAGGGGTTCAACCTCCCTTACCACAGTTCTGAGCAAACAGTTTGTCATGGAAGGGTAACACTTTGCTTCACTTGATATTAGAAACAGCCTTTGCCTTCACTGCAAAGGAATTTTTCTCTGTGGCAGCCCAGATTGTTTGGATATGAAAATCAAGGTTTCTTCCAGGCTAGTGCTGGAAGGTTCCTTGTTCTCTTGCCAGGTTTGCATTCCTCCTGTTCTGCAGTAGCCTGAAATACCAACATGTGTTGACAAAACTGACTGCAAACAGATATCATGAGCCATGACACAGCTCCACATTTATCATATATCTGTTGGGCTTCACTCTAAATGAAGGCAGCAAAGTCTGTTGTTCAGTTTAGCATGGACTGGAGCAGTAGTCAGTGCTCTGTCCACAGCCAGGGCTGAGTCTGGACACTGGGACCACAATTACATGTTGTGGATCTCCAGTGCCCCTCAGGAGGTTCTGGGGTGCTGCCCAGCCTTGGAAGCAAAGGCAGCAGCCAGCAGTCCCCACTGCAGTGCTGTGTGTCTGTCCTCATGCAGTGAGGCACATCCGCCCCTGGCGCGTTCAGAGCCAGCCCTCACGGTGGGAGTGACCCCAAGGCAGTGGCTTTGGAAACAGCAGGCTGGGAAAACAGGAGATGCAAAAGGGGCTCTTCTTAGCTTTCCTGACAAGGAGTGTTAGTTATACGACTGGAAAAGAAGCTTTAGAAAAGGAAAGAAGGTGACCCAACTTACAACATTCATGAAGCATTCCGGGTTGCGACTCTTCTTGCAGCGGCTTGTGTCAACACCTGCACTGGAGGCTGCTGAGAATCCTGCTGAGAATCCTGCTGAAAAGGCAATTCCCTGGGAGCAGAGCAGCACGAGGAGGCACCACATCTTGGGGCTGTGTGGAAGAGCACATGCAGGGGTGCTTGTGTTAGGAAGAGAGTGGTGTGGAATTCCACAGGAGGACCCAAGAGCAGAGTCTCCTGAAGGTTTTCTGAGAACTGTTCCCCAGGGACTGCCTGAGTAACAACCTGTGTGGGGATGGGCTGTCTTAAACTCACCCTGTTTAACAGGTAGGATTGCAGAACAGGAGTGGGAAGCACCTGGGCATACCATGCAAGAATATGCCTGAGCACTCTGCAGATTACAAGAGAACTGGGCTTGGCAGCCAGGGCCAGCTCTTGGCACAAGCCTAGCAGAAGCTTGACAAAGAAACATGATCACCTGAGGTGATTGTCACCCAGCTCGCCCACCTTTATCTGCTTCCACCCTTCTGCCAGCAGGAGAGGCAAAGGGAGAGGAAAGCACTGTTTGTTTCCTGTCTCCTCAGGAATGAGGTGAAAGAGGTTCAGGATGGGCTCTCTTTAAGCTTGCCCTCTCTTCCTCTGGGACTGAATGCTATTCTGGTGTCTGTCAGTGGTGTGCTGGGGGGAGGGACCAGATAATGAGGCTCATGAAGGGGTCAGGAATAATTCAGTCACTCTGTGAAGAGATTTAATGGATGTTGGGCAACATGCTTGCATGTTCAGTGCCAGTTTGTGCTTTCCTCATAGGGTGATGTGCCCCAGAACATAATCAGTTCCTCTGAGAATATCGAGCAAACAAGGTGACCATGTGTGGGTCCCCAAAATCCCCATGAGTCAGTTCCTAGTCAGCCTTACCTTTTGGCCACCAGGCAAGCAGCCGTGAGGAGAGAGCAAGAGATCCTGAGACTGCCTTTTTGCTGCCAAAGGCATGTCTCCAATACCTCTTAGAAATGGTTGTCTGTAGTGCAAATCTTGTATTGGTCATGGGAAAGTGAGACCTTGCCCTTTCCTGGGATGATGGATGGTTCCAGATTAGCATTTCTGAATAGAAATTGCAGAGTGCAGTCAATCTAGTACCAGTTTATGCCAACTCCATGTAAAATAGATATGCTGCCAGGTTTTAGTCTTTATTTTCTAGAACCCAGATCAATGAGTGCAGGAACTGAGCTTCCCAGACATTTTGACAAAAAAGATTGGTCCGGGAAGCTCAGTACTGTGCTTACATATTCAGGAAAAGCCACATCATACATCATACATCAGATTTTTGTTTTATGTGTGAGGAGAGAATGATACCTCTGAAGAGAAGGGTAGTAGTATAAAGACCATAAAGATCAGGCAGGAGACCTGAATATTCAATAGTAGAATCCATGGGACTTAATGCAGTGTAAGGCTTCAGCTCATTGCAGCACCTTGTAAGAATGCCTCAGCAGGAGTGGCTGGGGACACCACTGCTCTTGCAGGCTGGGCTTCCTCAGAAGAAGAGGACAGGTTTCTATGACCATGGTGTGTTTGTGTTCACCATCCTGTCCATCCTTTAATGGACTTTTGATGCAATTGTAAAATATCTGCCAAGTCCAGCACTGAGACACAAGCCTGCAGCAGTTCCTGAGGACAGATTGTCAGGGAAGGACAGGGAACTCCAGAGGGTTCAGCCTTGCTGGGGGAAGGCAGGCAAAGGCAACTGGTGTTATGCTCAGCAGCAGCCAGCAAGAGAGAGATTGTCAGCATTTCAGAGTCCATCTAACTTCACAGTAGCCATAGCATACATGGTTTGTGAGTGAATTTCATAGGAGACCTTCCTGTCTTAAAGTTTTTGTTAGGAAGTTAAGCAGGCTCAGGAGACAAGTCTTTTGGGAACCAGGCATTAGACATGGAGAATGCAATTTTTAATGATGAACAGAGGTTCTCATGCAGCCACATGTTTCCTGAGTCTGCTTCTAGCCTAAGACATCTGTTATGATGAGATATGCTGCTCTGTGAAGTTTATTTGTACTCAGGAATGTTCAATATCAAGATCAAGAGAAAATAAGGAAGTATTCCCCATAAAGTAGTGGGGAAGAAGAACAAAATTTGTGGGATGAGAGAGAGATAAACAAGGAAAATATGTTTTGACTTTTAGTGATCTTCAATTTGGCCTTTAAATTTGACTGAACAAATTTAAAGAAGTCAAACCTCATGAGTCATCAAACAGTTGAAATGAGGTAGCTTTTGGAAACACCCAGACCTTTAAATTTGGCATAAAAACACACTTCATTAAATTCCCTTTGTATATCAAATACTTCTTAATTTTTTGTCAAAACAGGAAGCCTCACAATTACATACTCAGGCAGTGCAACACTCTGTTTTGCTTTCTGCTGTTTTACTCTGTTCTAGTGGGAGCAAAATATGCCTGCCTCTCCCTGCACTGGGAATCTCAATTTAACAAGAAAAAGTTCTGCTAATATCTCAGCTTGTTTTCACATCACTCAAAAATTTAATTGAGGCAATGCAAAGGCTTAATCATTCCTCTTGTTAAGGTAAACGTTCCCCAATGCACTCTGTGATCACCTGGCTTGGCTGGCATGGATTATGGACTTCCAGGTATTCACCTTTTACTCAGAAGCAGGGGGCCAAGTAGCATCAACCTTGGCAGGCTACTGCTCCCTTAAACTCTAGGAATAAAGACAGGAGATGCAAACAGCTGTTTTCATCTAGTGAGATGAAGTCATAAGTAACTACTGAGCGTCGCAAACTGTCATAAAAGAATATGCTTAGGTGGAAAAAAGATCAGGGAGATAAATGCCCTTGAAAGTTCCTCTACATACTTTTAAGATTTAGTGAAGCTAAGTTGCAAGCCATTCTGAAATTTGTCCTTTTATCCTCATGCCTTAAGCAGTCTAAAATTTACTTTATAGAAGCTCTAAGGCATAGGCACACCAACCAGAAGAGCAACTGTGACTAAACATGCATGAGAATTTGCTGTCTTACTCACTAATAAAACGTAAACCTGCATTATACAGAAGGAACAGGAGGTCCAGATTACACATTGCTGCAATACTTGCACATTCATTCCCTTGTTCTCAGAGGGAAGAAAACAAGTAGGAAAAAATTAAATAGTTTCTCTTTTTTTCTTTTTTGTGCAGGTCAAATATTTTGCCTTCTAGTTTAAGCAGAGAAGCACTTCAGTGCATCGCAGCAGACTTACAAATGAGAGGAAAAACTCTGCTTACTTCTACAACCAACTGCACAGAAGCAAGGCAGCACATCTTCATGGAGACAGGAAACAGAAAGAGACCACGAGCATGTATGTACAAGTAACTTACCTCTGCTTGGACTGCCTGGCTTCTGCCTTCTGCCACGGTCACTGGTCTGTCTCCACCAGCAGACTGATTCACTGGCAGGAACCTGCGCCGATGAAAGGAAGTCCAAACAAAATGAGCTCTTCAGGGAAGCAGCTGTGAGTGTCATGAGCTGGCAACAGGCATTGCAGAGCGTGTTTAAGTGCTGACTAGGCAGTATTTCAGAAGTGGGGTAATCTTTGTGATGAAAAAGATGATCTGGTTTAATTCACCACCCCAAAATGCACCATGGAGCAGGAGAGTGTAGAGACTACCTACAAATCAGTGGTTAGAATGTTTAGCTGGGACCTGGGTGTTGCAGTTCACTGGGGCTGTGGCAGACCTTGATCTGCACTGTTGCCCAACTGAGGGGCTGCTTCAAATGTAATCTTTTAAGATGAAAAGGAGGAAGTGTTCAGCTTTTCTCAACATAGTGTCTCAAGAACACCGTCTCTGCTATTGCTTTTCATTTGGTTTATGTTAACTTTAACATTGCAGACTGACCTAAATCTGTTTTCCAGTGAGCAATACAACTAATGAAACCCACCTTATTCTGCATTAATTACACTCCAGTGACAAAGAAGGCTTGAGCACATGTAACCTTTTTCCCAGTGAGGGAATGAACAAGGGTTCTTGTTTATCCCAAGCTATTTTCATCACCTCTGAAAACATGGTATCTGGAGATCTTTGCTTAACGGCCCAATTAGCTGTAGCCAGCCTGAGGGCTCAGTCCTCACTGAGATTGGCTGATGACCATGGGTTGAAGGACTTGTTCCAAGGACTTGTTCCGTGTCCTTGGGCAGCTGGGCTGTAAACTAAGTACAGTCCTCCTAGATGAGGATCAACCTGTTCAGCCAATTAACTCACAAGTGTCTTCAGGAGAACTTGAGTTTCATCATGGACTGATGAGCATTTAGAAGAGCACCAGATAAGAGGAATGTGTTCTTGGGAACATCATTGCATAGTATGATGCCTTCGTGTACTGGGGGGAAGGAAATGAGTAAAACAACAGGATGCCACCGCAGTAACAGCTCTGTTTTACATACAAAGTAAAGAACATTGTTTGGGATAGTGGGAAAGGTAGTTTGATAATTTCTCAGTGAAAAGCACTATAACTTGACTTCTCTGATGTCTGTAAGTGACAATAACTATCATCAAACCATAAACTGATCACTCAGAAGGACTTCTGCAACATGATGTCTCATCCCTTCTCGTGTCCCAGGGTGGGATCAACAGTCCCCATAATGTGTCCAATGCTGTTTGCTCAGCCTGCCTTTCCTGATTTTCCAGAAAATTCCTCTATGGTGTCCCAGGTTGCAAGATAGCCATACAATTGCAAATTCCTTTCTAGGGGACTTTATGGAATGCTCTGTCACTCTCAGGTATGATGCTGTTGCATTTAGCAAGGAAAGGATTGAAAACTTATAAAGCAGGTCTCATGTCCTCATACATTTTCCCTACAAGCAGTGAGTTAGTTGAAAGATTGACTCTCTGAAGGGCATTTGTCTCCAGGAATTTGTATCTGATGGAAGGAATGTCCTTTTCTTGATGGGCACTGTTTTGTTTGGATCAAGCTCTGGTTACATTTGTGAAACAGAAGGAAACAGGACAGCCTTCAGCAGCGGGCTCAGGAGATGAAAAAGGCCTGTTGTTTCTCTTGGAAGGGAAAGGTGCAGAAGTGGTAACAGCCATGGTTAATTTGTTTGGCCAATGAACCATTACTCAGAGTGAGACATTGGTCCTTTGGTCCTACAGTGTCACCAGTGAACTGTCCCAGTGCAACAGCTGCACTGTGCTGGCTAGGATCCCAGCCCTGGCCCACATTAACATGTCATTGAAAAGGAGAATGAGGGCGTCAGGCTGAAAGGAAACCCCTAAATGCACTGTGCTCCCTTCCCCAGTGCAGCTAATGGAACTTTGTTTTGGAGGAATGGTGACCTATAATGCTGTAACCTAATAACCACAGAGGTTACCCTCCAACTGAGTGGTTTTGTGCAGTAACTACCTATTTGAAACAAAATTGGTAGAGTCATAATTACCTCAGGAAATTAATAGGATGAATAATTCTTTAGCACTGCCTTGAAAGCAGCTCTTTCCAGTAGTGGTCAAAGTGCTCTAAATTTACATGGGATGAAGATAATGAATTCCTTCTAACTATGTTCAGGTACTTCTCATTTTAGCATCTAAACTCCAAAGAGGCTGCTCAGAGCCTTGACCAAGGTTAGATCATGTCAGCTCTGTGATAGCCCGTAGCTCACATGTGAGACAGCAGTATGTGTGAGGTTTCTGCTGGTGTAACTTGGAAATAAATGGTCCCATGGAAGTGCTGCCATTGCCAAAATGATTAAGATTGAATCAGCAAGGATTTCTCTTTTTCAGGGTGGGTCTTGAAGCCAAGTTTTCCAGCTTCCAGGTGCATGCTTGAACCATGGTACTGACTACTGTCTTCTGTTTGTCTACCTTGTGTCCCTTGCTCTTCCTCATGAAAACAGGGAGCATTCCTGTTTCAGACAAAGACAAACCATCTTTTTTTCAGGAGTGAGGTGATATTTTTTGTATGAACTCACTTTTTTGTTTAATAATCTTGCTTAACAATAAAATTATACAATACCAGAACTGTTAGAATAAGATTTTGATTACACTATGCCTTTAAATAACTGCCAGCCCAATAAACTGAGCAATAATGTGAAGAATGGAAAACATCTAGAAATCACAGAATCTATCCAGAGAAAGGAAGTGCTTTCATTACTGTTACAGTCTAGAGAGGAGAGTAGGCTGGAAGCAAACCCTGTCTTCTGTTAGCAAAGTATAGTTATTGCAGAATTGAAGATGTATAATTTGAAAAAGTATTACAGATCCACAAGGTTGCCAGAAAACATGAGGTGCACTATCAGGATGCAAAAGGCATTGGAGTGACATGTAGTGTGCAGGAGGAACCCTTTCCCTGACTCCAGATACAACAGAAGGGGGTTTCTGTACCTAGTGAATCTAAGAGCTGTTGAACGAGTCAGGCTCCTGGCTGTGGGTTAAGGATACTTCTGCATCAGGTCAATAATTTCATTGTACACATGTAAAGGTGCATCCAGTCCCCAGATGAAATCCAGGTGTGCCCATTCAGGAATCTTCTTGTGATAGCTAAGCTTCTTGATTTTGGACAGTAAAATGGCTGCATCCTTGGGATCTGCCAGCAGGTCTCGGCCCCCAGTCCATACCGCAGTTGGTACAGTCATCTCTTCTATGTTGTAGAGAGGAGGAATAGTCTGGAAAACAGCACAGGAATGAGTGTCCAGGAGAGCACAGCAACTTTAAACATTCATTTGGGGCTTTCTTCTGTCACTGCTCAAAGTAGAAGTGTCTAAATCAAGGAGGAAGGAAGTTCCCTTGTTTGCCTTTTCTCTCTGTGCTCACAGGGATTACTCAACTGATTGCACAGCCAAAAGTAAAACACCTCCTGAGCTGACAAAGAGTTATTGTTGGGTCTTTGCCTTCTCAAGTGGGAATCTTAGGGCAGGAATCTGAAACTAGACAGAGATGTCAGGATGGCTCTGGATAAACCCCCATCATGGTCCTTTTGAAGTACTGTTCAGTCCCAGGAGACAGGGGCTAGAGAGAAAACACCACATGTGACCAGGATGAAAAGGATCAAAGAATGGCTTCTGTAGGAGGAGAGGGAAAGCAGCTTAGGACTCCTGTGTTTGGAAAAGAGACGCCAGAGCAAGGGCAGGAGACAGGTTTATACAACCACAAACGGTATGAAGAAAGAGCACTGTAAGTAATTGTCCCAAACACAAAACCTAGAAGGCATCCCGTGACTTTCCAGGAGCAAGCAAATTCAAAGCAAACCAAAGGAAGCTGTGTTTCATGCAATTCATCATTAAAACATGTAACTTGTAATGACAGGCTGCTGTGGAGACCTAAAGGCTAGGAGGGTCAAGGATAAGATTAGACTGTTGAATGGAAAAGGTGCTCCTCAGGGTCTGCTTGAGGACAAAGTCCTTTTGTCTCTGGCTGCCAGAATCTAGGGGTGCTTGTTAGTTTTCCAGTTTTCCTATTCCTATTGTTGTCATCTGTTTCAGTTACACTAGTAGGCAAGATGTTTTTGTTATTTTCTGTGTACTCTTCGTTTTCAAAATGATTTTCTATTTTTTTCTGCCCTTACTTCCTCTTATTTGTATTGATCATTTAATTGGAAAGTTTTTCTCTTCCTCTCTCTCTCTTTCTTTTAAAATGTTTTAAATGTATTATTGCCACTAGTGCTTGCATGCTTTCTCTGTTGACTTCCAAACTGTAAAGCAATAATATTTTCTGAAAATGTGTCTCCCACCACGTTCTTGCTCTCTTCCTGTGTGTTTCTGTGCTGTCCAAGGTTGCTTCACCAAGACATACCTGTTGGTATTTTTCCATGTTCTTCTTTGAACTGCCCCAGTCATAAGCTTGGAACTTCCCTGAGCGGGCCTCCTAAGAGGATGAACAAGAGAAGGGTAGTTATAAAGCCATCATTTGGGAAGTCTGTGTGTTCTTTCCCTGACTCCAATCTAAAGCCCCAACAGAAGTTCTTCCAAGGGCTATGAAAGAGCTGATAGTAAATTAATTAGAAGTGTCAAAAACTGAAGAGTCAGATGTTTTTGTCATAATGAAATAAATTCACATCTTCTGCAGACAGACCCAAGGATGTCCTCACAGGCAATTTGTTCAAGTTTGTAAAACTGCTGTTAACAGCTGCTGTCAGCAAGTTCATCTCAGTGCTACTGCCCTGTCCTATTCTTGCAGTCATGTTGCCAACACTCAGCTCTGTGAGTGGCTCCATCTTATGTTTTCTCTTCCCACTCTATTTTGAATACAGAAATTACTATTTTTAGTTCTTCCCCTTCTTGGCTTTACCTACAGCATGGGTTGCTCCTACTATGAGAGACACCTTCACCAGAATCTTAGTATTGAAATTCTGTTAGCCCTTTGGTTGTAATAACAGTAAGGACTACAAAGACTTGGGAGTATTACTTCTGCATGTTTATGCTTGTATTCTGTGGTTAGATGCTGAATTACATCAATTTGCAGAACTCCCCCCACTCTGCTTTTGTAACCCTTTTTCTTTACAGAAGAAGGTCTAGGTCATGGTTACAAAAGCAATTTATTCAAACCTACTATCTAACACAATCTCACATCCAAAAGTATAATTTTATTTTGAATAAGTGCTTGTGCAGATGTCACTCAGACATATGTGTGTGTTTGCTTTGCTGAAAAGGGCACAAACACTCTTGCAAATTCTGTGTGCTCACAGCTGCTTCCAGGGCTGCCCCAGAGCCCGTGGTGCTGCCAGCAAACCTTGGATCCTCAGAGTGTGAGCCCAAAGACAGAAAGGCAGCTCCCATCAGCACTGCTGCTGAGGAGGTACTGTGGCAGTACCTTGTAGGCAAGGGATATAAACAGTCTACTAAATAAAGTATTTATTATTTATGGTTCTACTGCTCTCCAGACACTGACAGCCTTGAAAGCAAGAGAAGAAACTACAAGGTTTTAATAGTAAAATTCTGCTCATTTGTTGACACCACATTGGAAACATGACTAATTTAAGGTAAATTCCCTACAAACTGTGGACATCATTTATGCAAGGTACCAGATACACAATAAGAAGAGTGATGTGTACACCTGCACACACAGCTTCCAGCCTACATATTTTCACTCAAATGCAGCACTTCACTGTTGGCTTCAAATGTACCTGTATCACACAGGACATTTCTATGCTGCTGGCAAAAGAAGGAGCAATGAAAAATAGTGTTCTGAACTGAGTTTTCAGCTGCAATTCACAAGTTGCATGTGTTTCCAGGAAGTTGGCAATGGCTTCACAGCTGATTATCTCTTACCTCTCTACTCAGCTCAAGGTGAGCTGAGGTATGATATCTTATAAAGATAAGATATGATATCATATAAAGATATTTTATCTTTCAGGGGATTGCTCATACCCGACTCCAGTAGACTATGTTCATACCTGACTCCAGTGGATTATGTTCTGCACAGAAGTTCCAGCAGTGGTTTGGGCAATATACACGTTGATTCGGTTCTGAAAGAGAATATTCAGTGAGCATTCTCTTCTTCCCTTCTATGCAGATGTACATCAAAAGATGTATTACTGCTGCAGCAGAGTCATGTATCAATTAAACAACAGAAATTGGAGTAGCATGATTGGAGACTCCCTCAGTTTTACTTTACATGTGGCAGTATGTCAGATTAGGAGTAGCATGGAAAGAGCAATCCCTTACCAGAGCATTTTTGAGGATGACTAAGAATCTAAAAGAATCTACAGGTGAGAAGGAATTATAAAAAAGCCTGCATTTTAGATCCCAATCTGTATGGTTTTTTCAGAATTCTGAGAGAATCACTGTTGCACAGGACAGCAAAGGAAAATGCAATTTCCTGATGGATGCACAAATATTTGAAATAAAACACGCCCCAGTACTGCAGGGGTTTCTTAGCAAGCTGCTGTGGGATCCTTCCTCCATGAACACTTTCTGAGGCATTTTTTGAAAAATGCTGGAGCAAAATTTTGACTCCCAGGTGATCTGACCTATAGCTGAACGTAGCATGAGGTGCCCAGGTACATCCTAATACTCTCCTACCCTGATGGCCCAAGGCTTGGAGAACAAGGACAAGGAGGAATATGTGTGTTCCTTTCTGTGTTGCAAAGTGAAAACATGAAGCTGGCAGACTTTTCATTTCTTCTTTTTCAGTGTGCCAGCATGTGAAATATCTCTGATGAGACCAGTAGCCACAGGATGGACCAGGATATGGTGCCCTGGGTGAGGTCTGTCAGGAGGCAGACTGCAGAATTCTGGGGGGCTCTGAGCAGCTGCCAACTGCAGAACTGGTGCCAAATGCTCTTCTGAGGGCAGTGATTCCCTGCTAGAGAAGGATAGTCAATCAGCAGATACTGCTGTCCTGTAGCGGGGACTGTTCCCTGCAATGTGATACTCACAGAAATTCAGGATTCACACTACAGGATAGAGGGTGAATTTGAGGAGCATAAGCTTAAACTCCCAGAAGAGCTGATAAAAGCTGTACGTACCACATCAATGTTTTTCAGGTTACAGCCACCCAGATTGAAGAAGACACTTCTACAAAGCCTGGCAAAAGCTTGGTAGCTGCAGACAGGGGCTATTATCTTTGTTAAACACTCAGTCTGGGGAAGGAATTCTCTGTTGCCCAGCATACCCTGTGAAATACAAAGGTAACAACAATTTAGGAATGCGCACACTTCTCCATCAATTTCAGTGGTTCTTACTCGCCTTTTCTCCACTTCTCAGATGATGTTGCCACAAACAAGTGAGAAATTACTTGGTTTCCCATTGCATCAGCCTGCTTGAGCATTACTCAATCTGGGTTACATCACTTTTAATGAAGAGATATGTTAAATTAATTCCAATTCATAGTTTAAGCTTTTATATCAGTGGCTTTGCCTGGAGGAATCTTGGAAACCTTTGAGGATTTGCATCTTTGTACCTCTCTGGATGACCTGTCCCTGTGCTGCCTTGGACTGAAAGCTTTTCTTATTGCCCTGTCTGAACTCTCACCACAAGGCAAACCTGCCCACATGCAAATGAGTCGACTTCACAAAGCCCCATACTTTCCATTTATCCATTTTAAGAGCTGAACAAACAAGTATATGGGTAAACAGTGGAAACCAAGACATCACACACCCTGAGCATTTTCTCAGGAAGGTAGAGGAGTTTTGTTGCTGGGCCTTTAGCGTACTTAATAGCAGTGACAGGTGCCAATGCAAAGAAGAGTTTGATTTTTTGAGCCAGCTCTGGCATTGTTGAAAATGCAATGAAAGCTGAAAAAAAAAAAAAAAAGAGGAGTTAAACCCCCATATTTTTGCAATAGGCTGTTTTCAGTATTAATATATATTCTGCACTTTCAATTTATAAGTAACCTTGTTAGTTGTTCAGAGACTATGGTTCAACCTAGATTTGTATGAAATCTCTCCTTTCCATAAGTTACCAGCTTGTACAAGTTTTCTCCTATTCAGAGAAATTTCTTTCTATATTTTGCAGCTTTCTTCCAGACTTGATTAAAAATGGATGTACATTTCTGATGTACATTCATGTATTTCTTACACTATTGGGAGGAAAAGTAATTTTTCTTCTGGTCGATCCAATTTTGTATTTTCTTTTTCATGCCTACATCTGGTCCAAACTGGCCAACTTCTCTTTCTGTACTCTCATCTTCCTGTTTTGTTTATTTTGGTGAACTGACCAGCTGCTGTTGGGCACACCCTTGCATCTTGGATAGAAACAATTTGCACAGCCCACGCACATTTTCCAGATTAATTCTTAGTTGACAGATTTCCAGCAGCAGTGCATTTGATTCATTATGCTTCATTATCTTTATAATACATTTTAAACACCTACATGTTGAAAATTGCTTATACTAACACTGTATTTCCCAACTAGAAAGAGTTAATGAAAACTTCAAGTACATTCAGAAATTCAGTATCTTAAATCACATTTTACACCTGTTTTCTGGAAGAATTCCTCTCTTGTGTGTAACTTACCAATGGTAGTACCTTGAGAATAGCCAATATAGTACAATTTTTCCTGTCCCGTTTTCTCCAAAATGAAATTTATTGCTGCTGGAAGATCAAACTTTGCCATCTCATCAAAACTGCAGGCAGGAGATTTAAAGAGAGGCATGCATAAATTAAAATCCAGACATTAAATTGAATTCACATTTTTATTAATAGCTTGCCAGCAAAGAAACAGTCTGACTTATTTAGTGAATAATTCAATTGTTCCAAGTTCTTTGTTTTTCTGGCACTGGATATGGAAGATTCTACTCAAGATTTTTTGAGGGTATTGTATTACACAGACTAGTGTTTGTGAGTAGCTGCTAAAACTGGCTCTAGGGCTGAGGAATGGCTTGGAGATGGCCTGGGCAGGTTCCCCTGAGTCATCCTGCTGCTGTCCTCTAGTTTGAAGAACCTGATCAAGCAGTAATTAAAGTTGTGTCCATTAATATTACAGTTCACATGCTTTCATAGGGGCACCTCAGCAAAAGCAAATGTAAACAGTGCTTATTAAAAAGTAGCATATGTAAATCCCTGATTTAGCCATCTGAAATAAATATGTAAGGATGGGCTGTGGACATCCCCTTCAGTGGTTCTGTCTACCTGAAAGCCCAGAATTCATCTTGTTCAATGGAATACTGCTGGTGTTTTCTTGACCAGCGATTGCCTCTGCTATTTCCCATCCAAACATCAAATCCAGCATCAGCTAGCAGGAAGCCCAAGCTGTTGTTGGGCAAGTTTGTGACCCAGTTACGAGCATCTCCCAATAATCCATGCTGGAGAAACACAACAGGCCTTGAAGCTGAAAAATAAAGCAAAACCAAAACAGTTTATAATTGTTTTTATCTTTTCATTTCCTGGTTGTTCAGAGACATTATTGTCTCATATTCAATACTGGGATTTTTTCCTGAATCAACAAATCATAAGAACAAAACCCCTCTTTCTGTAAGAGAAAACTTCTAAGCTTCTGAAAGAATTGATGGAAAGATCTGCCTGACAGCACAGCAAAATAACTTGGCACTCTCTGGTCATTGTTTGTACAGTCAGACACATCAGCTTGAGATTCTCAGCACTGATAGGGAGATGAAGGTGTGCATTGTTTTCAGAGATTTCCTTTACCCAAAATATGAATCAGACACTGATACTAACCAGGTGTAAGCAAAAGCAAAGCAAAATGAGAAGCTGGAAAAAGCTTTTGCAAAACAGGTTGATTAGGCAACCTTTATCCTATTTTTAATTTTTTTTAAAGTTTTACTCATCAACTCTTCCTAGGAAGTATATGCTTAATACTATGGTGGATTTTTATTATAAACAGGTGCTTGAGATTAATTCTATTGATCTTACGGGTTGTTCAGCGCAGCCAGAACACTTTGCTAAAATTTCACTCATGTATACAAGCTTTGGTGGATATTTTAAAAATATGAGTTGTCTCTTTTGAGAATATGCCTTATCTAGATTGGTGTTGTGTCATATCAAATAACTGTACCTGTGCTTCCTTGATTCTGAGTACCATAAGGGATTCTGTTAATGGTAATGGTATAACCATCTTCTGTCACCACTTCATACTCCTCACTGGGGTACCCTTTGTAAGTAATGAGCTCATTCTAGGAGAGAAGGTACAAATGCATTTGCTTGCCCAAGTCCATTTCAAATATTTTAAGACAGCCACAATGAAGGAATGTTAAAAAGGAGGTAAAGCTGGGGATTTAACCTACATACAATAAGCATCTGAATGTATGTAACCCTAAAGCAACAACAAATTTCCTTTTTTCTTTATGTTATGTCTAGGGCTTTACTACCTGGTTAAAATATGTCATATAAAACCTGTATTACACTCCTGCCATACAATCATCACAAGCCCTTACATTCTGGGGATATAAGTATCCCTATAAGCTCATAGGAGGACTTTATGAGCTGACATGAGGTGTGTGGCTGAGTCGAGGAGCTGTGTGGGTGCAATGCTTCTGATTTTGACACAGCCTGGGAGCAGCTTGTTTTAAACTACCTTCAGAGGAATCCAGACAGCTTCACAACTGTGGTTTGCTGAACAGCATAGATGCAGTGAGCACTGCTGAAAAGCTCACTATATTATGGAGAAAAAAAAAGATCAGGCATTTGCCCAGTTTCAAGGGAAACCAGCATAGCCCACCTTAAGCTCTGAAGTAAATATTACTTCTGTCCTGTAACGTTCCATCTGTTTTGCTACAAAAGAGTATTGGCTTTTATAAGTTGTACTCAGAGAATTACTCAATGTGTTTTGCCATGCAGGACAGAACCTCCAAGATTTTGACAAACAATGAAAGACCTACACAAGCTTTCTTGGCAAGAGGTGTTTTTCTGAAAAGCTGGCCATTTCTGGTCTCTGCTGGTCACCACTAGTTGTTTACAGACTTCATTGCTGATGAAATGCTGACATTCCAGATAGTCATTCTTTCAGATAGGCAGGCAGTGCCAGCAATAGCAAGCTGGTAACTGATATTTAAAAGGAAAACAGGTCTGGAGATTTACTATTTGCTTTAATTTCTACCAGAGAGAAGACGGGCTGTTACACATGCAGGCAGAAGAGAATAGAAGAAAAAGCATACACTGACTAGAGAGGATAGGTTAAATACAGGCAGCTTATCTACCCTGTTATTTCTAACACTTAGAAACCCCTCTGCTGTTAGTCATGCATAACATCCATCCTCAGGTCTCTCCATCAATCAACTTACAATACTCATAAAGGCTTCAGGATCCACAACTCTCTTCATTCTTCTCAGTTCTTCTGCATAAGCAACTCTCTGAAACAAATATGTCACAGCAACAAACAGCCATATCTTCTCCCTGCAAAATCCAATATATCAATCTGTCAGTAGTCCTCCTCCGCACTTGCAATCCAGACAGGTTCTGTATTTTTCTGATGAGGAAAGTGCTGTCTAATAATGAATAGAGCCAGTCTGGTACTCCCTACTTGTTAATTAAATGGAACAAAGCTGACTTCAAACACCTGTCTGAGGGTGTTGGGCAGCAATCTGAACTGTCTGCTAAGGTTTGGGCAAGGATGCTGCTCTTGATCAAGGCAAAAGTATCAATGAATCCAAGAAAAGGAGCAAAGCTTCTGGAGAAATGAACTTCACTCATTTGTCTGAAAAGTAGGTCACTTGCATTCCCATACCATGCATTTGAACTGTAGGTGAATTTGGAAACATTTCTGGTTACCTCTGTGAAACAGAGTTATTGGGTAACTTGTAAGTAAATCAGTCATTGTCACAGTGAAGATTTCAAAGTGGAGATAACCAAGTTGTTGGATAGTTAGTGAAAAAATTAAAACCAATTGCAAATAAAAAAATTAAATATTTATCATTTAATTAAAAACTTAGGAACCTAAATAAAGCAGTTCTTTATATTTGCAAAATTCATACAAATCTTCTTAATGACAAAATTTATCCACTCCATAGGATGAGGATGGATAAAGGAAAAGGACACTTTGCTAAATGTAATGCTAGGTAGAGACCGAGTACAGGGACCAGGATCCAGTTTTGTTCAGCAAAAAAGGAACAAAAACCCCTGGAGGTAGCTGTCCTGCTTAGAGGCACACATAGAGCATTGTCTGTGAAGACCTACATACTCTTGGCTCAAAGAAAATGCAGTGTTTGTATTAGCATCTTCTCTACACTGTATAACCACCCAGAGGCCACACCTAAACTTCTGTAGTCCCAGTGATACATCTTTCAGTCAGACTGATTCAGCCAAAATCTATTGCATTTATTGTTCTCCTATTCAAGAAGATTTTTAAACGATTTTCCCCCAAAATGATATGAATAGCATGTTATTTTCTTCTCAAAGAACAACAATTTATACACTAACTTCCTAGCACTGCATTCTGGTACAATCTGTGTGTTGAAAATGTGTAGCTCCTTTTGTAGAAAAGGGACATTTAGAGACCTTTGTTTTACTGAGCTAGCACCCTTTCTTTTGGTTTAAACTCACCACTTTCTGATTCTCTCACTTGCCATCTTCCCACACCTCTTCAGCTACCCCAGAGTTACTAAATTCAGGCTAGGTGAGCCAGGCCTGAATCTCTTTAGTTACAAGGAATCTTGTGAGAAAATGCCATACTTTCACCTACCTACAAGCAAAACAACACACAAAATACATTTGTTCCCAAATAGTAAAGCAACTCCTCAAGCTCAGGTTTCATACCATCTTTTGCAGCTCCCATGAAGCTTCACCAGTTTTGGATCATAAATAAATCAAAGCATTACTGACCTTGTGCCCAAAGTCATGTGTTTGGCTGAGCAGCTGCGGCTGCAGAAGAATGAAAACTCAATTCCTGCCTGTTTGGAAGCGGTGCTGGCAGTGAAAGGATGGTCATGCACTGTTTTTTCCCCCAGTCATGCAGCAATTTGACAATAAGCCTCTGTTTCTTTCCCACTATTCACTCCTTCTACTATCACTTCAGCTTTTCCCTGATGCAGAATCAGAGAGGGGTGACTCCTTTTATTCTCAAACCTCATGCTTTTGAGCTCCTTAGCCACCACAGCTATAACAAGGCTCTTCTACTATCACAGATTGCTGGATTTTTAAGGAGAATACCAGCCTCTGGAGAGTGGCAGAGCAGGATCAGGAATTTGAAAACAAATATATTCATAGATATACCTTATCATACCTAAGGAGATTGTCAATAGAATTGCATCAATTTTCTCTTTTACTAACAACCAATTCCAGCTTCTCATGTTATCTGGAAAGGAAGGAAGGAACTCTGATACCTCTACAGATGTTACTGCACATATTTTTCTTTTATTCTTGAATGCTTTGGTTGCTGCTTCACAATTCTACATTGTTGCTGGAGTGGTTTCAGGAGACTTTCCTCCATTTATATTTCACCTCTTAAATGGGCATAGAATTGAATGGATATTCCCTAAATGAATAGTTATGAAACGAGAAAGCTTTTCTGCAATCTGTATGGACTCAGAAAACATTGCCAAGATGGGCACACTTGTGTCAGTGGTCTCAAGCATAATCTGAGTGGGCCAGGATTGTTCAGCAGTGGAAATTAGGCAGGCCTGAATGGAGAGTCCAGACAGGTCCTTTCTAAGGCATTCAGGACAGTGACCTTTTAAAGTCTCCTCTGTTAATGGAGGACAAGCCCTGTGCAGCCGTGTTCCACCATGAGTGGTGACCTCCCTACAGCAATACAAGCCTTGCAGAAGGATGAGTGAGAATTCTGCATGTTCCAAGTATTTTTAAATCTTGAAACTATTTAATCTTTCTTGTCCAGTTCCCAATGTTTATTCCTCCAAATATTCCTTCTGTCTCACAAATAATGTTTATCCACACAGAGCAAATCAGCTTAAACACTGAGATGAACATTGACCAAGATTTTGAGCAGGATTTGATATTTCTATTTCTATTATACCTTGCAGTACTGCCTGTGGTTAGGATCAAAAATATTCAATATATCCTCAGAAATTATTTTCTTTAGTATTTACAGATCAGAAAGAAATATGAAAGAAAATCTCAGAAGACCTGTTCCTACAAATGTTGTTATCAGGCTTTCAAAGAGAAATAGAAACATCTGAGTTCAGTTTCTGGGAGCGAGTAAGGAGAGGAAATGATTTTCAAAGAGCTGGTTTAGAACATGGAGTGTTTTCAAATATTGATTCTACACACAGGATGGGATGTTTTTGAATCTTCTCATTATTTCCTTTATATACTCCAAGTTCTTTCATCTTTCTTGTAACAAAAGCAGGTTTCTGCCTTTCTAAAGTGTCAGTGTCTTTTGAAACTCGACAAGAATTTCATGAGTGAACTGTTTAAATGTGTACTTGCCTTTGAGTACCTCATGCTATTCTGTGTCATTAAGATGTGCTATTAACTCACTGTGAACAAAGCCATCTTCATTCTTTAGTGCAAAACAATGCTCCAATAACAAAAACTCACTAAAACATTGCATACACATGCCATAATACCATAAATAGCAAATGACTGGATAAAGTCATTGCAGGCAGTATCTGTTCCGAGTGAGTGTTTGAGATGGGCAAAGAAGGTGAAGTAGGGTTAGTGTTGGGCTGATTTTTTTAAAACCAGACACGCACACTCTGTTGTAAATTATCCAGTTTCAGGGGAAGTTACTCACACTATAATAAGGTATGGAATTCAGTGGAAATGCTTCAAGGTTGAGATGTTGCTGTCAGAGTTGTGGCTGCATCTTCACAAGTGTGGTCATATGTAAATGAACTTTAAACTGGTCAGTCTAGGTGTCTTTGTATAAATAAGTGCCTTATATAAATTGCTCACTACATGCTCAGTTTATGAAGCCTCAGCTCTTTCCAGTGTTTTTTATGGATAAAACCCCCATCAATGTACAGAATATAATCCCTAGCATTTTTGTGTTTTCTGTAAACTCTTTGCTCTCCCCATTCCCTCCTGCTGCAGGAATTGGACCTGGCTCTGGAAATTACTTAGGAATGGAAGATATTTTTATACAGCTGAATATAGCAGTTCATCATGGATCAAATATGTCCTTTTGGCTTCTTCATGTAGCTAGTGAACGTAGTTATCAGAAATGTTTGGCTATTTTAAGTATGTTAAGGAGGGCCTTTAAGGGGAGGTATGCTCTATTGAGAGACCGATTTGTTTTTGTGGAAGTTGCCATCCAGGAGTCTCCAAGGGAACACATAGCAGCAAAACCAGAAGGATCCCTTTGTGCGCTGATATGGCTTTAAAAACATTTCATGTCATAATGGTGTAAACAGTTGCTTCCTGAGAGTGAGAAAAACACTGAGAACTAAGCACAGGGTCTCACAGTGTGCTCTCCACTGAATCCCTGGGATAATACCTGGTTCCCACAGCATACAGCTGCCCTCAGCCACCCACCCCATGCTGTTGCCTCAGCTGGAGGGCTGGCTCCCAGCACAGGCACATTTTGGGGGTGAAGGCAGAACCTTCCTATTCAGCAATGGACCCTACACCTCCATACAGCAAAGGAACTGCTCTCAGGGGAGTCCCTACACACAGACAGAACTGCAGAAGCATAAAGCACTAACGAGAACAGGCACTGCTTGGGTGAGAGATTCTTCCCAGCTCTGTCAGGCGTGCAAAAATATTTCTGGTGGTCATCATTAAGGTCAATGGACTTGCCTGTGGTTACCAGTACTGGGCTGAGTGGCACAGTATTTGTAAGTTATGAGTAGCTCTGCCCTGGCACTTGGATAATTATGAATCTTTCCTGTGACAAAGGTAAGCTAAGAAGTGTCAAAAGGAAGGGCTCATGAGGGACAGAGAGGGCTGCATGCCTGGCTGTGCTGCTCACACTGTTGATGCCTTGTCTGGAAATGCTCCAGGCAGCGCTGCCCTCCTGCTCAAGTGTCAGTCACCTATAGAAGGGGCAGCTTCCACATGAAAAGCTCAGCACCAGCCTGTCTGTTAACTTATCCAAGGGAGATACAACTTGTGATAAGAGCAATTATTTCCACAATACTTTCTGGCTGCTGATGAAGTTTGTGAAATGTCTGCAAGCCAGGACTTCTTCACCTCTGAGGGTGGATGACGTCTGTGTTGAAATTTATGAGCTTTGCATTGTTAAAAATGTTTTGCCTCACAATCTGCAGATTGTTTTTTTAATCCTTCTGCTAATTTTGTAGCAATGTATAGAGCAGCATCTTTCACTCCCACAGTCACCAGACATCAGTGCTATCAACTATAATTAGAGAAGAAAGGAATTTACACATCTGCCGACATGTATGGAAAGCTAAAATTACATATGCATTATTTGTCTTGTACTTGTTGCTAAATGAAAGTCTTGGGAGTGTGAATTGAGATCCTCTGGCAGAAAAACTGGGACCAGTAGGAGCACTGTGCAGGCCTTACGCTCAGTGTGCAGCAGTCTCCTGGTGAGCACTGATAAGCCCAGACTGAAGAAGTCTCTGGTCAGCTTCGTGCTGCCATCAGCAGGACCTACCCAGGTATTTACAGAGGTTAAAGGGACTGTGGGCAGAGGGGCTTTGGTTTTTCTTAATCCTAAGAATTAAAGTAAGGGATTTGCTCTGGGAAAGAAGGAAGGTGCTAGGGAGGTTAGAGACAGCACCACTAAACCTCTGTCCTCTGTTCAAACTGGGATTTTTGCATACCTGTAGCTGGGTTGAGTGGGGGCTGAGTTAGCAGCATCCCAGAGTGGGCTGTCTCTCTTCCTACAAACACCTTTTTCCTTACTTTCTTTCTGCTGGAAAATTCTCACCAAATATGAATTCCATTACTAATCATCTCCATCATGGGTTCTTCATTCTTTTCATGCATTAAAACCAACTTCCCCCTAACTTCACACAGAATCACACATAATCACTAGGTTGGAAGAGACCTTCAAGATCATGGAGTCCCATCCATGCTCTAACAGCTCAACTAAACCATGGCACCCAGTGCCACATCCAGTCTTTTCTTAAACACATCCAGGGATGGTGACTCCACCAGGCAGGCCATTCCAGAACTTTATCACACTTTCAGTTAAAAACTTTCTCCTAATATCCAACCTATATTTCCCTTGTCACAGCTTGAGACTGTGTCCTCTTGTTCTGTCAATGTTTGCCTGGAGGAAGAGACCAAGCCCACCTGACAACAACCATCTTTCAGGGAGTTCTAGAGAAGGTCACCCCTGAGTCTCCTTTTCTCCAGGCTGAACACCCCCAGGTCCCTCAGTGGTTCCTCTCAGGGTTTGTGTTCCCAGCCCCTCTCCAGCCTCGTTCCCTCCTCTGGATGCTCTCCAGTTTCTCAATGTCCTTCCCAAACCGAGGGGACAGAGCTGGACACAGCACTCAGGGTGTGGCCTCAGCAGTGCCGAGCACAGGGTAAGGGTGATCTCCCTGCTCCTGCTGGCCACACTGCTCCTGATACTGGCCACCAGGGCACCTTCTTGGCCACCGGGGCACACTGTCGGCAACTTCTGCTATGGCGGCAGGCAAGATAGTCACAGACCTGTCTTTCCAAATCGTAAAGCACTTATTTTATCACTTGTACCTTTAGACATATTAGGAATTTCTTTTGAAACAGCAAAGGTTTTGCTGACTCACAGATCATTTATCTTTAAAAAGTAAAGATACTGTTACCAATACAAACTAATGGTTTGTTCTGAACATCGGCATTAATTTTCCCACATGAAATAATCTACGGTAAACAGTGAAAAATTAAATATACAGTAATTATAAAATTAAGATGATTATTTTGTACTTAGGATGCAGAATATTGTTTTGATCTTTTGTAAGGGAAAAGGAACATGATCAAAGTATATTAACCTTAGCTATAGAAATGCACTTTAAATAGCAAAGCTGCTCATCAGATATAGTCTGTGTTTTCAATAGAAGCTTTCCCTTATAAGGACAAAATTTGCCTGCTGACCCCAAAGTGATACTTTCCAAACCAAATGAAGAACCTACATGTTCTATTTTACTTATGTCAACAAAATGTTTCATACTCTTGCTACGTGAAGGAAGTTAACTTCTAAAATGTTAGTGCCAACACATAGTTCCACAACATTGCACAGAGGAGCAAATGAAACTTATGGACCTCTTTCAAGCTCTGCTCCACTGAATGTTGCATTAGACACCAAAAGTTTTTATTAAACAAAGGAGTATTCTTTTATTAAGACAAACAATATCAGACAAGGGCATAATTCTTACCATCCCAAAAGAAATCCATGTCTTTTTTATGATCAAGATGACCTCTTTGCTTTGGAAGCATTTTGTGAAGGGTCTTGAGGCAGGAAGATCCCATTGCAGAGGGGTCTCGTGGCTGTTTCACTCCTCTGGAGCAGACAGTAGCAGCCATCTGAAAAGCAGTCCATTCCCAAGTCTGTGTAAGAGGACACTCTGTCCCTCTTTGTGAGTGGGACTGTCAATCTGCAGAGGAGAGGCTCCAATATTAGAGAAGAACAGGTCTGAAAAGCTGGTAATTTGTATTTTCCTTTTGAAAACCAACAGGACAACAAGTCAGGTCTTCACTGACCTTCACTGTCCAAAAAGTTGTGGTGCAGTGATCCTCAGGCTGATTGAGCTGGCAGCAGCCCTACAGAGCAGCACGCAGGGGTACCAGCTGACAGCTGGCCCTGGCAGCGCCAATTTAAGACCCTGTACCCCTTGACTGTGCCCTGTCCCTCAGCTGGCAAGGCTGGGCAGACATCTCCCTGCTGCAGCAGTGCCCAGACAAATCAGTCAGCACTGGTTGTATCCACAGTCTTCTCAGGTCATCCTGACATCCTGAAATAGGTGTCTGGTGTCCGTGTCAAAGAGCTGGGACATTGGGCTCTCATCACTGTTATTCGATCTTCTCCAGTAGTTCTGATCTCCAGGGCTTTTGCTTCCTTCCTGTGCTTCAGCTGGCACCTCCAATTAGGAGGATTTTGTGCATGAACTGTCCCTGTTACTTGTCTGAACAGCTTCTAAACTGCAATCTAGTTAATCTGAATAAATATTCAAATAAGTATATGAAAATTGTGGCTGAAATCCTTCCCTTTGTGCCAGAAGGGATGTCAGACTTTTTTTTCATATAAATTATAAATCATGCCCTAATTATAAATTGTACTGAGAGTTTAGAGAATGGATTACAGGAGATAAAAATGTCACCTTTTTTTTGCCTTTCAAAAAAGAAAATATCTGGAAGAAATATTTAAACAAAATTTTAACAGGTAGGTAAATTCTTACAGTTAGCAAAGCTGTAAAAATTTTAATTCAATCCTATCAGAATTCTTCTTTGTTTAATAAATCGTTCCCTGAGCACTAGATGAGGCCACCCTGGTTTCCTGTCAGTTTGCACCCTACAGTTGATTGCAGGCACCAGTCAAGTATTTATGGTACCTCTTGTTCTTCTTCCTCTTCTAATTTCCTAATCATGCTGCATTCTTTACTGGTCAGAACACTTGCAATCTTTCTCTTCTAGTTTGTCAACTTTTTGTTATCACACAACAAAGTCTTAATTATTTTGTGGAGGACTATGCTGCAAACCAGGGAACATGCAGACAAACACAAGGCAGCATAATCTGCTGAGCGTTGTTCTCTTAGGAAGGCAGCTAAACAATCCTCCCTTAAGCCTTTGAATAAAATCACTGTATGTTTCTATACTTCTGCTAGATTGCTCATCTTCATGGTTTGAAAATGGATGGTGCCATTGCAAAACAGAATTATTCTTTTAGACTAATATAATTTTCAAATAATGAAGATGTGCACAGGTACTTTTAATAAATGAGTTATTTTGATGTTATGGAACTGCTGCAATCAGACTCACCCTTAAACTTATGGGCAATGTGCAGCGCCAAATTTGTATGTGATGCATGTACTGGATACTTGTCTTTTTAGTTTCATAAGAAGGCATTTGATTCCATGGAAGGCATTGGATTAGGAGGCACCCTGAAGTTAGTGCCACTGTTTTCAGCATGGCTGTGCATGGTTTACTTTTAACAAGGGAGGAACTGAAATTAGACCAGTTCAGAGAAAATGGGATCCACCCAAAAATGGATGGGAGTTCCCAGTCTCCAAGGATCTTGGCACGTATGTGGAAAGAATCATTACCATTTTGTGTACTGTGAATTCTCACCTGGCATGTTCAGCACCCTGGAGTTTGTCCCAGATTGTGCAGAAGTGAAGCACATCTCCATACCAAGTTCTAGCAAGGGACATTGAGGAGGGCCTTTGGGATGATCTGTGGAAGGAGACAGCCTTGCCTTCCCCACTGCAGGACTGCTAAAATCAGCAGATTTTCCACATGATGCCTTCCCCACACCCGATGCTGCCGCTGGCGCCAGGGAGGGGGAGCAGCGTGAGGGGCAGGTCACCTCTGAGATGGCTTCTCTGACCACTGCTCTATAATTTTCACTTGGGACTGCAGAGAATTACAGCCTCAGACTTTATTTATTAGAAAATGAAATCACAGCCAGGGCTAGATAATTGCTTAGGGCAAACTGACTTCTCTACGTGATACACCAGCCGTCAGCTAGTAGTGGGTAAAATTGTAAATACAGGGTGTATAGGCACACAGGGTGTGCTCATGCAATCCTCTGCTCACAATGGCTACTTCTTCCCTCACATGGCAATTCACTTCACAGGGAATTTTGGAGAAAATTTTTTCAGAATCACAGAATTTCAGGCACTAATCTCTCTGCTTTCTCCTTTTTCTTTAAACCGTGGTAACCACGGGACCGTGGGACACTGGACAAAGAGTGGGGAGCAGCAAAAGAAGGGGTTAGTCAACACACCAGTAATCAAATCCTGGATCCATCAGCAAGAAGCAACCAATGGGCTTTAGTGCCATTTCAGATGCCTTTGGGAACCTTGCCTGCCTCTGGGATTTGACTCAGGCTTTGTATGTAGTCATTTTGGCTGAACCAGTTTCTTGGTCGATCATGTCTGGACTGTGTTTAATCTTAATCTGCTAAAGATTGCTTTATTTACAAAACTATAAGTAAATAATGAAGACTGGATTTTCAGGTAAACTTCACTTGGTTTATGCAAAGCAACAGCCATATTTTCAGGTGTAAAAGAAATTTTCTATTTGTGATGACTGATGGGCACAAGTTGTTTAAGATCCTGAACACCTGTGGTCTGCAAAATTTACATTGTATGTAGATGAACATTATAGGGGGGAAAAGGATGAAAGAAGTGGTCATTTATGAGAGGAATTCTAAACATTTTCCCTTTCCCAGGTGACGCAGACTAGTCAGTTCTGTGCATTCAAAGCCACAAACAAACTCTCCAGGATCAGCAGGTGCTCCCAGTTTTCAGGATTTTTCTCTGTGACAGAGCCATCTCTTTGAATAGGAACTCAGTGTCTGATATCCCCACATGACTCCAGGAGTAGCAATCTTTATGGAAATGCCAACCAACCTTTCAATAAAATCTTAGTAAATTTATTAATTTATAAGATCATTATAATTATTATCATTTCAATTGTGGCTTTTCATAGCTGTGACAAGCCTGGGAATTATTAGCAGGATTGTATCCAGTTTGATATTATCCTTGGACTTCAGAATACTTGATAGATAATCTCACAGTTCTTATCCAGTCCTTTGATGTTGTGCAGGTTAGAGAGTTTTAGTTTGTCAGTTTGCTTGTTTGTTTTGTTTTTCCTGTTAGTGATATATTTGGTTTTGGTATTTAGTCTGGTGGTGAGGCTACTTTACATCATTATGACTTTTCTAGCCATGGTATATTTTCTAATGTGCAACAGACACTGGATTGCAGAGATCTGTTCAACACAGAGAGTGTTTATAACCATGCTGCAGAGGTTAGCTCTGTTAGCATGTGAACCCCAGAGGGTTTGCTGCCTTTGAAACATCAAATGCACGATGCATCAGCTACCCAGTGTGCACACACTACTTCTGCCTGAGAAATCACAGTCAGAAATGGTGTCACTGCACCTAATTGGAGACAATCACCCTGGTATTTCCCATCAAAGCAATGTGGATTTACCAAAGTGACACAGAATGAAATAGCAGGCTCTTATTATGCAATGCACATTGTCTTGTTTATTAGTTATAGATAGGGCTGTTCATCTGAGACAAACCTGGTTTGCTAAATACAATCATAGCATGGAAAGGTGTGGTGTGTGTCCTTGATGAGCTGAGGAAAAGCTGGTTAGCTCCAGCGGTGGTGCTGTGAGGGCATCACTCCCACACACCCTGGTGTGCCATGGCTCACTGTCCCCTGCAGTGACCTCCCTGTGCAGGGGGAGGTGATGTCCTGTCCTGCTGCTCCTGCCACAAACCACACAGCCATGCTGCAACAGCAGAGCATTGCACAGTGCTCAAGCCATCTCAGAATTAAAAAGCTGATGGAAGAGTTATACAGGGCAACTACTCCTCATGTACCTGTGTTTGCTTATGTTTGCTACATATTTGTGCATAGACACTCCTAATATATGTGGCAATTTCAGTTCCAAATTCGACTCTGTGTTCCCATACTTCTGCTCAGGGAGGAAAAAAAAGAAATCTTCACTTGCCCTCTCCTGCTTTTCATATGCATCCATTTACGAGTGATTCATCCAGGGCAGAGTAAGTTTATAGACTTGTGAACTCAGATCTAAAACATGATTAGAGATCAAATGGAATATAAACCACAGTATAGTAAAACAGAAATTCCCCTTGGCTTCTGTTCTTCTTAGCAGTTGTTCTGCACAGGTATTGAGCCATGTACACACCTACTAAGCTTTACAAGAAAACTTTTCCTAGATGTCAAACTTTTTCTTTAAAAGGATAGAAAAAAGGCAATATTCTACTAATAAAATTATCTTTCATCTTAGTAACTCCAGCATTAAAATAATTGCAAAACAGATTAATGTTTTCAGAAATATTATTTAACTTGTAATTTCTAATTATTGTTAAGTGAAAGCTCTGTATAATTTGATTAATAATTATCATTGATTTTCTACTTGAGATTAGCTTTGACTGAATTCCATTCAACTTGTAATTTTGACTGTGCTTGCCTGAGATGTAGAATCTTTTAAATAAGAAAAAATACCCATCTGAATGGCTGATCTGAATGCCAGTAACATGTGGATTACAGTCTTATAAAAAAGGTTTGAGACATTGCTCAACTTGATTTTTCTTACACCTTTGTTTTGAATTGATACACAGACTTAGCTGGTTGTAGGGCAGTTATTTGAATAATTACTTTTTCCATGAAAGTATTGAGTAACAAAGCCCAGCTTGTGCAGGGTAGTTCTGTGCAGGGCAGAGTGGCTCCACGAGCATTTCACAGGTGACACAAGCTACATTTCACAGCTACAAGCAAGTAACAAGAAAGAAGAGAGTCTGTCCAGAATGGCACACAGGACATGTTTTGGGGCAGAACCAGCACAGTGGCTGCAATAGCATTTCCATGGCAATGTAATTCCATGTGGTATTTTTTACTTCACCTTGTCTGGTAGTTTGTCTAACATGAGCTGTCATGATACCCTGTCTAGATACACAGTATTGATGGAGTAATTCACACCTGTGGCACGGTTTCAGGATGAGTAGGACTGAAATTAATGGGTTTGGGGCATTCTTATTTGTAGCTTTGGAACATAAAACAAAAAATATTTTGCCATTTCATGCCAGTTTTTCTATGGTTGAAAGTGCTATGTAAGTGGAAAACAAAAATACGTGGAATTTTGATTTAGAAGGAATCAGCCTGAATAAGGAAATGTTTGTGTCTGTGATTACTGGTTGGAAGTGAAGAAAACATGAAACAATAAGCTTGATAAAATGATTATAGCAGAAATACAGTATTTTAGTACTGGATAAGAGCCAGGAAAAGTAATGATAAAAACAGAGCCTTTTCCATTTCCAAACCAGTCAGCAAGAATTTGTTTGCAATTTCCTTCTCAGGGCACTTCCATGAGATATGTTGAGTAAGATTGTGATATTTTTTACATTGTCACAGCATGTAGTCCCAATGTGAAACACATAACATGTCTCTGTTCTGCTGGAGAAGACACTGAATTTCCATTTCTGCAGCTGGTGATTTCTTCTGAGCTTGCAGATGCTTGCATGAGAAACATGCTGAGATGGAATCATAATTAATGAGAAAATAATAAGATGAAGTTCACTTTCCTGCCTGGGCCTGGGTTTTTGAGGGAAAGGTGCTGGTTAAAGGGTGAAATTTCCTTCTTAAGTCCAATCTCCCAAGAACTGCTCAGATCAAATTTCCTTGCCACGCTGCTACAAAGCTATATAAGGGCTGGGGAAAGGGCTGGGGACTGTTTCCTCAACAGGCACAAAAGTAAAAGAAGTTATAAAGAACCCAGAGCAAGCCTCTCCACCTTGAAAGGGAGAAATGGAGTGCTACTATATCAAATTCAAAAGCCCTACCATTATACCAAACTCCCCCAGAGAATTTTACTTGAGTGTGGCTTAGAGAGAAGACAGTGTAGAAAAGCTTCTTCCCCTCAGTTTTGTGCACAATAAAACCTTTTTGTGTTCTTCTGCCTTCTCATGCTATTGAAGGAAGTAATGCAGTCTAGCAAAAACATAACTGAAAAAAAACCCAAATTGCTTTTTTTATTGCACAAATGATTTTTATGTGTTGGGTTTTTTTTTTTACATACTGCGTCAGCAGGCAGTTGGAAGAGTTGGAAGGTGAGGTTTGCCAAAAAAAACCTGGAAAAACATAACGAGTTATGTTACAGACTCCCTGTGTCTGCTTCCTTCTTTCCTTCTAGGCACAATTTGGAAGACGTGAGCTCCCTCTGCAGTGTTGAAAGCCTCATCCAAAACTGCAGCTGCAAGCGTGTGTCTCCAGGGAGTGTGGAGCCAGCAGGGCGCTGGGGGCTGGTGACCAAAGCTGGGCATCTGGTGAGTACCAAACACAGCCATTCTTGCAGAGGGGCTTTGGAGAGGGAGGGGCAGGAAGGAGCTGTGCAGTCACGCCACAGTGCATGCAACTTTGTTCAGTGTGACTTGATCAAGACAGTATTTCCTTTTAAATAGTGCTCTGGAGGGGAAAAGTTTGGGCTGAAGAAGTGGCTTGGTAGAAAGAAGAGATGAGAGTGGGATAAGGATTAATGTTAAGATGCTGTTCACCTTCCACCCGAGCTGTAGGAAGTCCAGGATGTGCTGAGGAGGAGCTCCCAATAAATATTACTCTTCCCTTTTTTTTTTGTTTTCTTTCCCTTTTATTTAGTTTTTTATTTCCTATCTGACATATGGATTCCCTCTTTAGTCTGTGATCCAAAGACCTGGGTTGGCTCCTGGTGTTTGCCTAGAGCCTCAAAACAAGATTCAATAAAGTTACATGCTGAGTGAATAATTGCCTAGAATTAGAATCCAAGAGGTACCTCAAACATTCATTAGGATATAACCTATGCAGTCATCTCATTAGTGGTATGTCAGCTGATACATGGTGGCTGCAAGTCATATTCCTGCTTTTGCATCACGCCAAGCAGACAAGGGAGCTGACAGCTCCAAGAAATCCCAGGCAGGTTTGGGATCTAGTTTTGGTTTCTGTAACTTCCCTCACAGCAAGAAATGCAGGAGGCCAGCCAAAACAGAAACTGCATTTCTGTCCCAGCACATGGGAGAATCTCCTGGCTGGGACAGGAGAAGGTGCAGGGCTGAAGAGTGGTAGGGTTGCAGGTGTGTTAGTGGAGACAGGTCCTCTCCTGCATGTGGATATCACTCAATACTAGAAGCCACCAATGCCACTGATGCTGATACTGGTGTTTGCTGATGCGAGTGCTGCAGTTACAAACTCAAGCTGGGCATTTTTGATTTCAATTGCTGACACTGCAGAAACGGAGCACTTTTCTCTCCAAGTGTGCTTTATTTTCCTAATACTGCTGTTATTTGGGTAAAGCATTAATTTCCATGTTTCAAATATGAAGCAGCACTCAGAGAAATGAGAGACCAGAGTCCCAGTGGGGATTTGGGGAATTAGGAGGGTGACCATCCCAGCCCCTGGTGCGAGGTGGAAGCACTGTGGTGGGGCAGGGAGTGTGCCTGTCTCCAGGGCCCTGCAACAACTGCTTGTGCATCAGAAGAGAGGAATTGTAAAGTGAAGCTTGCACCAAAATTTGGTTTTCCTGCATATGAAACTTAAAATGGAATAACTGTTTGCAACATACCAGTTTACCAGTTTACTGTGTTTTGATGGGGGCTGTCAAGTAACATTGTAGAGTTGTTCCATTTCACATGTAAAGCAGGCAAACTTTTCCTGATGCAGGGGAATCTTTGGTGGAAATTTTGAAGGAAACAATTTCTGCCGGGATTACCTCACAGAGTTTTACCTTACAAATGTATTTCTTTTGGATGATTCATCTCATTTCCTTTCAGTATGTGAATCCACAGGAGTTTATAGCTCTATGCACTCTAACTCAGTGAATTAATCTCAATGGACCAGCCGAGTAATGAATTTTTGCAATGCAGGCAAAAATTACATAGCAGAGTTCATGTAGTGGTGTGTGGACTTGCAGTTCAGGCAGCTCATATTCAAATGCACTACACTGCAAAGTTAATAGCATCAAGTTCTCCCTCTTTTTCTTTCCCTGCAATTACCATGCATATATGAGAGCCTTTCTCATACAGACCCCCCACAGCCCTCTACATCATCTCTGGTGCTTTCAGTAGCCCCTGGGATGGCTCTCACAGCTAGATGTAGGGAGTGGGGCCAACAGAGAAGTGCACACTTGAGTGAATAATCTCTGAGGCCTCTGCAAAGTCATCTGACACCCCCTGAGGCAGAACATTTCCTCTGCACTGGGTTTTAAAGAAAGCCTGAGGCTTTGTTTCTCTAAGCAGTTGAGCTGCTCTAACAGCCTGCTGACTCTGAAAGAGATTCTTTTATCCTCCATCCCCTTAATTTGTGGCTGGCTCTCCCTGAACTTATTTGGCTCATTACCCAGGAAGATAGCCACCTGCTTTCTTTTTCCTAATTATTGTTCCTCTGGGCTAACAGGTCCCTACACTGATGGAGCTAGAAGGTGGCATCAGGGGTGGGATGGGTGGTGAGGAGCAGAGAGGGGATGTACAAATGGACTCCTTGGCAGGGAGAACCTGGGAAGCAGCTCAGGTGCTGTTTGAGGCGCAGCTTGTCTGCCTCTGGGGGAGCAGCCACTTCCCCAGCACGGATGCAAACTCTTGGCAGACTCCAGGGTGAGTCAGCCACAGACCTAAGCTGAACAGGCAATTTAATACCACAAAAAAGACAAGAAGATTATTTTTCCCAGCCTTTATCTCCTGAGCTAGCTAGCTGTGGGGTTGGAGAAGAACCAGGCCAACACAAGAGAGCAAGCAAGAAAAGCAACCAGGTCCATGCTGGCTCTGTGAAGCCTGAAAAAACATCTCACCTGTAGCTTCCTCCATTCTTGGTTCTGAAGGGAGACCTACAACAGACTTTTAAAAGATGAGCCGAAAAATGGAAACTTAATTGTGCAGCTCTAAAAACTGCAAATGCATTTTAAGTACTTCACAGAAATGAAATTTGCTCCCTACAAACTTCCAAGTGCCAAAGGTGCTGCCAGCACATTGCTTCACCCCTTGTGCTGCCCCACGGGTACAACTCATGGGGCTGGCTGATTGAGCAAGGGCTGAGGGATGAAATCTGTGGCAGAGCATCTGTTCCCACCCTGGCTGCCCAGGAGCTTTGCTAAGGAGAAGAGTCTACAGCAATACAATCTTTCTCTAGTCAGCAGATTGCTCCATATATTGGGAGCAGGGCCTGTTCAATGAAGTTGATCTCCCTGTGTGCAATTAATTAAGTAATGTTTAAAGAAGGGCCTTGGATGATGCAGAAAGCTGACTTTGCAGATGAAAGTGGCTTTAATTGCAGAGCAGATGTGTGGTGAAGCTGGGAGCCAGCTCTGCCTTTTTGGGCAGAGTAGGCCAGGGTGGGTATCCTGTTAGCATGGCTGGGTTGGGACCTTGGTTGGTGCAGGTATGTTTGCCACTAGGTTTAGAGGAAAAGAGCTTTATTTTTTATCTCCTAATGTGATGAATACGCGAGGTGGAGGGTGAAGCTGTGGTTGCATCTTGGCTTGCTGCTATCAGTTGTGCAGTGTTAACTTGGCATAATTTTCTGAAGGTATTTTCACAGGTACAAATCCACCCTAAAGGCACGTGTGTACGTGACTCCTTCCCAGCACACCATGACAGGATAGGAGGGTAATTTCTGCAGCCAGAAACAGGAGGTCTCTAACCCATGTATCATGTTTAGAGCAGATTGATATTTCAAATGTTGGTGATGCAACAAAAAGTTTTCTGTTTATGTCTCATTGTAGGATTGACAAGTATGTGTAACCCTTCATAAACTGCTCTTGGCAACAGCTTTGGTATTAAACACAGGCAGTCAAATATTGTGAGTCAATATCTTTCATCTTCTTCCTCATCCATATCACAAATTAGAAGTCACTTAAAAATAGTTTATTAAAAAGCAGCACTGGTTTCTTATCTCAGTTGCCTTCTGATTACACTTTGACCTACTTTCCTAAATGAACACAGTGATTGCCCCTTGGAGAGATCAGATCTTAAATAAAAGAAATGAGGTATTTACAAGAAAAACAGCCAGTTAACTGGCTTCTACCTTATAAATAATCTAGCAGGTCCCAGGAACTTGCTCTAATTTCCATCACTTTCCCCCGGTGCTATGCGTCTGGGCTCAGAGCATTTACAGATTTTCATCCCAACAGCAGTGACAGTATGGCTTCTTGTCCCATGTCAAAGGGAACCCAGCCACCTGAGCTCTTCCCACATGTCCTCAGGTGAGAGCTGAATAGGAGGAAAATGCTTGATTATGTCCTCAAAAGGCAGAAATTGTGCCAGGATTAAGCCAGAATTAAGGGGTTCAGTGAAGAGCTGGCATGGAAGAAACTGGTGGGACAGTATGGTAATTTTATTATTGCCTTTGCCCTCTGGGGGCCATAATTACACACATTGGAGTTACACACAGTCTGCTGTGCCAGTGTGGTGCTGAACCTCAGGACCTGGGCTGCCATATCATCCCAAAGTTCTTCTAATTCAAGCGGGCTGTCCAAGCAGGGGACATCTGGAAGGCCTCTGCTCCTGCTTAGGTGTCCCCAAGGCCAGAGATGATTTCCCTGCTGGTCTCAGAGTGCCTGGGGAGGTACTAAGCAGGTGCTAATGCCAGGGGTGTGCTTGGTCTCAGCCCACCTCACAAATATGTTTTGCATGTCTCAAGCTACTGCAGCGGGTGCAGGTGCTGAGAGGGAACCTGCAGGCTGCAGTGCCTGTGCTGAATTCAGCCCAGCCCTGAGCTCTGCCATGTGCAATGAGAATTCACCCAGCCCTGAGCTCTGCCATGTGCAGTGAGGCCAGAGAGACACAAGTGCCCCAGCAGGGGCTGCTCCAGGGCACACAGATCTCCACTCCTGCTGCCTGAGTCTGCCAGCAGGGAGGCACACGCCATGGCTGTGATGTCAGGAGGAGCACGGAGGGGTGTGCACAGGGAGTGACACAGGTGAGGCTGTGGGAGCAGAAACCTCACTGTGCTGGCACTACCCCAGCTGAACCCCACCTGTCCCCTGGCAGCCACAATGTAGGGGACCAGGGAGTGCAGGCAGCCCTTGGAGAGGGGGTGGCACAGCAGTCACCCTAAAGTACAGAAGGCAGTAAGGGCCACCTCCTTGGGCCCGTTGGCTGCTGGAGCATCTGCTCCAGGGTAGCAGCAGGCTGTCCTATCCTCAGTCCTGCTGAGGGCTCAGAAGAGGCCAGGAGAGCTGAGAGGGGCGATGATGATGGGGGCATCAGGTGGGGTGAGGATGGGTGTTGTGTCTGATGTGGTCTCCTCAGCCTCACTCTCCACATCCTCCACGTCCTCGCTGACAGAGGGGATGATCTGCACCACCTTCTCCTCAAAGTGCACTTGCTTGCGAGGCGCTGGCACGGCTGCTGGCTGGACAGGAGTGTCTGGGGCTGAGCTGCTGTCCTTGCTGCCCTTCAGGATGCTCTTCATATGGCCCAGAAGCGAGCGGTGCTGCTCCCTCTGGGCCCCGTGGAAGGTGTAGGTCTGCTCAGTGTCACCAATGATGGTTGGGGCTGCCTCAGTGCCTGAAGGGTCCACGTAGTGACCCACCTGGGGATGCGTGCCTTTGTGCCCTGGGCTCTTCCTCCTCTTGCTCAGCAGGAAGTAGGCCAGGGCAGTGAGCACCAGCATGGACCCTGGGGACAAGAATATGTTGGCTGCAGGCTCTGGCTTGTGGGAAGGCCTTGCCAAGCAGTGCTTGGTATGGCTAGCCCAGTGCCACCAGCCCAGCTCCCTGCACATCCCCACCCCTCACCAGACCATTCTCCTCTTCCATCTGCACTACTCCCCACCCAAGCTTCTCACCAGGGATGGTGACATGCCAGACCAGGACGGGATGCAGGAAGCAAGCCACTGAGAGCAGCGTGTACCCCAGAAATTTCTGGAAGCTCCCTGGGCATCTAGCTCGCTTCCAGAAGGCCTGTGCCAGGAATTCAGGCTTGTGACTGGGGAGAGAGAGAGAGGTCCTTGTGGCATGAGGCACCAACCATATGCCAAGAAGATTTGGTCCTAACCATAACCCATCTAAATGTGCAGATCCTCAGTCTGGTTTGTCAGAAGATAGATGTGCTTTTCAGGGAAGATAAGCAAAGCCTGAACATCTCCTGCAGGGAGAAGAGCATTTGCCAGAGGCCAGCATCTCAGTGCCTCACTAATCAAGTGCCTGCTAATACAAGTAAGGAGATGCCTCTAAGCTGTAAGGACTTTTGAGTTTCTGCTAGAAGACAGCAGTAGTGCTCAGCCTCTGAAAAGGACATAAGGATTGTTGACATTTCAGCTTTAACTTCTGTGCTGTCTCTGGAAGGAGCTGAAGCTCACCCTGGGGATCTGGGTCTTCCTCCAACCCTGGTACCTTGTGCCTCCACACTGTGTTAAGCAGATGCTGAAACCAGGGTTTGTTGTGCTGATGCTCAGGAAATTAGGGCACAAGCCTGGATTAAAACACAGGTTTAAATGGCTGTGCCCATGGACCCATTTACCTCCCCCCTGTCTGAGTGCACTTGCCTTGGCACTGGGGGCAGGACCTTTGGTCTGGCACTTGCAGCTCCCCCAGATCTGGTGTTGCTGTAAGGGGCAAGGTGCCTTTGGGAGGTCCCACCATGGCTGGAGAGTAGTGGGCAGGGTCTACTCACGTGAAACACATCTCCAGGAACAAACTGATAAAGAAGAAGCCTTCACAGACAGTAACTGCAACCCCTGAAAAACTGAAAGGTGGAGCTGTCAGGGGAGCGGGGCTGTGTTTGAGTATGTTCTGCAGGTGGGCAGAAAGGGCACAGGGGGCCAGAATTTACTATCCAGTACTCAACACAGTCTGTATGCAGGGGTCTGAACACCCTCTGCTTATCTGGTTTGTTGAAAACTCACAGCCCTCCTGCCCCTGGGGAATCAACTTGCAGCCAGTGTTGCCTCTGGCCTGCCTGAGTCTGCAGTAGCATTTCTTTTCCTAACAGAAATAGCTTATTTTTCTGAAATATGGAGATCTGAAATACCCAAAGCCTTGGACACTGTCTCCTGCTGCTGTTGCAGTCTAGTCTGGTGCTACATATGGTGGTGGGGTTGACCTTGTCACCCCTGCCAGCTCTGATTTCAAGGGCAAAAATACTCACAGCAGATAGAAAGCCAGGCTTTTAAACTGTCCTCGCTGCAGAGTTTCTACGCCCACACCGATCAGCACTAGAAAGAGAAGGCAGGAAAGATGCTGACTGCAGAGTTCAATCCCAGTTCCCTTGGGTTAGTAACCAGCTCCCAGAATAAATGTTCCCATTTCCCCAGGGGCTAGCAAGGCAGCTTCTTCCATGCAGGGCAGCATGTCAGGACTGCCAGCACCGGTGATCCATGCTGACACACCCACCCAGAGGAGTCAGAGCTGAGTTCTGCCCTTGACACAGAGCCCTGAAACCCATCCCAACTGCACCCCTGTGATGGCAGCCTTGCCACTGTGTGGGCTGGGGAAAGGTGCTCTGGGAATACCAGCTGGCCTTGGACAGCTGGGGGAGGCAAGCAGCAGCGTCCTGTGACCATTCCACTCTGAGATGGGCTATACTGCCACATCCCAGCTGCCACAGGCCCACTGCCCATCCTCCTCTGCTCCCAGTGCCTGCCAGCCCCACTCCCTTGCCCTCCCTGCTGCACCCAACACGTGGCTGCAGAGCAGGGCAGCTGTGCCAGCTGCCTTCACGAAGGGCTGTAGCCATAGCATCAGGATCCTTTGCTAGCCAAACACAAAAACATATAATGGGAGCAGGCAGATTAAAACCAGGGAATGAAAGTTCTCTCAGTGCCTCAGCCAGTACAGAGCACCAGGGAGTCAGTTTTAGGGGGATTAAGAGCATTAGCAAGGCTAAAATCTTTGATGGATTGGCCAATAGCTTCAGGGGATGGAAAATTTTCTTCAACATCCTTCAGGTCCCTTCAAGATTATTTCTAGAATTGAGCAGAAACGTAATGCCTCACACCAGCTGCAGCAAGCTGGTCGGTACATAACAATTCACAGGGCACAAGTGTCAGCAGTGTGGAGCTGAACGAAGCCCAGCTTTCATAGCCAGAGCAATTTCCTGTCTGCACCTGATGCCTCCAGCCCTCAGTGAGCAGCCCACTGGTGCTCAGGAAGTTCACCACTGCTCCTGCTCCATGCACACTGGCCAAGGTTTGAGGTGCAGATTAGATCCATTTCTCTGAGCTGTGGTTTGCCCCATCTGGAGAAGGGTACCAGGCCCCCAAACAAGGACACAGCTCAGTGTCCATCGAGACTGCAGTGTAGTCAATGCCAAGGGTCAGCTTTCCCACCTGGGCTGAAAGAAATCCCTCTGTGCTTTCCCTGTGTCTCCTACAGCTGCCGGCCCCTGTCAGCCAAGGGAACTTATGGGGCCCATGTGCCACCCTTCTACACTGCCTTTCCAGCCCTGAGCAGAGCACAGGGAAATCAGCCTCATCAGAGGGCTGTGAAGCTGCAGGAGTTGTGTAATCCTACATGCAGAGTACTGTCTTTTACTATCTTGTGACTGAGGGCCATTCTTTATAATCTTCCCTACAAATGTGGACTTCATTCATTCCCATTCATTCATTCATTCATTCAGTCTGTGGATGAATGCAGAATTCTACAGCTTGGCTGCTAGCTCAAGCCTCTGCTCTGGATGGGGAGATTTCCTCCTATTGCACAGCTTCTGCTTTATCCACAAAGCTGTTTGGATGAAGAATCTGCAAGAAAAAAAGAGCTGTTTCGAGGTGTTTGTTTGGACTAGTCACTGCCTTGATTTGGATCTTGTCCAAACCATGTGGCTAAAGGCACATGATTAGGAATTAAATGGTTGAAAGCATGAGAATTAAGAAATAAGTAGGAAATCTTTCCTAGATGCAAAAAACACAAGGCCTGGAATCACTGACCTAGAGATGCTGAAAACCCTGCAGCAAATCACACAGGGCTGTTTGACAACTCTTTGCTAACTTGCCATGAGACCAGTTAGCCATTTTCTGATTCAAAGGAAGCCCTGTAGCCTCACCACTGCAGAGAGCCACACACTCCACGATCCTGGGGGAAGGGGAGGTTTGTAGCATGTGGGTAACTTGTATTTACTAGCAGCATAAAGAGCTGGGCAGGCCTTCTCAAAATCAATTAGCGAGGCTGATGCACTCTCCATTTCATAGTTGTTTTTTTTTCAAACAAAACCCATGGGAATTTCTTCTGCATGGTTTCCATTTCATTCAAAAGGCTCACACACCTCATCAGGCACTAAACACTGCATCAAGCTGATTTCTTACTCCATTGAAATACACAGAGGAATAAAACACAGGCACATCTCAGTCTTCACGGGCCTTTTGGGAAAGTCAGGTGATACTGGGAATGCACCAGACCTATAGAAAAGCACAGGGAGTTGTAGTGCAGCCCTCTATGCTCTGATGCTAAGCAGACAGATAACTGCAATGCTCATTTAAAGAAAAATTAAAGAAAGATGTGCAGATGCTGCAAAATGATGAAAAGAAAACATGCAGGAAAGATGATATTCCACTAACACATTTCTACATTGTAAACTACTTTCAGTTTTGTTGGTTTAGCATCAGTTTTCTCATGGCAACAAGCTCACATTTTCTCCCAGAAAGGTCTCTATGAATTTCCTTGGAGTTTTAAGTGAGAATATGAGCAATGTGAGGCTCATGGGGGCTCAAATGGATAGGGATGAAGAAATTAGGTGATCTGCATTTTCTGATTAACGCTGTGTCCCATCTCCCAGTGTTGCAGTATCCTCACAACATGCACTTATCTGCTGGGAGTTTTAGAAACTCAGAGACTTAGATCTCTCTGCCTGTTATCAGTATCAGTCCTTTAAAGCACAATCCAGAGCCTCTATCACCCCAGCTGTGTCCTTGGGAACCTGTGCACACTTCAGCTGACCTGTGTGCTTTCTACTTTGTCCTGGTTTGAGCAAAGTGCCTCTTCATGACGTTCTGCAGCTCATAAAGGAAATACAAAGGTAGGAGGGCCTGCTGTGACTTACTCTGATTTCTGACTCTGAAATCCCTGGGGTTCTGAAACAGGAGCCACAGGCATCACATCAAGTCACCTCTCACCAGGAACATCTGGTTCACCCCTCCAGCCTTTAGACAAATCAGACCCTTTGATCTCTGCTTTACTGATGGGGAAACTGAGGCAGAGAGTGCTGCCTGTCCTGTTCCATAACAGCTAGTCAGCAGCAGTGCCAGAGTCAACCCCTGAGCCCTCTGCTTTAGCTGATTCCCCAAATCCCACCTGGAGATGCTCCCTGTGCAATGGTGTTCCATACTCCTGAGTGAGACACTGTGTCTGACACCTGGCTCAAAACTCCTGCATTTCACCTGAAACCAAATGATTCAGCTTGTGCAAGCACTTGGGTGTGCCACCAAACCCAGAACACCCTGGTCCAAAGTAGCCCCTGGCAGCAGGGGGGAAGGATGCTACTCCCCAGGTACCAGGTGGGTGAGTTTATGGTGTTTGTGCTGCAGCCATAACCTGAACTGCTCTGAGCAGCTCCCCGACAGGCTGCTAGAGAGGCAGAGCAGTGCTTTTATTGTAACTATGCCATGGTGGCTGGGACAGAACCTCTCCATCCTGCCTGGGACAGGACATCTCACTGTGCACACTACAAGGAGCTCCTCCTTCATCTTCACATCCACAGTGTAGCCCGGCAGTTTTGCACAGCCATGAGTATTTTGCTTTTCAGTCTCATTACATCTTGTCTATACCTATGCCTGTTTTAGAAGAATACGGTTTTGTTTTCTACTTTTTTTTTTCTTTTGGCATGCATTAGCTTGCCCTCTGAATGTTGGCCCTTCCTTTCCGATGTCTCACTGCTTCCCACAGCATTTGGAAAGAACCTAGCCAGGCAAGCACCACTGTCCCACCCTGGGTCCCAAAGCAAAAGCGAGCAAGTTTTCTTGTCCTCCCCAAAGGAAGGGGCTGTGGCTGCAGCTCGCCAAAGGCAGGGAGGCAGCCTGGAGGTCCCAGCTCCCACTCGGTGCCTTTTAGTGCCAAAGACAGAGAGAATTTGCTCTTACCCGCTGCGGTGGAGATGCCCAGCAATCGGCAGGTGTACTCCAGGGCGCTCCACAGTGCCTTGTGCTGCATGGCGGAGGATGAGGGCTGCGGTACAGCCAGGCAGGAGCTCCTGGGGCTCAGAGCCCCCACGTCAGGCGCAGCCCAGCAGCTCCCAGGAGCAGGCAGAGCCTCTCGTTCCCTGGACTGAGTGACCTTCCTGGAGGAACGGGCAGTGCGTGCAGGACTGGCCACCTCCACAGGGCCTCCCAGGGGAGGGTGGTCGGAGAATGAGCTGCCACCCGGGGAAGCGGTCAGCGCTGCTTGCCGTCGCTCCCGAGGGGGCTGTGGAGCCCCGGCCCTTTCCCGCCCGCCGCCCGCTCCCTCTCGGCCGGTGATTAATGATTGCTGAGGCAGGGTGCGGCCGGGGCAGCATGGGTGCACGGCCTGCCCTGCTCCTGAGGTGGACGCTCTGGAAGCCCAAGCTGATTAAATGAATGTGAAGTCATTAGTGCTGTGCGGCTCCCGGCAGGTTAACCATTTGTGAGGATGACGATGTTTGCTCCTGGCAGGAGAGCAGCACGTTTGTGGCAAGTCATAGGGGGCACCCCGGGCCCACTGCCTCCTGCAGCTGAGGCCGTGCTGCTGCTTGCCATCCAGGTGCCATCTAGTGCGGCTTGGGAAGTGTCTGTGCTGATGTGCAACCACAGGGACAAGGTCATATTCAGAGGGGTCCCACACACTAGGGATCTGATATTCTTTCTTTAGGAACACCAGTAAAATATGTTTTTGTTTTGTAGCTACCAGAGCCATTTGAACAGCACCAGGGTCTCACAAGTGTCATAACGTATGGAATGAGCTGCACAGGTACCCTGACCTCTTTGCCTTGGATTTGGTAGACAGCCTGGGAGTCCTTGGCTTGTTCCTGCAGGACACACTGGCTCAGGAGAGGGGCAACCCTATGGATGTCTGAAGGACGAGCCAAGAAAGCAGTGGCTGTTCTGTTCCCAGCCCCACCCTCCCTTGTGCGTGAACAGGGTACACCTCGCTGGAGGTCACCATTGATCCCCACCCGCTGCCACCCAGGGAAGAGGTGGTGTGGGCAGCAGCATGGCAGTCCCAGCAGGAGGGTGGTGTGAGCACAGTCCCAGCGGGCAGCAGCATGGCAGTCCCAGCAGGAGGGTGGTGTGAGCACAGTCCCAGCGGGCAGCACAGGCCTGCAGGGCAGTGGGTTCACAGGTCAGTGAGCTCACCTTGTGCTGGACAGTCACTGCAGCCCCTGCCCCTTGCAGCACAGGCTGGGAAGCTGCTGTGGGCAAGGGACTGGGTGAATCATGCTCAACTCACACACAGCCCTGCAGGGAGGGAGCAACCAGCTGAACCTGTCCCCCTGTGATCCCTTCTCACCTGCCTGACACCACAAAGCTGAGCCTGGCCAGTATGTGTTGTACTGACTTATCCTGGGAGTAGAGATGACTTGTGCCAAAGACAAAGTGACAGCTTCTCTTCCATGGCTTCTTGGTCTGTATTTCAAACTGGTATTTTTCCACGTCAGCCAAATGCCTGAGCTTATGTAATGGGTTCATGATTCCTGTAAATAAGTGCTGATACTGGTTCTTTGAATGTTCACAAGGCTGTGAGTGGCAGAGATTTTACAGCAGGGATTCCTGACAAGATTTGGGCATAGCGCACCATGTGAAAAATGGAAAGGCCCACAGGAGAAGGGTTTCCAGAACATCCTGGGGTGCAAACCCAACTCATGTCTTTGCTTTGTGTCAGTGTCACCCTTTGGGTGTTCCCATTTCCTCTTGTCCTCCTGCACCACCTCGGGTGTTTGATGGAGCTACCTGTTTTCCCACACCTGGTGACTCAGTGGTGGGCCTTCCTTTCCAAGAGGCGGAAATCAGAGACAGCCAACAGGGAAGGTCACATGAAGGCTGAAGAAAATCCCAGCAGGGGTACCTGCGCCCTGCCTGCTATGGCTGAGCATTGCCTGGGTGGTCCCCATGCCTTCCAATGGTGCTTTGCTGCCAGCTCCAGGAGCACCCTCTGCCCCCAGTAATCACCAGGACAGCTTAAAGGCCCTGGCATTTACAGAACACAGATTCACAGAATACTCAGAGTTGGAAGGGATCCACAAGGGTCACTGAGTCCAACTCTTAAGTAAATGGCCCAAATGTGGATTGAGCCCACAATCTTAGTGTTACTAGCACCATGCTCCAACCAGTTGAGCAAATCTCAGGGATTCCCAGGCTGCACAGGTTGGGCAGGTTCTTTCAGGTTGTGCAAACAGTCTGGATGCTTTTTTCCTGGCTGTCATGTTCTTTTTTTAACATTGATGTCTCTTTACAAATGTGAAAAGTAGAAAAGTACTTTAAAAGCAAATAGAGGAAAGGAAGACGGAAGTCTTTCAGAATCAGTTAGAGCCATGAGCTTAGTCTTGAAGAGATGCAGAAAACAGTGCAGCCCTGACCACCCATCCTTCAGCACCCAGCAGTGCTCAAGGCAGCAAGCTGCTGCCTCCTCCCACCATGGGGGTCCTCTTAGCCACCATGGGCAGTGCAGCATACTGGGCTCTTACTCTGGCATTCTTATTAAACTTCACTGAGCTCTCACCCAGAAAGTACATGACTTTCTCTGAGTGCCCTTGACAGCAATGTTTCCTTTCTGGAAAGCAACATGCCTCAGGGTTTGAAATAAATGTAAATGTATGGGTGCCAGTGGTGGTGGTCATGGAGGAACAGAATCTATTTGGAAAAGGCAGATTAATACATTAACAATTTAACACTCCCATCTCCTCCCCATGTTCCTGTGGCTACTGCCCAGCCTCCATCCTCTGAGTGGGCCTATATTTGCCTTCCTGAGGGTCCTTGTCCCCCATGTGGGGAGACCCTCAGCCTGGGGCAGCATAAGGCCTTCACTCACTCTTCCTAGGTGTTTCACTCCACTGCCCAGCAGGGTAGCATGGAGGGAGCTGGTATCCTCAGACTTCATTTGTATCAACACCCATTTAGCAGCTCCTTCCCTCCATTTAGGTTTTTTTTTGGCGAGTGCTCCTACAAAGCAACCTCGCATGAACTTGATTTTTCTTGGTAGAAGGATCCCTTCTCCTTCTGTCTCTGTTCAAGTGGGGAGATAATACCCTTAATGAAGGTGTGTTTTAGTGAGGTTTTTAGGAGTGAGTTTATGCAGTCAGAAGAGGACTGACGGCTTCTGAGCTTAGAGGGTTTAATAGCCTGTAACCAACATTGCAAAACCTATGCACCAGCACGGGCTGTTCTGGGACACGTAACAGCAGTGGTCCCCACAGCACATTAAACCATTTCTCTTGCACAGGGATTTACAATTTGCACTTTGGCTGCCAGCCAGGATTCACATTTACAGTCTGCTTCCCATGATGTATGGGCTGATTTGAGAGGACTTTATCTCAGGGTTATGGCTTCATGGTTGTGTTAGTCTGTGTCTTCATCTCTCCCTGCTCACACTTTTCTCAAGTTGGTTTTGTGTGGCATCACCACCATGGCCCTTCTCCTGTGACCAAGGCAGCACTGGGATTGGCTGCCCCAGTAGGGATGTAGGGGAGCAGCACACTCACCTCATGTTTGTCTCTGCAAAATGGTGATGCTGCAGGAGTGATGCAGATGGTGGAGATCCTATCCTGGGGCATAGGGTACCACAAAACATGCTCTGGAAGAAACCTACAGGAACATGCTTAACTTGCTCAAACTACAAAAACAGTTCCCAAACTGCCTTGGACAGTGTTCTGGAAATTGGTTTCTGATATTTCACCTTCTCTCCTCAGCCCTCAGCTATAACCACCATGTCAGATAGCTTTGCTCAGCAGCCTTGGTCCCTCTCTGAGCAGCAGCAGCTGAGGTGCTCCCACCAGTGTACAGCTAAGACAGACTGACACCAATGCTCTCCCTGGCCCACCAGAGGACAGGGAGCCAGCAAGCAGCTGCCCAGAGCCTTTGCAGTGGTGCCAGGTGCTGCCTCCCTGTGCTCTCCTTCCACCAGGTCACCTGCCATGGAGGGGACATGGACTGTCACAACAGCAGGCTGATGGCAGATGGACCCAGTCGATTGGAAGCACCAATGAGCTGCAGCTGTGGGTTCACTGGCTGTGAGTATCTCCTTGCAGTCAGCAAGAGTTTCACTCTGCCTTGTATCCCCCGAGGTCCACTGCTTTCCAGAACAGTCTGAATGTACTGACAGCATCCTGAGGCGAACTTGGCAGACCTCCCTCCGCTCCTGAACCAGGGAAAAACATGGCAGAGGGCTGCCTGCAGTCACAGAACCAGCAGAGCTAAAGAGAGGACCTTACATGCGCTGCCCCTCCCTTTGCTATAACAGAACGATGCCCCTGCAGTCTCGGCCCCGTGCGAGCCGTGCTGGGGACGCCCGGCAGGGGACAGCAGGACCCCGCACGGCACCGACCGGCTGCTCCCCGTGCAAGGCAGGCTGCGGCCAGCCCCCTGCAACGTGGGGATGAAAGGGCATCGTTAACTTTTACTGTTTGAACAAGAAAAGCCTGATAGCCACAATATGGATCTGAAGGGGACTGGGGAGAGCCCAGAGCTGCAGTGAACACAAATCAACAACTGGCCTGTTTTGCTTTATGCTCTGCGATCAAAGGAATCAACGTGCTGCCGAGCACTCGTCTGCTCCTCCGGGAATTTCCCCGCGCAGCAGGAATGCCAAGGCTCAGCAGCACTGCCCCGACTGCCCCACATCAGCCCAGCCAGCCCCAGGGGGCTCTGGTGCGCAGCTCCAGGGCTGCAGGCTGACCCAGCAGGGAGGGTGAGCTGGTGAGGAGCCTCTGTACCCACAGCCCCTCCTGGGGACCCTCTCCCTGCCAGCACAACTGGAGGGACGCTGCATTTATCCTGGAGACTGAGCTTTCATCCAGGCATCCGGTGTTAATGAAACTCAGGACACATGGTGGTGTGGGATGACGTGGGATGATACCAGGGAAGGGGGGTGAGGTAGATACCTCTGTGGCAAAGGCAATCTTAAGCAGAAAATGGAGGTAGAAACTCATCTGATGCACTTGTGGGGATCTCACAGACCTCTACAGCACCTCTATCACTCTGACTTGCTGATGATATCTGCTTTTCCTGTGAAACCTGCAAGCCTCCTCATCCCAGCCCTTTGCTCAGGAAAGCGACCTCCCAGCATGCCAGCATGAACTTCCCTTTTCTTACTTGGTCACCTGTTTGACACCAACTTAAGAGGTTTTCAAAAACATGGACTGATACCAGTTCCCTGTGGCAGCATGTGTGAGGGGCTCTTGGCTGGCCATCCCCCAGGAGTGGGGCACAGCCCTGTGATCAATCCCCATCCCAGTGCTGCTCTGCTCTCCAAGGGGGTGGGCTGAGCAGTGTGTGCTTGTGTCATTTTACAGTACTTGGCAGAGAGATGTGTGATCAGGATATGTGCATACATAGGCAAGTGTATGTATATATGTGTTGAAAACTCGTGTGTTTTTCTTAAACTAAGCTGTAATAACAAGAACTATCAAAATTACATTTATTTACTATGCATTCGATCTCCACTTCCACAGCAGGGCTCCCAGAGATTGGTGTCCAGCTCCCAGAAACATGTGACTATGCAAGACTCTCCATGAAAACACATTTCTAGCTCAGCAAACTGCAGAGAAAAACTGCAGAAACAGACTCAAAATCCAGAGAAAAGGAAGCTCCCAAGTTTAATCTTTGTTTCCTACTACTAATAGTATTATTTCCAATTGTATGATTGAAATGCATGATCTTTGGGGGATTACAGCAAAGCTAAACAAGAAATGTCATAGGGAACTAGGGAGAGGGGACATCAGGAGGTGAAGTTAAGGTCAAGGCAGTAATTCCAAATCTAAACCCCAAGGCAAGAAATACCTTCAATCTCAGCATTTCTCAGCTGCCAGTGAAGTTTCTGTGCTGACAGCAGTGTGACTGGCTAGGAGGACTGAGGCTGGGAACTGCAAAATACCATGAAGGCAGCAGAGGCCTGACAGGGACAGGGGTGCTCCCCCAGATTAACAAGGGGCAGGGGATGCCAGCCAGTGAGATGTATGAACCTTCTGTCCAGGGAGCTCCTCAGGGATGTGCCTGGTGCACAGGGGGGCTGCTCCCTCTTGCAGGTACAAGCCCTCTCCACTCCACTGAGAAGCAACAGAGCCACGGAGCTGGTTGGCAGCTCCTCTGAGAGGCAGTGGGCAAGAGGGGATTCAGCCTGTTGGGGTTGTTGTGGGATGCCCAGGGCAAAGGGAGCACTGCTCCATGCTGGCCTTGGCAGTGGGGACCTGGGGGGATTTGTCCCTCTGCCTTGGGGATCTCCTTTGTGAGACTGATTTTGGCTCTCAATGGAGACCTCAACTTGCATGTAAAGAGGGCAGTGAAATGTGAAGGGAGTTCCTTATGTGATCTTAAGGCATGGCTACACCCTGCACAAGTCCCTGCATGTCCTCTATGCCTGCTGCCCCTCAGTTCTTGTTCTTTCTTACAGTCAGGCTCACTTGCTATGCGCTGCTCCCATGGGAGCCATGGGAACTCCAGACGTGTTCAAAGATGACATGTCACAAAGACCATGTTGCCCACACGCACAGGAGCCCCCTACCATGGATCAGTCAGCTGCAGAACTTGGGAGAGACTCATCATGCTGAAACTGGCATCAGTGCCTCTCAATGGACTATCACTAAAAATAGATCCATCTCCTTTTTTCCATATCTAGATTGAAGGCTAAATCATTGCCAGAGTCTGAGTTTGATGGCAGTCCTTTAGCAGGTGGGTGTGTTGGTTAGCATTGCTAAAGAGGCAGCTTGAAGGGATCAGTAAGACACACACAGGCAGGCAGAGCAGATGGAAAAGGTTGTGCTTAGGATCACTTACTGCAATATGGGCATGGCTTGGGATATGGATGTGAAGGCCATGGGTTTCACCTCACATGGATCCAGTAAGCACACACCCACTTTTCCCACTGACACTGAAAAATTCCTTGCCACACAAGAAGTCCCATGGCACTGGAGTAATCAAACAGGGAGGTAATTGAAGGTTGAAGGACCATCACTGCCTTTACCAATAACGATGTGTTGTTTGTAGCGTAGTAAAAGAAGTATGGTTTGGACCATAGTAAAAGAAGTCCACACACCACAGGTCACAAAAAAAACAGAGTTCAGGGGGCACCAAAGGTAACTTCACAGCAGCAGTGCAGAGGCAGAAAAATTACCCACGAGATAGGCTAGAGTCTCAGCCTATTTGTACTGAGCTGAAGAAGAAATGAAATCAATCACACGTCTTTTGCCTGAATTTGCCACTCAGCTGCTGCTGAGACCCCTGAATAAAGACTGTAGCTTGCTCCCAAAGCCAGGCAATTCCTTCCTCAGTAGCTGTCAGTGGATCTGAGCTTTGGGCTGTCATGGTAGGTGTTTGAACTGCTGGCCAAGCTGCTCTGAGGTTCCATCTCCCCTCTTCCAACTTCTCCATCCCTTCAGCTTCCACTCCACAAAAAAATTTCTATCATCTGCCATCACCCTGGGAGGCAGCAACTTGCAGCAGCAGTGCAGTAGCCACATGCAGGTGTGAGAGGGTGTTCAGAAGGGGTTGCTGTCCCTGGAGCAGCGTGACATGTTACAGTGCTCTAAGTGCTGACTGGCTCTCATCACTGAGACCCAAGGAGGCCAACAGAAGTGCTTTGTCAACATAAAGTAAATATTCTCAGTTTTCTGTTGCACTGATTAATTTTCATTTTGAATGGGGAAACTGAGGTGGGGTGATGCCTCGATCCAGATAGTATCACACTGCACTGTCAGCAGCACAGCTTACTCAAGGATGATGAATTTTTGCCTACCTGTCTGTAAGTCTTCACTTCCCTTGTGAAATACAGTGCTAGCTCTCAGACGAGGAGCTTACTTAGCTAAACTCTAACCTGAACCCACGATTCATTCCCTGAACTAAAAGTTGTGATATGATGATGAAGGGTAAGATCCACCTCTGTGTGGAGCAGGTCTGTAACAAGACTAAAATACCACCTTAACACCACAAAATAAGGCTGTTGTTTTACTTATTCCTGTAGAGAGATAAATTGCCACCAGGGGAGGAAATGCAGTAGTGTAAAAGGAGCTCACAAAGATATCAAATATTCGTGTGCAGGCTCTTGGTCCAGAGTATATTTCCTAAGGAAGGCTGGTGGGGCAGTGCTTTGTTAGTAAGTGGGAGGAGGGAGAGCTTGTAACTCAGTATTAACAAGCTCTGTGCATAGGCTTTATCCCACAGACATTCATCCATCCATCAGAACCATTTGACTCTTTGCCCTCTTCTCTGGCAAAGGGGACTGGTGACTTCTCCCTGCATGGGAGCAAACAAGGTGTGCACAGCAGTGATTGATGCACCTGGGGGTTGAGACACATCAAAGAGCCTGCTTGCTGCATTTCGAGTCCCAGTGAGCAATTTATAGAAGGATTTATGTAGATAAATAACCAGGGAGATTTATGTGAAGCAATACAAAACATATGTTTTTGGCTGCAGAGATGTAGAAATGCTTAAGGACTTGGAAGCTGTGTAGCTGAGGTTATTTGTAAAAGTGTTCCTGTTAGTAGGATTTATTCTGGGGCTTCATTTTACTTGGCATTGCCTCCAAAGGCTGCAGAGCAAACAAGCATAGCAGGATCCATCACCTCTTTTACTATGTTGTCTGAAAGAGTTTTGAGCTTTAAAACCAGAAGTTTGGTCACATCACCCCTAATTCGGGTTGGGAATAGGAAAAGGCTGAGAGCAAGGAGAAGCAGCAGCAAAGGAAACAGACCTCCTGGAGATGGAGGTTGGGTGAGGTCAGACAAGTCCCTGGAGGGACCCCAGATTCCAGCTTGGTCTCCCAGCCTAGCACTGGGTGCTTACTTCTGAAAACCTTGCAATCCTGCCATGGCTAGTGTGATTTGAAGGGAGAAGAGAAGACAGTCTTGGCCTTAGCTGGAAAGCTGGGATGTAAATTTGAATTTGTCCATCACATCTGGTATGTTTGTGGTAATGGGAATAAGTTTCTGCCATGTATTATATTTGCCTGGCTTGGACATCCCCTGCAATCCTGTGTCCCTCTGGCTGTGTAGTATTCCCTTTGCACTGAGGTCCAGTCCCTGAACCTTTGTGCCTGCTGAAGGTTAGGAGCAGGCTCAGTGCTGTGTTAGTGTGACAGTGAGCCAGAGCCTGGATGTGCTCTCACTGCTGTCCCACCCCAAGAACTCACAATCTGAGGAAGCTGTGTGCCCGAGATCACCTCCCTCCTGCTCATTTGCCCCCGTGGGATGGCACAGAGGACTGTCAGAGTGGGCAGTTTCACAAAAACCTCTGGTGTCAGAAGAGACTCTGTGGGCCAGACAGCAAGGTCACCTGCTATCTCTCTGAGGGTGTGCACCAGGGAGAGCTCACAGCCCTCACACCCAGTCCCTGCCCTCCATGCAGACCCTGACACCTGCACTCGCCTGACAGAGGGGCAGCACCCTCTGCAGAGGGGCAGAACCATCATGGGATATTGCACAGGAAATGGATATTGCACAGCTGTCTGGCTATCTGAACTGCTTCATCACTTGCTTTTCAAGTCTGAGCTGTTTCTGTTTCAGGAAGGAACATAGGAGTCACTCAAACAAATCATACCAAACTGTCCCCATAAGGTGTGCACCCCAATGAACACTGATGTGCACATATATCAGCAACACAAGGGTAAGACTGGTAATCCCTTCTGGTTGCAGGCCACTTATCCATTAAATTCCTCCCTACATATCTCTCTGTCCTCTGACCCTCTCTCCTCCATGTCTCTGTCTCCTGGTAATGGAGGCAGATCTTGGTGTGCCAGTGCCTGTCATTTTCTACCCTAGGCAGAAAAAAATATCAGCTGTTCAAGATAAGTTGTGACTGCCCCTAAATCTTAGGCTCCCTTTCCCTGTGTGCAGAGCTTGGGATTTGCTTGGCTATCAGCCCTCCCATGGATGGGAAAGGCCCCCTGCCCTCATGTGTGCTCACCACATGGGCCACTTTATTTACATAGCTGGGTCCACACATTTATATTTAGTATGTTTGAGAGGCCACCATGGAATGAGAAAGCTAAAAATGAGGCTGGAATAAAATGTATGGAAGTTAAGGGGGGGATAGGAGTGAAAACTGAGGAGGCTGGAGGTAACTCCAGGGCTCGCTTGGCTGTGTGACCATGAATGCCAGAGGCTCCTGCTGTGAGCACAAGGACCAGAAGTTAAGGGCACCTTTGGATATGAACCCGGACCAGATTCAGGCCCTTCTTCAAACATTCTTACTTGAATACAGCTAGAAATTGCAAAACCAACCCAGTTTTATAGACTACAAGACATCTATATATCTGTCTATATTTATCCTGATTTAGAAATTTTTAGTCACCACATAAGTCTGACCAGAGTTAGGCCTGAGGTTTCTCATTGAAATGCTTTAACTCAGGTATCTCAAGTGAGTACCCTGGAGATTATTATTATTCTCTCCCCCAGTAAACAGACCCCCTCAAAAAAAAAAAAAAAAAAAAGAAGCAGCCATTTGATGAGTTGGGAGTCAATTATGCATTCATCTTCCTCCCACACCCTACACACATGGGGGGAATGGGGTGGATCTGTTTCTGCCAGCATCTCCAGTGGCACACAGCCTGCCACAGCTCTAGTGGCCTCTCACGTGAAAGGCCTGCTGGAAGTGGTCTGTGATAACAAACAGCTCTGGTTCCAGCTGAAAGGTTTTGCCTTAAATGCTTTTACTAGAAATATTGCAACTCATTTCTTCTTTTAGTAACTATAAGCAGACTAAATTAAACTTTCATGAGTCTGAAGTACATAACTCTCCTTCAAGCTCCAGGATCTGTTTCCCTGGTCATTCTAAACCAACAAGGGCTTTGCTGTGGTGTTGGGTCCTGGGCAGAGATGGTGCTGCTCACCCGAGCTGGTGATGTAACTGGTACTAAATCACTCCTGTCCTTGGTAGATTTGTGTAGCTGCTGATTGAGGCTGGTTGTGAGCTCAAGGGCAGGAAGGGCAGTGGGTGCTTCCCTGCCATGGCTGGGATTGCCCCCCACACAAGCAAAGAGGGCTTGAGGACCACCCTTGGGCCAGCTGATTGTTTCCACGAGCTGAGTGCCAGCAGTCCCCTCCCCTTGAGGAGGTAAAGTGCCCTCATGTGCTCTCATGAGATGTGCTTTAATTTTGGAGAATGAAACACTACATTCCTCACCCGCTGGCCTTAAAAAGAAACTTGTTGACTCCCCAGCCTGTTTCATGCTTTGCTAGCAAAAAAAGAAAAAAAAAAAATAAAGACACTGGGGAAAATGAGCATGCTTTTGAGGTTCAAGCAGGCTCTGCACCCAACTGCCAGCTTCTCTCAAGTCAACGCAAGCAGCAGTTCCCAGGAAGGTAATTTCAGTGTGTCCAGGCTCCTAATAATGCATTGCTCTGTCAAGAAAAGGTGCTGAAACCCTCTCCTCTCTGCAGCCACAGCCACGGTGAGCCCCCCAGAAACACAGTCGCTCTCCTGGGAGTGGGGTTTTCCCATCCACACCGGGTATCCTGAGCCCCGAGAGGAGCTGGGGCTTATGTGCCTGTTTTGATGCTAAGGCTGCCTCTCAGGAGTGCAAGCAGATACAAATTTCACTTCCTGTGCCTAGTTCAGTGGCTTAACATCCTTATGGAATAGGTGTGGCAGCATTTTTAGTTGATGGATAAGAAATTTCCTATGATTGGGGAGCATAGGATTGTGAATCTCCTGTAGTCTTTGATAAAACTTGTTTCAACTCTGGCATGAAATTCAAAGGCAATTTTAGCCTTTTTCAGAAAGGTAGAAAACAGTGGTCTTGACCAGAGGCAAAATTCTCTTTTAGTGACTCCAAACTCTCTTACTCTCATATTTGCACTTCTAGCAGAAGTTATTCTTGCTTTAGATTTATGTCTGCTCACAAAACTCTCAGCTTGAATCTAGCAACATTTTCTTTTATTTCTAGAGACAATGTTGCATCATCTAGCTTCAGTCAGAAGCCACTTAATTTTACTCCTCAGAGTGTGAAAAGTGAACTGAGGGAGATGATATCCTATTTTAAGAAATATTATCTGTACTAGTTAGAGATTTTCTGGGGGATTAGCTTTCCCCTTGGCATGATGAGAGACAGGAGTGAAGGCAAGATTTTGCCTTGGTGCTCTATGGCCTTGATAAATCAGGCACCACAAATCACTGTTGTTAGATCCCTTTCACATCCCTTAATTTGTGGGTGGTAGAAGTTCACTATCTTTTGAGAAGATCCTCCTGTTTCTTACTTGCATGTTAATTTAGCAGCTCCCAAAATAGCAACCTATAGTACCTAGATTCATAATTCATAATTAAAACTCCTAGCAATGTTCAGGCTCCACTGCTGGTTTGACCTCTGTGCCTCTCCATGAGCATACATCTCAAGGGATTCTTGCCCTCTTCTCAGGGAGGGCCCTGTGACTTATCCCATTAAGTTAACAGAAGGTCATATAATAGTCATAAAAATATTATGGATCCCTCCCACATTCCTCACCCGTGGCAAAATACTGCTACAGGGAACAATCAGTGCTTTTTAGCTGGGCATCCAATAAATCTGGAGAGGTATTAGGCAGAACTGAAGCTCTACAGCTGCTGGGGTGGAGCGTGAACACAGATGGATGGCTTGGGAAATGGGGTTCTTTTTTTGCCTCTGTTCCTGTTTGGAAGCAAACCTGTGTTTCAAGTTTTCCAATATTTTTAAGAGGTGTAAATGTTCTATTTTTTTAAAGATCTTGTTTTCTGTTTATTTGTCAGCTGTGTTATATGGGGAAGTAAATTCAACAAAATTGAAGTAGTTTTGCAGAAGTGCTGTTCTGCTCGGTTGCTTTCTCTGTAGTGGTTAAGAGGCTTATTTTGTATGGGACCTACCCAAAAGCAATCTCCTTGCACTGCTCCTTGCTGAAGCTCACTGCTGCCAGATGAGCAGCTGTGAGCTTTGTCTCTTGGATCCCAGGAGCAGTGTGTAATTCAGGTTTTTTGTACAGAGAATTGCAATGTCTGCTACAGGCTGTCCTTCTCCTCAGCTCCAGCCCACCGAGTCCTCTCCATCTGGCTGCTCTGGCTTGGGCTCTGCTTGCAGCTGGGAACTGAGTCATGCTGGCATTTTCAGCCCAGCAAGCAGCCAGGGCATTTCTTTTCCCTGTGGTGCCTGAGCTTGTCTCATGGGCTCATTCCTTACTCTTTCCTAAGCCTGTGGGAAAGACCTGGGGAAATGTGGTCCTTTCTATACACCTGTTATTTGATCTGCTCTGGGTCTGAGCTGCTGTGTGCTCCTAACCTCTGGGTGGGGTGTTTGGGGTGAGAGTTGTGCCATGTGCAGTGGGATGACACTGGCTGCTGCTACTTTGGCCAACACAGGGTCACAAAGTTTTCATGCCACTTGGGGTTCCTTCAGGGAAACTTGTCTGACATACATGTTCAAACTTTCCTCCTTCACACTCCCCAGTACTTGCTGGAACCCCTTGGTTCTCTTGTGCTTTGTCTTGGCATGTACAGAGACACTGTGCCTTTGCTGAGGTCTCTGCCACCATCCTAGCTCTACCTGGAATTTGGGTTCCACAGCCCTGCTGAGTCCTGCATGTCGTACCTCAAGCCTAGCTTTAGCAGCACCTTTATCCATGAAATGCATTTCATTTTGTTAAAACATGTCCCAAGGGTGAGGAATGAAAGGATGCTGCTGGCATGTGACTGAAGTCCATGTTCTGAACCCTTTGCATGCTCTCATCTCCTTGCTGTTGAATGTTTGTTGTGCTTAAGAGGGCAGCAAAACAAACCTTGCCTGGCCTCTCTGGAGCCAGTTGTGTGACAGTCAAGAGACCCAGCCAGCAGTCAATGTAGCTGTGACTAACTCCTGCAATAACATGACCTTTCAGGATGAACAGTGACCTTCATAGGCTTAAGTGTGTTTCTTTATGACCAATAAAGTGTGGTCATGGCTATTTTCCCAATGATTTCTCTATGGATGGCAAGTAGCTGGAAGAAGTGTAGAGAATTAGAATTAGCAATTTGAAGAAACTGATATGCTCTTGCTATTGACTCCTTTGAAAAGTTTCTGCAAGCACTGAATGAACAAAGGAGCAGGCTGCCAGGTTATGTGGCTGTTGAAGAAAGTCTTCCTGATGCTGGAGGTCAGAATCTATCAGAATTTTATCCAGAAGTGAATTCATGTGTTGACAATGTGCTGCAGGAGTAAGGTCACATGCAGTCTTAAGATTTTTCTCAGGAACTTCTTTTGCTGCTCACACAATTTTCAGGCTGAAATGATGTTGTGAAGAGAGCAAGATGAAAGACAACTCCAACTCCTTGCCCGCGAGCCTTTTGGATAAACTTCAGATTTTAGCATGGGGGTGCCAACCACACTATCTAGGAGGGAAGTAGTCTAATGTGCTACATCTGCAGGCTAGTGGGCATCCTGTGCCACAGCTTTGGGCTGTGGTGTGTTAATGAGGAGTCTCAGCCTGGCAGGGAGTCTGTGTCCAGGCAGGCACCTCTGGGATGCACATGCTCACTGCCTCACAAGAATGTGCTGGGGACATCTCCTGTGCAGATATTCTTCTCCATAGGGCCTGGAGTGAGCAGCTGTAGATCAGTTGCTGTGCGATTGCCCTTCCTTGCAAATTGCTGCCTACTGCAGAGTGAGGCTGGTCCCTGCAGGGATCCTGGCCAGCCTCAGCCTTGGACACCAGCTGAGGATCAGGATAGGGGCCCACTGTAACCCTTGCTCAGGCAAAGGCCAGGCAGAAGGAGAAAGAGAACTCAAGAAAATAGTTTCCCCAGGGAAGCTCCTGCAGGAACAAAAAGCCAAAGCCTCTGTAACAGAGCCAAACATCAATGAAGGAAAAATCTAATTACCCCTTCTTGTGGGGTTTGCAGCACAGGAAATGTGGCCCTCTGGGACAGATGTAAGTATAGGCATAATCTAATGCCGTACTTGCCTGAACTCCGTGAATTCAGGATCTCCCTATTAAGCAGTCAGTTGGTTCTAATGGGAGGTTTTGAGCTGGAGGTAGTATCTACTTTTCCCCCTCTCTCCCCACCAGCTTGTGCACAGTGCAGCAGGTGAAGGCTAGAGGCATTGTAAAATAATTGGCATGAGTTACTTCTCTTGATTCTTTTAGCTTTCCACATAATGTGATGTCTGTATTCTCCTGGCTGTTTCCACAGCTATTGCTGGAGAGGAGTGTAAAAAGAGAGCCCTTCAGGTGTGGGAAACTGCCCTGAACAGCCTGTGTGTCTGTCCGTGCTCCCTCCTGGCAGCACTGCAGCCTATCTTCAGCAGAGATCTGCCTCAATTTGAGTGGATTTGAGAGCTGCAAGACTTGGATCTCTTGCCAGTCCTAGTGATTTTTGCTTGTGGTTTGTTGCTGAAATCTCGAGAGCTGACAGGTCTGGGTTTGCTTTCCAATCCTGCCTTTATGAGAAGGTGGGGTGATCCTGGGATCGTCAATGCAGGTCCAGGACCCAGTTTCCACAAAGGTGTATAAGGTTTTTTGTTTCAAACTGCTGAGAGGTGCTTCAGTGTAGCCACGTGAGAAAAGATGCTGGAGTGCATCAGAGTAAGGGCCAAAGAATCTTCAGCAGCTGTGATCCCCACAAGTGTTGCTAGAGTGCAGTACACACACATTGGCCAAGGCTTGTCAGTAATGAAACCCACTACTGAGCAGAAACTGCTTAAAGAACCCACATTGCTGACTCAGTTTGGGCTCAGTTTGGCTTTCCCAGCTGGAGAGCTGTGCCTTTGGGAACTAGTGTGCTGCCTGAGGTGTGCCAAGGAGAGAATAGATAAGTTTCCCTTGCATGGGGTAGAAACCCAGAAGACTGGCTGCAGGGATAGCATTTAGCAGGCAAAGTACTACTTCAAGTGTCTTTTGTTGTGTTAATTGACTGCTATCCAAGTGTGTTTTCTCACCGTGCTTTGGAGGACTGATCTAACCAGATGCAAAACACTCTCCTATGAAGGAGCAGCTGTGTGTGCTAGCTGGGTTTGCTTGGCTTTCAGTCCCAGGGAAAGGGCAATCTGAGTGCTCAGCTGTTCCTAAAAAATTGCTGGTGAGGAAAACAAACTAACAGACACAGCGGGGATTTTGTAGCATACAATCGAGGAGCTGAGATCTTTTCCCCCAGCAGAGCTCAGCAGCCGTGTGCTCCCACGCAGCCAGCAGGCAGCGGGCTCTGTGCAGGGGCTGCGTTTGAGCCCAGCCCAGGGAGCTGCTTTCCACCCTGGGCAGAGCCTGCAGGGCGCAGGGGCTGTGGGCACTCAGCCCTGCAGCCTGCCAGAGGCTGGGCTGCAAGGGCAAAGAGGGGCAGAGCCCAGCCAGGACTGGCACAGTGTTACTGTGGAGGTTTGGTTTACTGACCATAGAATTCGAGACCAGAAATCAAGACATGTCTGTTTCTATAAAATCTGTGCAGGTTAGACAAGAACTCATGGCACCTTGGTCCATCCTAGAACTGGATGGAACACTGTTGATGGAACATTGTCTTGTTCCTGCAACAAGCAGTGGAACATCAGACTGCGGCTGATGGGAAAAGAGGATGAAAAAGTACCTGATGACCATTTCTAAAGGCAGATTTCATTTACTGCTGAAAAATTTCCAGCCTGCCTTCATAGCCTTGTATCCCCTGAGGAGCAGTAATGCCAGTTTATGCAGCTGTGTGAGTACCCACCAGCTTCCTCAGGCTGGAGCTCCATTGCCCTGTCATGTTTAACAGAGGGAGAGCAGGAGTGGGTGAGAGGATGTTACCCAGATCCCTGCTGTTTTGGGAATCACCCAGTCATGCAGGCAGCTCCCTGAGCTTAAATGAAGTTCTTGGTAGCAGACTGATAATATCAAACACTCAGTGCCCTGGCAGCACTTCTGAAAGCCAAACTCTGGAGTGAATGACAAAGTGTTTTTCCATTCCTTGGAAAGTACAAACTGGTTTTCTTTTTGCTGCCCCAACTCTTGCTGCATGTGGGGGAATTGTTTATATTAGGCTGTGGAAAGGAAAAAAAAATCTACATGTTATCTCAGAGCTGGGCAGATTAATCCAGAGGAAGATTTACTTGAGTGCAAATCAAAGGCTTAGTTTTGTTGGATAGTTCTTCAGTGTCTTGAATCTAAATCCATCATGCTATCCCTGCAGCACTCAAATATTTCAAAAGAATTTGGAAAGTTTGCAACCAGAGTGGAAGTACTGGATCTATTGCTGTCTTTTGTTTTTGTTCTTAGAACTGCAACTCTGCTATATTTTATCTAATTTATTTTTGTTATGTTTAGTGTTCAAGATCTCTGAAGCCCTAAGGAAGGCTGTACAAATTAAAGGTACAACCCAAATCCAGGACATGCAGTCCTAGTTCTGTGTAAACAGATTTTAAGCTGAGCCTATGTAACTGATGTGGCCAGGATTTAATGAATCAGGCACATTAGGAAGTTGTTGGGAGCAGTAGACTCTCCTCCTGGTAAATGAGTGTTTTTCACGTGAGTGATGGGAATGGCAGTGGGCTGCTGCTCCTTCTGACATCTTCTGTGCAGGGAGGGCTTTGGAAGCAGGTAACACTTTCATTCCCAGCTTCTGCCTTTAAATTATGAGCGTACAGAGAATATGGGTCTCAATATATTGATAGTTGGAGATGGGAGCCCAAGAAATGTTGGCAGAGTTGTGAGATATAGCAGAAAGACATTGTGGGTCTGGGTTAGTTAGGCAGTTGGGCCGGATCAGTTCTGAGTGTTGACAGATAGTTTGTGTATACGAGCTTGGCTTCCTGGATTGATTCTTGTGTCCAGGGTGATCTGGAGGTATTCCTAGTGAGAAACTGAGCCCTGGCTCCTCTGCTGCATCTGCAGGGCAAGCTGGAGAATCTGTCTGCTTTTTCCAGCAGTTGTGAGCACTTTTCAGTTGATTACAGGTGTGCAAGTAAAATGATTTTTAAAAAAGGTATGACCAGATAGAAGTCAAAAGCTGATGCAGCCCTTTAGTCTGAGTGAAGAGGAAAGCAGAGGTGCTGAGGCTGAGCTCCACATCTGGCTGTCAGGCTGCAGGAGCACTGAATGCAAGGGGTTGGCCTAGAGGAGATGGGGAATTCAGACTGAGCCAAAGGCACTGGGATCATAGGGAGGGATGGAAAACCAGGTGCAGGAGCAAGAGTGGTGTTTCCATGGGGTGGTTCCAGCAAAAGGGCAGAGAACTTAGGAGATAAAAGGTTAATTAGGCAGAGCTTGGGGTGTTGTTTGGTATGTGTCTTGTGTTGGGAACTAGCATCTTTAATGAAGCCTTTTCCTTTGGGATTCAAATGCTGGGTTCAAATAGCAGTCAGGACAAGAAGTTTTGTTTCCCATGTCACATCAAACTGCAAATGGCAAGATATCCAAACTAATTGGCTGCTCACATTGTCAGGTGCAGAAGGCTGAGAACTGCCAGCCAAGTCTTTCCTGGGCTCTTCCTTTAATTTCTTTAAGTTGTTAGTGTGTGTAAAGGTTCTGACTCAATCATTTCTGCTCTGGGCCCCTGTGGACCAGCTTGTCTTCCATTTGGCTTAGGGAGCACTGAAGCAGATCTCAAGTGAGAAGCCTTTTTGTCCAGCAGCCTTGAAGCAAAGCAGTTTTCTCTGCATGTTTTGTGCAGCTGTGGGCAGTTCTGCACACTCCCAAATTTTTAAATTCTTTATTCTGTCCATATTTCTGGCTCAGGCACCATAACTGAGAGCTGGGTGGAGTATTGCATTTGCATTGCTGCCACAGATTTCTGCCTTGGTGCTGATGCTAAAAAGGTTGCACTTCTATACTGGCATGATACTCCAGTAATCAGTGCTTGCCTTTGCTCTACCAAACATAAAACTGGCATTTTTGCAGTGCTAATAAAAGGTGTTTCCTACAAAGGGGAACTCATGAGCAGTTTTTAAGATACCTTTCTCTACCATAATGGGATTGCCCATGGATTTAATATCTTTCAAAACATTTCTCAACAAATGTGTGTGCTGCTGTATTTGTTACCAACTACACATGAGCATATTTGGGAAACACACTGTTAGTACACTCAAAACCATGAGGAAGCTCTCCAACTGATTTCTCTTTTTCTTTTATTTTTGTGTGTGTGAATCTGTCCTGCTGAAGTGGATGGCAATTCTCACGAGTGTAAGCAAGATGAAATCAGTTTATTTCTGCTCAGATGACAATAGTTTCTGACAACTTTCTGGAAAGCATAGATAAATAAGAAACCTTTTCATAAGAAACCTAGATAAATGAGAATCCTCTGATATGGAGGCAGTGCCCACTTTGCCAAAGGATTTTGGAAGCAAGTTATCTCTGGACAAGAGGCATATCTGAGCAATTCAGATATGAATTTTTTTCACCAGCGTTGTTGAACAGATTGAAAATGTTGCCTATTCCAGAAGGACCAGATTAATGTGATTTTACCCATCATTTGCTGTCAGGTCAGATATTGTTACTTAGTAAAAACATGCCTTTTTTTTTTTTTTTCAGGGTTTTCTCCTTTTCCATGATATCTGTGAGTAGGAAGCTCAGAGCCTTGCATTCTGCTTTTCATGTTATCTTCTAGATCCGTTTTATCTCTGCTCAGATCTTGTTGGCATAGTTCTCTGTGCCCAACTGTTAAGGTTTTTCTACCTAGCTCAGATAAATTTTTTATTTTAGTGGACATCAGATAAAGACCAATTATTTCTATGCTGTCTGCTTTATTTGGAAAGGCTCTTCTATTGCAGTCTGATGTAAAATTCATTGCTGTCATGACTGACTCAGCCTTTCCTTCCCCAAGCTATGTCCTCTATTTCTGCAGCAGGCTATAGAGATTCTGCTCCCCTGGACATCCTTGTACACAGTACTGGAAGGCAATTTGCACTTCAAATTGGATGACACTTCATGGTTGGCTGACATGAGCACGTGTCTGACATCGTAGCTGGCCCAGCTTTAAAACCCAAGTTCCCAGCTGTAGCTGCCAAAATCTTAATAGGATATACAGTATTCCTGCTGATGGCAGAGGTTATTTTCAAAGGGGGCTCAGATGGAGGGCTTGTTCTGTCTCCAGTCCTTGGGATTAGCAGCATTCATGGACATGTGTGAACATTTGCAGACCCAGTGTGAAAAGCCAGACTGAGAATTTCATTAAATCTGTAATCTGTTGTCATTTGGCTGCATATCTATGACTGCAAAAAAGCAGCCACACAATTTTTTTTCCAAAAATTTGCTTCCAGGCTAAGATCTATTTGAAGAAAAGTAATTTTCCCGTCTAACATTTCTTTGACTTCTTGTAAAGATGTTGTGTATGGCCTAAGCCACTTGTATAATCCCCAATAAACAGTTGTAGTGCCAGGGCTGACCCACCTACAGTACTGGTTCCAGCCACCATGGGATTTTACTGGCTCGTTTTTCAACTGGTTTCCTATTCAAACTCTTGCTTAGTATACTCTTTCATGTCTCTGATGTTAAGCACTGTCCAACATCTTTGAGTATATTGAATTTTTGAGGAAATTTTAGAGCTTGAACAAGTTATGCTGCCTTTATGTTGCCTTTTGAATGCTCTGCTAACTTATTTGTTGTCCTAGTTAGTGCTTCATCCAATTCCCTGCCAGATGTTTTCTCAGACTTCATCCCCTAGGAGGTGCTCTGAGATAATTTCCCACTGTTGATGATTAATTGGCAAGTCTGTCTTCTGTGTTTGTTCCTTAAATCCTTGTTTAAGCTACAGCAGGACAATGTGCTAGTTGTCTTTTTTTCCATAATGTAAAACTTGACAGCTGAGACACTCTCTATAAAGGAAGATCTCTTCATCTAGTTCTTTTGTAATCAGAGCTTGGGAAAAAGCAGGGTACAAAAAATCTTTCTGGAAAGAGAGGAAGTTGCAGCCTAAACCTGCTAAAACACAGGAGTGCCTAATGCATTGCTTAAACTGTAAATCCCAGCAAATATCCTTTCAGAATTTGCTCTGGGATTGATGCTTGGCAGCAAATCATGGCTGAAGACAGGGCTATTTTTGGCCCAGTTAGGATTTCCCTTCGTTTTGTAGCCAAGTGCAAAACCACCATCCAGCTGTATTGCTAGATATAGCACTGACCTTTTCACCTTATTGGACCACAGCTTGACTCTTAATTGAAATTGCACTATAATTACACCTTATGTCCCAAACTTGTCTGTCTCATGAAACCAGTACAACATATTGGAACAATCTGTTCTCAAGTGATACAGATCAGACTCTGAGGAGCCACTGTCTCTCATCTCTGCTGGTGGTGGTGATTCCTCCAGGACACCATGGCTAAAGCTGCTATTGAAGGAGGTGTTCACGTGGGTGTAAGAGGGTGGTGAGGTTGTGGCTGGTTTCAAGGGAGTTGGAGCCCCTCTTAACTGACCAGCCAAAACATTCCCATGAAGCAGAAGGAAAAGGTCATTGGGAAAACTTCTTTGAGATCTCTCAGCAAGAGGAAGATACATCTGTAGAAACTGGAAGTTTCTCAAGTCTGCTGTGGCATCTGCACAGGTCTGCAGAGCAGTGTGCACTGTTGGTGTCAGTACACCTTGACAATGGCTTCAGGACTGGAATATTTGTCCTGGCTGTATTTCAGTCCTGTAATATGAAAAGTACCAGCTCCACTGACCCCCCAATCACAGAATGGGTCAGGCTCAAGGGACCACAGTGGGTCATCTGGTCCAACCTTTCTGCTCAAGCAGGGTCATCCCAGAGCAACTGGCACAGGATTGTGTTCAGGTAATTCTTGAATATCTCCAATGAGGGAGACTCCACAACCATTCAGGACAATCTGCTTCAGTGCATGGTTGCCTTCCTCTCAAAGGCATCCTAAAAGACAAAAGGAGGTTGTTACATGTTTGGCTAAATCTCTAAATTGGGCAATTAGAATATCAGGATCGTGAGGACATAAATATGCTGCTTGGTTTAGCCTGTTTGCTTTTGTTTCTTGTAGTTCTGATGCTTTCCTGGTTGAAATAAAACACAATTTACACCAAAAGGCTCAGTGAACTTTGTGCTAAGGAATACAGTGGTGTTTATATGGAGGATCACTTTAACATTGTACATTATGCTCTGCCTAGGAAGAAGGGGCAGAAGAGTTTTGTAACATTACTTGCAGATCTGCCAGCAGGGAGTGGGAGAGACTTGTCTGAATTTGAAGATCAGCAGTGGGTAGGATGCTGCTTTCCACCTAATGAGACTAAGTAAAACAGCTCCTCTGTGCAGCTGAAATATCTACAAAAAATTATACAGAAAATAATGCCGTAGCAGCGAGCCAGTTCTGCAGTAGTTATTTGGCAGATGATGCATGCAAAAACTCAGGGCTATTATTCCATCCCAAACTCTGTCCAAGCTACCTTAAATGGTCTCAAGTAATGGGAAATCTGTCACTTTTTCCTGGACTCCTCCTTGGTCTTGGAACCATTTCTTCCCATCAATCTCCATTAACTTTCCTTTGGTCAGATTCATACAATTATACCTTCTCTGGCCTTTCTTTCCCTGATTGCTCCTCTTTGCTTTATACACATATGAGAGCTGTACAAACAGACTGTACCTGTAAGATAGTTACCTGTCCCAAGAGGAATTTGCCAGTGCTGAAGATAGGCATTTTTATTGTGATGGATGACCTTATGGAGACAAAGTGAAATGTGGAGTCTTGAGGACTTGTCTGTAAAGTTGGGTAATTGGTTGCATATGAGGCAGGTTAATCACTGTCATAGTCTTGTGTGTTGAGTGTACAAGAGGAAGCTTGCATGCTGCTTTGGGGCTGTCTAGAGGGGATGTGGAGAGTTGAGAAGATGCTGTGCACACAAGATCAGTGTGGCTAAATGGTGAATGCTGGTTAAAACCTGGGAACACAGTGTATAAAGAGTGTGCAAATCATGTCCTCAAACATCAGCCTTCTCTCAAGATAGTATGGCACTGACAGGTAGATGTTTGTCATTAGTGTTATTCTGGGGGAGTGTGAAGGAGCTATGCTGACCCCACTTTGGGTAGGTTCCTAAAACCAGGTAGAACTTGATGCTTCATTTCTCAGCATAGCTATTTGTGGTCTTTAGCTCTGTGTCTTGCTGTTTTGTCTGTAAACTGGGGGATAACTTGCTGCCCTACGTTCACAGGAGCTTATTAAATGTTGTGTTTGTGGCTCACTGAGGAGTGGCAAACAGGATACATTAAGGGAGATGAAAGTAATAGCATTGTGCAGACAGTGGAGTTGAGGAGCCCATGTGGGCCATCAAGGGGGAAGGAAGTTATGAGGAACTGCTGAATGAATTTTACCTTTCCTGTGTGCTCATGTTTTGTGGAGCAATAGTATGTGATTTGTATTTTAATGCTGCCCACACTGGATGCTTTTCTCTGCTGTTCTAAGGGTGGTTTTGGCTCTTCTTGATAATTTTAGTTAAGTGGGGCTGGGTATATAAATGCTGTGTGATCAAGCATATGAGGAGGATACTGGGGAGCTGGGAGACAGCTGATGCTCTCTGCACATTGACTGTTCCAGACATTTTTCCTCTTCAGCTGGGCTGCACTAAGTCAAACTATCTGGGTGAACACAGGGACAAAGTGACAAAGAGTAAATCACTTAAGAAATGGCAAGCCTAGAATTATGGATGTTATTTCTGTCTAGTTAAATTGAGGAGCCTGCTGGGGAACTGTTTTGTCTATTGATGGAAATAGTTTCCCTGATAAACTATTTGCAATTACCTGTTAATTGTCTTCCTTCAGCTCCTGTCATGCCATCTGGAAATCACCAAAGCCTGGCTATTAACAACTGGCTTCTCAGCTCAGCAGGAAGACTGGGCTTCTGATTTGCTAATCAGAGTATCAGGCAGTCACTGCTGCTCCTCTTGTCTGGGCTTGAAGTGTGAAATACAGCATGATTATGGTTGAAGGCAAGATTTCTGCATGCGGCACTCCACATTTACCCCCCTGTCTTGAAGAGCTGGCTATAAACACAACTCAAGTGAAGCAAGCAGGGGTTGGTTTCTCCCCTTTTCCCAGACAGAATAATTTCTGGTTGGTATTGTCCAAGGTGCTTGGGAAATGTGCTACTCTGCTCCTACAGCAAGTTGATCCTGAACTCCCTCTTCATGCAGTTTGAAAGGTCCATGTGGAGCTTTCCCATCACGAGGATTAATTTGTCTTGGGTTTTCATGTGTCTATAGAAAAGACAAAGGAGTTCAGAGTTTTCAGTAGCTAAGAAAATCTTGCAGCAAACAACTGCAAAGTCACACTGCAAATTTACACACTACTTTTCTTGAGAGTTCTGTATGAGGGCAAGCAAATGGAAAATGTGAACTTTTTAAGACAAGATATTTGTAAGCTGTGCCTTCCCAGGGAAAGCAAAGATGGCTTTTCCAAATGTGAGTGATTTGAAAGCCTTGTCTGATGGGCCACAAACTTCCGCTAGAAAAGAATTTGGCAGGAGACCACACAGGATAAACTGCAGGCAGAAATCATCTGCTGGAAGGGAAAGGACTCATAACACAGGACCTCTGGTGGGAAAAAGAGTTAGAATTGTAACAGGATAGTGACTGCTCTTCCAGTGCCTCCACTCCACAACAAAACAGACAGGAAGGAGTAATCCCCTCTGCCTTGCTCACTGCAGGGACACCAAAGGCTGACCAGTGTTTAGGGCAACAGGCACACAGAAATCTTTCTTTTTAATTGCCATCATGTCAGACTGGTTTCCTCCAAGGACACTCAGATCATATTGATTACCATAGAACAGAAGAGCATCACATTTAAAATAAACTTCATCACTTGTTTTTGTATGAAGCTAGGCTTTTTTTTTTTTTTTTTTTTTTTGGCAAAAACATTGCAAGTGTTTCACTGACAGATTTTGTTCAATGTAAAAATACTTAATCACAAAGCTCTTTTGCATTGTATCTAAAAATTCATAAGGGAGATATGGAACAAATCTGCTTTGCTCCTGAATAATAAGAGCATTTGCAAAGAGAAAGGAACATTGTTAACCTTGCGTCTTTCCTAAAATGAATCAGCCACCTGGAGCTCAGTTTTTTCTTCAAAAATAATTACTGGGGAATAAAAAGGCAGCAGTTGTTGCCTTATTTTTATTTCCCTTCTGAATTTTGGGCATATTTGTCTGGGACAAATTTTCTAGCTTTTTATAATTTAACAGTGGCTGGAAACATGGAAGAAAAGTTGGTTCTCTCTCATGTGCCCAGCACTCAGCCTGGTGTTCTGTGTCCACAACCATGTCCAGAGCAGCACCACGACCCCATTTTTCAGTGATGCAAACCCATCTCATCTTCCCTCTGGAGTGTCCTTGCTGTGAAGCTGCCCCTGTGCTGTGGCTGCCCAGTTTGGTAGGAGTTGCTTGGGTACTTTATTAGGTTTAATTTCAGCAAATGCTGAGACTAAAATCAAAATACAGGATTCCCACTTCCTTTTCTTCGCACTTTCTCTGGATAAAATGTCTTGCATGTTGAAGAGGTAGAATAAAAATCACAAGATTTGACAATGCCAAAGTAATTTCTTCTCAAATTTGGCCCATGATTCAGGGTTTTAGCAGAAGAATGGCTTTTTAGAAGAATAGTTTTTATCATTCTTCCCAAGAGTATACTTCTAAACAAATAAATATTCTTCCACCAATGTTTACAATCAGAAGGGGCAGCCAGAAATTTGCAAGCATAGAAGAATAAATTGGTCAGTAAGTATCTTTGCCAACAGGGAAGTAGAGGAAAATAAACAACATCTATTATGGAAGTATATTTTATTTGAAAGGTGTTGTCCAGTCCAGACTCTCAAAGAATTATCACCAGCGTTGAGGTGTCCTGGCTTATATCTTTGATTTATGTTTGAACTTGTTCACATTCATCCAAGTGTTGAGAAATGGCCACTTTAACAAACAAAGCCTTTTATTCATAGCTATACAGGGTTCATATTGCAGTTTTGTGTACAGATAATTACATTGTATATCTTGACACTATCGTTTTTCATGTTTGTTAATAGTTGCTGTTTGCCAACAATTAGTGTCTTTCTGGGGACTTAACTGCAGGCAGTTTCTTTCTCTGTAATCATATTTGCTTCAGCAAAACAGTTTTATTCTGATTTTGAGCATATGAGACCACTGATTCATTCCAGGGGTCTGCCCTAAAGTTCTACTTTGAGTCGGTCTGTGTGGTTTACATGGACTAATCAGGAAGAGAGCTGCAGCTCGAACAGTCCTGAATAATTAAAATATCATTGTGAGAAACATGAATCAGTCCAGTAGGATCTCTGGGGCTGCCCCTCAGCTATACTGGTGCCCTCAGCTCCAGCAGAACCAGCTCTGCATGCCAGGTTTTGCTGGTCAGAAATCTGTCATAGTACAGATGTGAGAATTTCTCTTCAGGCTTGGTGCTTGCCCCAGAAGGATCCAGAGGACAACAGGGAGGCATTAAACTCAGTGAATGGCCTCAGTCTGGTAAAACAAGGTGAGGCTCCTGGTCAGCTGTTCTGCTCACAGTTCAGCCCCGTGGTGTTCAGTGTGTGCACTGCAACTTGTGATCCTAACTGGCGTTTCTGTCATTATAAGAGTGCCACTTACCTTGCAAGAAAAAACTGCGTGGCTCCCATCAGCCAGTGCACAGGGAAAGTGAATCCTTGTGGCCATGGGGCCAAAACAAGATAGTAAATCTTTCAGGGAAGAGAGGAACTCTAGTTTAGAAGTAAATAAAGGAAAAAACTTCTACATTTATTATATACATGTCATATATCAGAGACCAAGACATTTACTTGAAAAGGAACAGGCATCTGTTCAAAGAACCATCCCTCCCCTGGTCAGCTGAATTTCCATCACTCCAGTCACTGTATTCTGCTTTCCTGCCTATAAGAGAGAAAAATGGCAGTGAGAAGGGCAAATAGTTGGAACTCCTCATCTTTCAATTTGCTTTCTGCAAATGCAGCATTGAGCCTTGTCTGTAGGGAGGATAGTGCTGAGAATAGAGCAACTCATCAGAAAATTCTGTCAAATTTTCATCAAACCTTGTTTTCCCCCCAGCCTGCAGGAGGTCTGGCAGACAGGTAACAAAGGTGATTGCTAGCTTAAAGGTGATAACACTGGCAAATAAGAATTTTGAAGTTAATCAGAGCATCTTGGTTTATGACCCAACCATGGACATGCAAAAGTCATGAAAACCTCCCTTTGTTGCTGGCAATGATTCCGAGTCTGCTTTAGAAATGTTCTACTCCACTTATTTATCTGCTGTGTCTTGGATGGGAATTTTGTCTTATCGCCTTGCCTTACATGGTGTGCAAGCAGAAGAGCTGCCTGGTCAGGAAAGAACTATTATTTTTGCCCTTCTAGGGACTTGGGGGATATTTAAGTGCACCTTTGTCTTGTGGGTGAGCACTTAAGAAAGTGATTAGGCACTGAATTAGGAGCTTAACTTCCATTTCAAAGCAGTGCTTGCCTGTATTTGGTACACTGACTGGCTTCATAAGATGGTTTCATTTATTTTGTTGACCTCAGCTCCTTGGGCCATTGTTGATTGTGTGTGGCAGTGTTAATCATGTGTGTTATAGAGAATAATTTTGCCTGAGGTTTTGCATCTGTGCCATGTAAGGAGAATATTTGGGTGGCATTAAATACAGTTTAAACTCACTTTGTGCTCACTGTGTGCCCTAAATGGATCAGACATGTTCAACAACTATCTAGCACTCCAAAAGCATCATTGGAAATGAATGGTTTTGCATAACTCTAAAATCAGTTAATTTGTTAACAGCCTAGTCACCAAATTCACATAACTTATCCTATTTCTGCATGACTCTGTCATGCTGAGTTGTGGATGGTATTAGAGAGAAGCTGCTTTAGCAGGACAATCTGCAGGATGGCCATTACTGAAGAAGGGTAAAAATGAGCTGTCCTTCCTCATAGCCAAAAATTTGTGAATGGTCTCTTTGTCATATACATGAGTATTACAGGAACCTCTCCTACTGACCAGCAGTTGAGAATCACGCTGCAGAGACAAAAGTGAGATACTGACAGACTTGACTAGCACAGGTTTGTTGGACTAGCTATATAACAATTCTCTGGAAATTCCTTTCGACAAGAACAATTCTGTGGTCTAGGTTATATTGCTGACAGAATATTTTGAGCTCTTGGTCAGTTGGGACATGATTAAAATGTTTTAAAGGTGTTTTTTTGTGTTGGTTACTCACAAATGAAATACAGATGTAAAACTGCTTGAGCTATAAATCTGGCCTCAATCATTCCTAACATTTCAACATCATACTGTGCAAAATGGCCTCCACTTAAGTAATTTCCAAATGACTGAACTTCACATTTTTCTTCTGTTATTGCCATCAACCTCACCAGATGTCATAATCAAGGAAGAGCCACTAATGAGAAGCTGCTGGTAAATTTGGCATGTCTCAGTCACTTCCATGTGAATACCTGGAGAAGACTGAGCATCTACAACAGCCAATGTGAATCAAAAACAAAACTAAGAATAAGAGCATGGATGTGATCTGTTCTTTCAAACCACTCTATATAATCAAAATAAATAGCACTGTCAGTGTATACAAAGCAATAACCTGACTCACAAACAAGGTGAACCTTGGTGAACCTTTCCAGTCTTGTGTTTCCACTGTTGCACTCTACAACTAGACCTAGAAAGACAGCTGTCATCTGCACCTCAGTGAGCATGATAAGCAGTGATTATTTTGTAACCAACACAAGTCTGTTATTTATATTCATACAGCTCAGCTACACCACTGATGGATAAAAAGTTACAAATACCTTGGTGCTCCATTAGATCTCTTTTAAGATTACATGTATCAAGATGGCAAAGAATGATAAAATTAAATTGTTCTCTTGCTGCAAAATGTTGCAGTCACTGACTGAGTCTTTCCACAGTTAACTCTTTCTTACACCAAACAGACATTTTCCAGATATTTGCATGGCTTAACACATCTGTTTACATATTTCCTCAACCAGCCAGATTTTCTCACTGATTGAATCTGAGAAAACCTATGGAGAGAGAGAATATAGAGAAAAAAATGTGTGCAACATATTTCTCTTGATGTATGTTTTCATCCCAGCTGCTCTTGTAATAGAGATGTCTGAGAGCATTTTGGACGTGATGAACTGTGACCTTCACTGAACAATGGCCCATCCCCAATACACAGAGCTAAACTTTCTCAGAGTAAGGACTATCCTCATCCTCCCTACAATGTGTAAGTTTCCTTTATGTGGATCTTCATGGTGGAATAAGCCAAAATCCAGGTCTGAACATTCAAATATCTTGGATAAAATCTAACTCCAAGGCCCTTGTGGCTGCACTTTATGATTGTACAGAGAAGTGGTTGTAAAACTGAGACCTGTTTGTAAACAGTTTGGTCTCTTTATGCAGCTTTCCCTTTTTGCTGTTTTGTAAATTCTTGCACAGGGGAGAATTCGTATTGTTGATGGAGAGAGAATTTTGAGCCTATGGTCAACATGCATATATCTAAGAAATAGAATTTTTTGCTATTTAACTTGGAAACAAAGGTAATGTATTTAAGTCAAGCAAGGTTATGTAGTCATGATCAGAAATCATGGCACGTGCCTTGAATGACCAGGCACAGGGACTAAGCAGTAAGTTGTGTACACTGGGTAAACGTGTGTTAAAACACAACTAGGAAAGCACCTGGTGCTCTGGCCCCTTGGGAAAAGCTACGTTTGGCTCTATTAAATGAAAAGAGGGATAAATCCCCACAAACTGCCTAGAGGAAATTTGTAAACAGGAGGGCTGGAGAAAAACTATATTGAAAAATTGTTCACTAGTCCTAATGATTTAACAAATACAGTATGCCTATTTCAGTAGTGGAAAGGATGATGGGATGTGTGTTAGAGAAGGCTGGATTGAATCCAGGCCTCTAGGATGATTTTCTGTGACAGTTTGGTTAATTATAAGAACCACATGAAAAAAGGCACATAAACTTCATCCTGCTCTGTTTTAAAACTTTCCCCAGAGCGTAAGTCCTTCTTTAAAGGTTACCCTCTGATACGTAACACGTCCCGTGTTGTTTTGCTAAGCTATGACTCCGTAATAAGTGTTTGAAATGTACAGCTTCAGTTGGTCGTAGACTTGAGAAGTGTTTATTTTTTCTCAGTTGCCCTTGCTATGCAGTGAATGTGGCTCAGTGAGAGCTCTGAGTGCAGCCCTGGAGTCCGGCGGCGCCACCTTTCCGAGGAGCACGCTGGCAATGGGAGCCAGCCCTCTCTGCCCAGCACCCAGCAAGAATTGGCAGCCTGGGGAGGAGAGGCTGGAACCAGAGTCACATGAGGTCATTTCTGGCTGAACTGAAAATAAAGCCCATGTTTTAAAGGCAGCTTAGGAAAATTGCAGCCACTTATCCATATTGGTTTGCAGAAAGAGTCTGTCTGCCTAGTTAGATGTCGCGGTTGCAAAATGGGGGGTTCCTTTCCCATAAGTAACTCGTTTGTTTTGGTGAGTTAAAATTCCCTATCTGGATAAAGGTCTGTGAGTGCTGGCAGTCATTGTGATTAGGACTATGCTGCAAACAGCTCAGGGATTCTCGCACAATGGGAGCTGCTGTGCACAAAGGATCCTGGATCTTCTTCAGGAGACTTCAGAAGCATGTGTTTGTATTTTGAGAAAAACTGAATATTCTATATGGGAAAATTAATAATTTATTTTATATATATATATATATATATATATATATATATATATATATATATATATATATATATATAATATAGTATATATATTATATATATTAGACATATATTATATATCATTTATTTATAATATTATGTACACCATTAATACTAGATGTATGTTCTGTAAATGACTAATACTGCAACTAAATCCAAATTAAAACTATGCTTCTAGTCATCAAGACTGATTAGTAAGTGTTTACTGTTAAATAGTTGATTTATTTAGCATATCCATAATGTTCCTAGCAATAGTTGCATGGCACTTAAAACAAGATTTCTTTAAAAGAAGGTCTTTGTAGCCTTTTATTGTGGGGAGAAGCTCAAGCTGAGTGTGCCTTGGCCTGCTGTTGCTCCCAGTGAGTACCTTCTCTGTGTGTGGTGGTCACAGGGTGGGTTCCCTCTGCTGCAGTCCCAGACAAGCAGTGATTGCCCCTGGGTGTTTTGGTTGCCCCTGGGGTGTTTTGGTTGCCCCTGGGTGTTTTGGTTGCCCCTGGGCAGCCTGGCAAAGACTGTGCCATGCTGTGGGTGGCAGTGGGGGCCCAGCAGCACTGCCTACAAAGTGGAGCACAGCTCCAGCTCTAATAGGCATTTCTGAGCTGCTGATACCTTTGCCAACATTTTGATGTTTGAGCTAAAGCTCTTTTGCTGGTGCCTGCTTCAGACCAATGTATGCATCTTTCTTACTTCAATAAAAGTAACATGGGGTTGATTTTATTTTGTTTAGACAGTTAGAGGAAGTTTGCAGTTCTGCCTGTGTTCAAGGGAGGCAGGTCACTGGTTTGTTTTTACTGGTGTTAGTTGTGAAGTATTTTATTCTCCTTTTCATTATTTTTCCTTTGGTGTCCTCGGTCTGGGCTGGACTTTCTCATTGGTGAGTCAGCTTCTTTTCTGGTTGTTCACCCTTGGAATTGCCTTACAGGCTTCATCTGCAGCTCCTAGAATGTCACAGGGCTGTCAGTGTGTAGGGCTGAGGTGGGAGTGTTTGAATTTCCTTGCCTCTCCAAACTGTCCCATGAGGAGAAGCTGGGCTGGGGGGCTCTGTTTCTAGTATTTCTCTTACTCACATGCATGAACAATGCTCAAAGGTGGCCAAGTGTCCCAGTCCCCAACTGCAGCAAACACTAATGCTGTGGACAAGGCTCTTGAGACTGTTTTCAGCCTTTGCCACAGACAGTGTCAAACCTGGTGTGCTGTCTGCAGCAGTGCTCTCAAAGGAGTAAGGATGGAAATACATCCTGCCTTTTTTTTTCACTGCAAAACACTGTGGGAATGCTGCCCTGGACCTGTGAGGCTGTAGTGACTGTGCTTGTTTCTATTGCCCAAGGATTGCCCAAGCATCAAGTGATGCCTTTGCCTCCTGCTGAGCTTCCACAAGCCCCATCTGCAGGTGGGTCCTTTCCACAGACACCATCTGCTATCTCCCTGTACTGGCACCATGCAGGTTTCTATCAAGGACAAAGCAAACCTTAGATAGCATCAGAAAATCCCTTTTAGAAGTGTATTGAGAGGGCTGTGAGCATGGGCCTCTGAAAATGCAATGGAGGCTTCATTTAATTACTGTGTGCCCAGACCCTCTGCTCTGTACAGCCTGTAGATGTCTGCCTCTGCAGTGATGTCAGGCAGGAAAAACACTCAGGGCATTTTCACTGCAGGCTCCACTGTATTTCCTGTAAGAGGCTTGAAACTGCCTGCTGAGGGTTTAGCAGCAGCCTGGACTGATAACTGCTGGCCACACAGGCTATGGGACACATGGACCTGGGTCACAAGGTCTGCCAGGAACTCAGGGCTCAGGGAATAATCTCACAGGCTGCATTTCAGTGTCAATTATTTCCCTCTGAAAAATATTCCTTTTTCAGGGCTTTACTGGAACATAAAATGTGGCCCTTAGGAGGTGGAGGCTGCTTCAGGCTTGCTGATTGGATTAAAATATAATTATTTCCTGCTCTCCTCAAATCACTTGCTACCCAGTGTGGGATGCTGCAAAGAGGATGCACTCCCCTAGCCTGGGAGCTGAATAGGATTTCTCTTCATTCAGTAGAATGGAAAAGAAAAATAGAGAATATTACATTAGGGACTTCTATATTGTTGCACAAATAATTGCTTGGCATCAGAGCAAAGCCAAGTAACCCCACCAGCTCTCATTGGCAGTCAACCAGCAGCAGGAGGGTCAGGTTCATTACCTGGGGGATCCTGCTCAAATGCAGACTGCAGTCCAGCAGGGAGATGCCAAGAAAGAGTGAAGGCAGTGTAATCAGCTCTCAGTGTAAAAGTTACAATCCGTTAGAGGAGGGAGCTTATAACATCCTGCAATGAGTGGAGTGAGACTGGGGCTGAAGGATGAAGGAAATTGGGGCGGAGATTTTCTAGCTTTTGAGGTTTTATGAACCTTGCAAACTGTTTTATGGGTTCATAAAGCTAGTTGAGTCTGCAAACCATTTTTTTCTTTAAATTTTTGTAATTTGAATCCTTTTCTTTCCAGGGCCATCTAGGTTAGCAATAAAAATAATGTCAAACAATGAAGTAAAGCTGAGTCTGTTCTGCAAAGACTAGAACATCCCACCAAAGACAGCTGAGCCATAGAGAAAAAGCACACTGTCTTTATTCACTGAATGCACTGAATGGTGAATAAATGGATGCTTATGCTGGCTGTGGTTTGTTTCTATTCTCATCTTTATTTTCAGTAACTTTCACCCTTCTCTGTGTTGTGTTTGGTTTTGGTTTTTTTTTTTTTACTTTGGTTTCATAAGGAAGCAAAAGCTACAAAATAAATCAATTTGTGCATGTATGAGTGCCTTTCAATCTCACCCATCTGGTGTTCTTATTGTGGCAACTAATTTCATCCAAATTTACCAGGAAGGCACAGTTCTCAAAGGTAATTGTGTTCCAATATGTTTTGTGAAAATAAGTGCCTCAAGAGAGGGGTAAGACCTTGTTAATGTTTTGAGCAAGGGGCAAAACATCAGGGAGTTGAATTCATTAGGAATTATAAACATACTCCCCAACCAAAAAAAAAAAAGAAAAAAAAAAGAAAAAAAAAAAGGGAGAGAGAGAAAGAAAAAAGAAAAGAAAAGGAGGGAGAGGACTCAGGAGAAACTCACTGTGCTGCAGCTTCAGGAAAAGCTTATAACTACCATGAGACTGAAATCCTTATGAGACTGTGTCGTTAACTCATGGACCTCTCTGTGTTTCTGCCTTGCTGAATGTCTCTGTAAAGCAGTGTGTAACCTATAACATCTGAGAACAAATCAAACTGACAATCCAAGCCGCAGTGAAACTAGATCAGCCTGTTTGTTATTCCATGGCTAGTCATGAGAGAAACGTGGAGCTTGTTTCACAAATTGAAACATCCCAAATTATCAGCAGGCCTATGACTACTCTGCTTTTTTTTTTTTTTTTTTTTTTTTTTTTTTTTTTTATTGGCAGTTAAATGAAGCCAAACAGGACCAGACCAAGCCTGTTACTTCATTTCTGCTTGGCTGGAAATGTCACTGTGGTCTGACTGTGCTCCTGGAATATCAGATGTGGCTTTGTGTTGGGGGATGCTGGATCCAGAAGCAATGATTTCTGAGTTGATCCTACTACTTGTGGGATGAGCTCCCTTTGGAGTCTACTGCTTGCTCTGGACTCTGAAGGACAGGCATATGGGAAGGGAACAGTGATGGAAATGTTCTGGAGTTAACTCTGGATAATGTTGTTTTCATGTCCAAATTTCCATATAGTCCCTGCAATTTCAATTGTATGTTTAGGAAGATGGAGAAAAAAGTAAAATGTGTAAATATTTTTAAAAGGGAGGGAGAGCAGCTCCCTTCTGGTCAATATATCTGTCCTGCACAAATGTCAGGTATTCCAGGGTAAGGAGTGAGTGCTCCTCCTCTCATCCCTAAAAAGCAGCTTTGCTTGCTGACAAGGCTGGGGCAGTAAGTAGTCTATTTTCTGCAGCTTTTCTTGAAAGATCATCCTGAATTTTGCATCTCTTAAACTCTTGTGTTCATGGCAAGCACTCTCCTGGTCATATAACAGTACAGCTACCAGGTAAGTACTTTCATGGCCAAAAAGCAGGTGCCTAAATGTGTGTTTACTGAAAGCCACTTCAGAGGTGAAATTTGGGATTGCCTCCCAGATACAGCTTTTAGGGTGAATGCAATTACTTTGGGAAATGCACAGGGAAGCCCTATAAAGGCTCTGTCCTCCTGTATCCTGCCATAAAGTGCATCCAGTCACTGTGTCTGACCAGCACTTGGCCATTGATATTTTACCACTGTTGGAGGTACCTGCCTGAGGCCATGGTGCTCTGCATGACCCTGCCCAGAGAAGGGCCCTGCCTGTGTTCATTTGCAGCCTCAACAGAAACATGCTTGGGAGAGAAAAGTCCCTCTTTCTTTGGCCTTGAACCAGTTTCCTTGTACATGGCTTGGTGAGAAGTTCGGTGGCTCAGGAAAGACTATGTTACAGTGTCAAGGATGCTTTGTTCATGGGTGTTAGTTAGGTCCTTTTCAGTTGCTCTTTGCAGGAGTTTACACATAAAAAGTATAAACCCTACTGTTGTAGCATTTTGTTTTACAAGCCATGAGGCCTGACTGAGTGTCCCTGGAACCCTCCACTCATCATCCATCAGTTGGTGTGGGGCCAGGGGTGCCCTGGCTCTGTCCTGGTGCCCCCAGAGTCGCTGGTGCCCAGAGCCAGAGGAGCTGCAGGCTGTGGTGTGTTGTAGCTATATGGCTTTTGCCTTTGGACAGAGACTGAATCTCACTCTGAAAACCATGCCAGGGAAAATAACCTGCTTTTTGGGGTGAGTTGATTGCTGAGCCTACCAGACCCTAGTTGGAGGGATGTCCCCCGTGGCAAGTGGTTTCCCATCTGGCTGAGTAAAGATGGTCCATAGGCAGTGTTGCAAGCATAGGTCATGACTGTGTGCTGTTTCAGCCAAAACTGTAAAAAACAGCTGTCAAACAAGATCAGCAAGGGAGGATTCTGCTGCTTTGTTGCTCAGGCCCTTTTGGGGGAGGAAGGAGTGAAGAAGCTGGGCTTGATCCATCGCAGGCTACCTGCATTCTTTCTCCAGGCTGGGTGCTTCACAGTGCAAATGCCTTACACTCTCTTATCAGCAGTGGGAAGGTGTTTTATTACTGGGCTGCTGCTGGCTGCTCACCAAGCACCCTTGAGACAGAAATCGTCACTCAAGCTAAATTAAAGAGTGCTTGAGTACATACAGGGCAAGGAAAAACAAACTGTTGGGAACTGAATCCAGAACACCTGACATTCAGAGCTGCCTGCTTGACATCAGCCTTTTCCCCCTTCCCTGACCAGGTGCCCCTCTTGCAGATGAAATCTGGGTTTCCAGAGCTGTCCAAAGGAGTTAGGCACCATCTCTAGAGTGAGATGCCTAATGTCAGAATTGAGGATTTCTGCCATTTCCCCTGACTGTCACTAGCTGTTTGTACGCCCTTGGGTACATCAGTTAACTTGCATTAAGCATCCTACTCTGTGCAGTAATCCCCTCTCACAGCTCAGTGATGCTGCAGGCTGTGGAGATGTGCAGTTGATCAAGCTGGGATGGGATGAACTGTGTAAGCCAGGGCAGGGTTACTCCTGCAGGCATTAAAATATCTTCTGATGCAGCAAGGCCACAGAAACTCTGCTTCACACCCCACCTTCCAGCCAAGGGGCTGTGCTAGCACAGGGCTGGTGCACAGGCTCTGCTGTGTTTGCCATGTGAGGTCCCCAAGAGCAACTGGGGTGAGATGCTGAGGGGCTGTGGCTCCCATCATGTGCAGACCAGCCCCACACTCAGCCAGGAGCAGGGCAGGGCCTGCCTTCCCTCAGGCACAATGGTTTGAAGCAGCCCTCAACATGAATATAATCCAGGGATTTTGTTTTGTGGGAATTGTAATCTTCAGCTTCCGCTTCTCCTTGGGATGGGAACGTATGGATCTGGCAAGGAAGTGGAGAGCTTGGCAGCTCAGCAAGCCTTGGCTGTGAATGGAAACAGATTGTATGCTCTGCACCAAGGCTCAGGCTGGGGAGGGATGGGGGCTGTCCATGCACTGGGGTCTGGGAGTATGGTGGGGCAGGCAGGCCATAAAGTGTGAGATGCCTGCAGCACTGAAAAGTCTTGGACATCTCATACACTGCCTGTTGTAACCCCAGCAGAGCTTACACTTACCCTCTCACGGGGAAGGAACAGTCGAGTTCCCCTGAACTGTTGTTTTGCCTCCTCTCATTACGTGAAGCCAATACCTGCCAGGAGCAGGCCTATGTGTATCATGGAAAAAGCATTTTCCCAAGGAGAAAAAAGTTAAATATTTGGTGTATTTTCCCACAATTTTGAATTTTACAATAATTGGAGAAATGTATATTTATAGCATTATGTCAACAATTATTAATATTGTTGCAGAAAACATCATTTTATGCCAGAAAAAAAATTTCAAATTTATTTTACTTAGCTATGTGTTTGCTAATACCTGAACAACTACCTGTGCTGAAGGAGGAGGAGAACTGTGTGTAGAAAAGGGGAGGGTATTTATCAACAGCCCTGGTGAGGGAGCTGGATGGGTCCCTGCTGAATTCCCCGTCATCAAAGAGCCCCTGTGGCACACAGAGGAATCCAACCCTCCATTCAAAAATATCATGCCCCCAGGCATTATGTATCCCAAGATTTTGAAGCAGCTATTTAAATATGTGTGTCTTTGAATGACTTGTCCTTGATAAACACCAGCAAACCCCTTTGTTAACCCAGCCCTGACTTTGACCCATATCTTTGAACCACAGGAAACACCAGGTGACATCTGTCTGCAGCATGCAAATAACATGGAAATGGGAAACCACGGGGCTTTGGATGGGCTGGCTATAGCTGCTCTCCCCTCCTGGACGCACAGGACCCCTCTGCTGGTGGTGGTGTGTGCCCTGGGCTGTGACAGAGCTTTATGGATGCTGGAGATCAGCCTTTCTGTGCATTTGCTGAGCAGCGTAGGAGTACAGGATAAATATCTGAGGATAACATCTATCATCATGACAAACCTCTCTAAACTGCCCCAGAACCATGCTCCCTCTAAGCAGCATTGGGCTTCTGGTATGATTAGAGTCCACACTCAGCCCCTGATCTGTTTGCAATTTGCTGATAATTATGTAATTTATTTCTTGGTCCGGGTGCAAGTGCAAATCAAGTTGGCTCCCTGCAATTGTCTTGTTCAGTCTCTTCCTTCAGTGAGGAGCAGTGTTTTGGTCCCACCCACAAACATGAGTGTGCAGTGAAGGAGAACCAGGAGGGATCATGACAGCTTTCCAATTCCCTGCTAAAATGTTTGATTTTGGTGTCTGCAACATGCCAAGTTTGGATCCTGAGCAGAGGCCAGGCAGCACTGGGAAGGAAAGGCCCTTGGCAGGGGGATTGGAAAAGGCTGCTGGAGCAATCACTGCAAGAACAAAGCAAAGGCAAGGGCCAGGCAGATCTTGCTGCTTGCATGCAGCAATTGAACAAAACTGGGAATTGATCACCAGGGCCTGGGGGTAGAGACAGAATTTGCAGTCAAGGGTCCCTCTCCCTGCCACAGCTGCAGCAGAGGGGTGCTGAACTTTTACCTTGTTACTTCTTGCAGGGATTTGAGCCCCTCTTGGATTAGAGAGATACAGCAAATGTGCCTCTATTTCTCCCCCCAAAGGCTGGGAGTGAGGATGGGTTTAGCAGTGGTGCCAGGCTCACAGGACATGCCAGGGTGGAGGAACAAACCAGCATCTTCTGCTTCAGGAGTGCTCAAGATGCCCAGTTATCCGAGTGGCCTGTTGGGCTGAGCAGGGTTGAATCTCTCATGAAAGGGCACTAAACTATCTGATTGTCACCTGGTATAGAGTAAAAAGGTGTTGGTCTTTCTCTAGTAACTGCATGTGCTATATTTTCCCAGTTTTACAGCATCTTGCTTGCTTTTCCCCAGTCTGGGTCCTAGGATGCTTCAGAGTGTGTTTTAAAATCTCTCTAAATCCACTTGTGATTTCACTGTCTCCCCACTATTGGTAACACCTCTAAATTAAGTTTCACTAGTGAATTTATTTCTTCCCCAAAGAAATTGTTTTTTTCCCCAAAGGATGCAGTGTTTTTATGGTGATAGAATAAATATATAAAAGCAGATTGCAAGAGTGAGTGGACACTAACAAACTTTGTCAAGTGCTTTGGAGTATTTCCAAGGCTGGACAAGAAACCTGGATATCTAGGGACAGTTAATTGGCTGGAATGCTCCAGAGACAGGGGGTGGCTGAACATTTGAAGACACTCAAATTCCTCTCAGCTCATTCTTCCAGAGCAGAATTGAATCTACAAACTTTAGCAAAGGACCTTATTACCAAACTAGAAAACAGACTGCAGAAATATAAATGTAACTCAATAATAAAGTACTGCAAAAAGTTTTTAGCTCTTTATCTGGCCTTGGGAGTCCTATGGCTCTGAGAAGCTTGGTATTCAGGGCCAAACTCTGGTCTCCTATGGACCCAGAGGAAAGTGTGCATTCATATTTCTTTGTGTGTATATTATGGATTTATCAGTTTTCATCTACTAAACACATACAAATCTGATGTGTACTCAGAAACAAAGGATGGAATTTTATCTCTTGTTAACTTTACCTCCCTAAAGTTGGAGAAGCCACAGGTGTAGAGTTTTTCCTAAGGGCTAAAGTTAATATGAAAAATCATAGATTCATTATAAACTTTTAGTGCTGGAAGGGGCCTGCAGAGATCTCCTTCATCACTCTGCATTTAGGCAGGAGGATTACTTCTACAAAATGCTTATGGTTGTTTGCCTGACTTCTTATAAAAACCTCTCCAATATTTTACTATGCTAATAGTCAGAGAGCATTCTTAATAACCCCTTTAAATCTGCCTTGCTTGGAGAAAAACTGGTTTTTCTTCTCTTTCTCTTAGGGAACCTGGAGAGCAATTGATCATAATCTTCTTGACCTCTTAAATGTGAGAAGATTGCTATTACATCTCTCCTAGTCTTCTCTTTTCTAGACTAAACAAATGTACTTCTTTCATCTATCCTTCCTGGGCCATATTTCCAAATACTTCAATTCTTCCTATTACTGTCCTTTGGACTTCTTCCAGTTCTCTACATCTCCCTTTAACTGTGGTGCCCCAAAATGAATACAGTATTCCAGAAGAGTGATATCATTGCTCTTGTGTTATATACACATAACACTTGTGATAATACATCTTAGAAGGAAATTTGTCTTGCTTGCAATGGCATCACACCATTGACTCACTGAGTTTATGACTTGACCATTCTGTACTATGCAGTTCTGTTCAGTCAGTGAATAGCTCATCATTCTCCCCTCTGCTTTTGCACTTGATTTTTCCTTTTGATGGTAATACTTTGTACTTGAACTTACCAAGTTTCATGTTGGTTGGGATTATCTCTCCAATTATCAAGGCCATTTCTCATTCTGATCCTGCCTTTTAAAGGAGTGGCAGCCTCTTTCAATTTGTGATCCTTTGCAGCGTCTAAAACTGAGTCCTTTTGGCTGGTATTCAGAAAGTCAGGACAGAGATGTTCATTCAAAGGGGACTAGGAAATTGGTTGAAATTTATAAAGGTGGAGGGAACTGTGGATTTTTTCACAACCCACTTAAGCAGCTTCTGGTTGTGGTGTCCTTTCATTTTTGAATTATTAAAATAGTTGGCTTTTTTTAGCTGTGTTGCAGTTGTACACTAGAGACATCTTGTAAAAAATGTATGAGTACTGATGTCTTAATGCTATTTCCTCACAGAGCTCTCCTTCCTTTTCTAGTTCCATTTGTAACAGCAATGTATTGACTTTTCAGGCCCAAAATGAGATCAGTTTTCCATATTATTTCTATTTAGGGAAAAGACTTATTCTTTACTTGAGAAGAAGTTCCTGCAAAGGCATTCCCCTGTTGTAAGAGAAGAGACTTGGGGACTCTGGTCAGTGATAAGAACTCCATCTAGATCTGTAACTTGGCAGGCTTTATTTCTCTTGTCCATTGAAAGTTCATAGAGAGTATCTGCCCCAGAAAAAATCTAATTCCTTCAAATTTCCCCTCCTATATGTCACCAGATTTCTTCTGGTGCAGCCTCCTCGTATCAATCCACTTCTTTATCTTGATTCCACACTAATAATGCCTCTTCCCAGGTCGTGCATTTATATATAGCAATTATAATGGTGTTCACAAAAATGGTGGGGAAATGGGAAGATAGTTAGCATTAACCAAAGGAAAAGGGATTTCCTTGTTTTCATCCTCACAAATTGCTCCCTGCAAGCAAAGTTTCTCCAGGAGGCCCTGCAGGCAACATGTGCAGCAGACTCCATTCCTGCAGCATATTTCCCTGGCAGTGTGCTGACAGATGCTGCTCTGACCAGCAATTCCAGTAACATCCCTGTCTGTCCAGCTGTCAGAGGACTGCTTGAGTATTTTCAGCAAATCAGGTCTAATAGTCTCACCATTTCATCTATGCAAGGTCGTTAGTCCCCAGGTAACTATTGAGACAGACTGTAATTACCTCCTCTCTGCTGCACCATAAATCCTAATTTTCACTCATGGGTCTGCACTGGGGCCAGTCTGGAGCTTTCCTCTGATGTGGTGATCAGCTTTGGGGAGCAATCATCTCTCCAGTACTTCTGAGAGAGGATATCTTTTCTGAAAGCTACATCCTCCCACATTGCCTAGAGATAGGAGTTGTCAGAGAAAGTCCTCTGAGTGTATTGTAAGGAACAGAATGGTCCCTGGTGGCTTTGCTATCTGTGGACTCAGTGCCCTTTGACCTGGATCATGTATTTAGGGGCTGCAAATCCTCCTGAAACAGGCAAGTCAAAGCTGGCAGAGCTGGGAACTCCTGCCCTCAGTCCTCTCCCTCTGCAAGTACAAATAAGGCACCTCCCTCAACTGATCTTGTGTGATGTATTTGGCTGCTTACCTTGGCTGGTTTTGCCTTCTGAAATGGCAATGGAACTTGGTCTTTGTGGTGTTTACTGGGCTTGGTTGGGAACTGGAGGGAAGACAGTGCAGAATGGTGCTACCTGTGCCACCCTCGTGTCCAAGGATGTGCCAGCTCAAGCACAACAGAGAAATCTCGTGGGGCCCCAGTCAGCTCATCCTCACTCTTCAAGGGCAGACCAATGCAGGCAACTCTCGCTCCCTGCCAAGGACCATCCAGACTGGGATTTGTATGTGAGAAGCAATTGTTATCTGCTCTCCACAATCACTGCAAACCAGATGCTTTTGGAGGCATCTAGGGCTGGGGGAGCCTGTTGTACAAATCAAGATGAATTAGGAGGATGTCAGGATGATCTTTGTACATAATAAGGAGAATGAAACAGGCTGAGGAATATTGGACAAATGGAGAAAGGGAGCAATCAAGGAGAAAAGCTAGTTCTGGGCAGGGATACTTGGCTTGGCTGTCTTCCCTGAAGGCTTGTTCCATTAACGTTTGGATGTTCAGCAAAAGCTGTCTTTGCAGGGGTAAAGAGATAAGCAGAAATGTTTAGTTTGAAAGTAGCAGAGCTCCATGTTTCAAGTGCATTCTGTCTGGCTTCCTCCTCCTCCCTCAATGAAATACTCTGGCTTTTCTGTAGCAAAATATGTGAGTGAGTCTGGGACATGCTTGGATTCCCTCTGCACATGTGGTTCTGCTCCCCTCTTCTGATTTCATCCAGATGTCTTTTTTAATTATTATTATTGTTAAACCGTGCTGCTACTAATAACTTGGAATTGCTCCTCTGAACAGCAACTGGATACAAACCCAAAACTTAATTTAGTCTCATTTAATGCTGGCTCCTTCTTTCAGCTATTTATCATCCTAGTACTAAAGGATGCATTGTCCAAACCAGGATGATATGAACCTTTCCTTGGCACCTCTGAGGTGACACCTGAAGGTTGCTGTTGTAGTGGTGGTTACACTGAGTGCTATGTATTGTTATGAACAAGTCACTAAGAGCCAAACCCTCACAGGTGGGTTGGCTGGCTGCTGGGGCCAGGCCTGGGAAATCAACGGGATGATTTGGCTGAGCTGAGGTCAGAGCATTCAGCATCTCACAAAAATGAGCATGGTCTGTAATTACCCAGAGTTTGCAGTATGCATGCAGGAATTTGTCTTCACCCAGCATGCAGAGGTCCTCAGCAGATGCAGCACACAGACTTACATGTTTCTTCTCAAATATCAGTTCCACTGACTGCAAACTGCCGCTGCTGATTTTATATTGCAAGTTTCAGGGCATGTCTGGAGGGATGCCACCTCTTTAAAAGAGACATCAGCTGTCCACAGAAGTTTTGCTGTAAAGGAATCGTGCTGGGTTCACTGCCTTGCCTGGAAATTTTGTGTGAAGCCATGAGGGAGCCTGTAAATGGCATTTTAGCTTTGTGGGTGAGACCTCTCCATGAGGTCAGATATGAGATAGGTCTGATGTTTAGCACTGGCTACACTGCTGTTTTTAAACTTTGCAGGTATTTTTAGACACTTAATTTGGTGGTCCTGCCATTGAGTTCTATGGAGTATCTGCAGTTCCCTTTGACCATAGGCAGGTATGATGAAGTTTTGGTGCCTAAATGACAGTGATCATCTGTTGCCAGTTGATACAGAGAAACCAAACATGAGGCAAGCCTCCAGGAATTGTGTTATGTGGTGCTGTGAGAAGTGAACTTGATGATCCAGCAAGTCCTTTCCAGGCCTGCATTCCTTTGGTTCTGAAGCTGGAAACATGAAACAACGTGATTTCTGAGGACCTTGTTAGCTTTGGCTGTAAGTGGTAGCATGTATCTCCTGAGAACCATTCATAACATGAAAAACTTTTTTCTTAATGGTAAAACCTAAACACTTTGCTCAACAGTGATTTAATGAGTAGAATATTCCCATTGTCAGGGTCTGATGCTAATAATAGACAGATGGCTGGCAGTTTGAAAATCAGTCAACACAAAAATTTTTGCTATATAAAGCCCACACCATTTTAGCTTGAAAAAATTGAACTGCTTATTCCATGGTCAGATTGTAAATGAACTGGCAGTAAATACAATCTAGTGACAAGATGTGTTTACACTGCAGAAATCTTGAAACACATATAGCGGAAAATGGTGCATTTGATGTTAAGTGAATTATACATACAAAAAAAAGGAGGTGGGAAGGAGAAGCCTGACAGAGGGTAGGAGCAAAGCAGTGATGGGAAACAGCAAAACCAGCAGAAAAGGGAAGACAAAATTCACTGGCTTGTTTCTAAGAGACAGTTCTGCCAGATTCAGGATTAGGTAACAGTTAAATCGGTGCTCTGTATTGTTTAGAACAGTCCCTAAGAGCAAAGCCCTTACAGGTGTGTTGGTTTGCTGCTGTGATCAGGTGCCCAATCTAACAGTGTTAGATGGTCACTGATGTCCCTCCTGTTGCTTGGTGGGAGCAGCTCAGTCAGACTGCTAACAGAAAGCAAAACACAGAGCCTGAGTGTTTTGGGGAAGCTGAGGGAGCAGTTGCATCTGGAGGTGTTGCTAAATTATGGTGGCCACCCTTGGTTTGGATCATCTACATTCCAGCCCTTTGTCAGGGGTAGTTCTCAGTCCCCAGTCCATTACTGTCAACCCTGAACTCCTGATTTCTCTCCACTGTTATCTCTAGCTTAACAGACTCTGAGATACAAGAGCACAGTCTTTGTGGGGAGCCCAGTGAATCCACTGCTTGGGATTTAGACTAACAGGAATTCCCACAAGAACAGGAAGTTCCCTGGCATTTTCCTCTACTACTTACTGCCTGAAACAAGGCATGAAAAACATGCAGAGTGTGTACTATAGCCTCTCTTCAGAGATCTGTCTCACTGTCTAATACTTATGATAAAGAAGTCCCATGTGAGGATGGTTATATTAAACAATTCTCTGGACAAGCACTAGAGAAAGAGACAGCAATTTGAGATCTGTTTTGTTCTTGTATATGGGAAAAGGGCAGGAGCTTTTCATTGTCACAGAGAGCTCAAGGTGTACAGTGTAATACACTAGAACAACTTCAGGGCTGCTCTCAAGGCTAAGAACTATGTTTGGCCTCCACATTAAACTGAAACTCCACACTGTGGAAGAAAGAGTGGAAGATATCATGTTGAAAAATGCTGTATGAAAGAGAGCAAGAGATACTGGACCTGCCTGGAGATATAAAACAAGAAAACAATCTGTGTAACAGCATTGGCTTTCTTGCAACCATTCTAAGAGATAATGAAAAATGAGAAGGAAGATTTGGAAATAAACAAAGCAGGCTATGGAAGAACTGCAAGCAGTCTATTATTGAGTATTTATGCAGTAGAATATTATTCATCAGCACTTTATGAGGAAAGCCATTTCCTATTTGAAAATAACAGCAGTGATTAATCCTTAAGAGAAAAAGGTTTCAAATTTAGTCAGTGAAAAAAAATCAGTGATTCTTTATTCTAGGTAAGATGAACACGAGCTCAGTAACATCACTGGAGATCAAGAGGTGCAAAATAGTGACATGCACCTGCTGAAGAGTCAATTTTGAAGTTAATCTGAGTGTGATGAAAGGATAAGATGGATATACTTCAGAAGAGTCACTGAAACTAGCTAGTATAGCTTACAAGCTGCCATTCACAAAACAACTGGTAGACACCACATGCAGTTTACAATACTGAGTAGATACTAAAGGAAGAGTTTGAAAATTTACTTATTACCTTGATCCATGTATCTGTTTATATCTATTCTTTGAGCCACGTGTTTTTTGACCTCTAAATTATTACACCTTTTCTACTTACAAATATGCAGCATGATGTATTTGAAATAAACTATTTTGAACTACAAAAATAGGTCCAATGGTAGCAGTCTTGCCACCTTGAACACAGTCTGTGTAATAACCCAGTGTATGTCTAAGACCTTCTTGTGCCCATTTGGATTTTGGGAGTGGTAACACCACATGGACTGGCTGGGAACAGGCTTGTCTAGCTGCTGTACCCTCACACATTTCCAGAATTCAGTCATACAGTTCGGAAGTAAAACATAAATTACAGCAGAGACAGAGAGCAATTGACAGGTATGAGGAAAGGGAGAAAGGACCTATTGTGTGAGAAGCAGACAGCTCTGCTGACCTGAAAATATATTATTCTATGGAAGCACAAACCAGAGGGTTTGTGGAATTTGCTCTCAATTCACCATGAAAATGCTGGGCTGGGGCAACCATCCATTTGATGTGGGTGGTCCTTAATGCATGTCATAATTTACACTTAAGGCACATATGATCCCTTGAAATTCTCTTCTTAGGAGGACCATAAAAACAGTGTTGCACATGGAGCTCACTGGAAATTTCTGCAAAGCTCCCCCATTGTCAGACATAAACACATCCTATTATTCTAGCTTAGGTCAGAGTTCAATGACTCCCCAAAGCTTATTTCAGTCCTGAACTGATCCCACTGCAGTCGGGGTGGGCAAAGGGGAAGTGTTTCCAGCACAGCTTCTTTGCTGTGGCTGCTCCACTCTGCAATGGGAAGCAAACCTGTCTCCTCAGGCTGCAGGTTAATGCTCAGCTTATCAGTGAAATCACCCTTGCTCACCCTCAGGCTGTTTTCTGAAGGATATTGCAAGCATTACTGGAGTTTCCTCTTTTCTCTACAGGAGATCCTGGGATTATCATTAACCTCATCTTCAAGAACAGGAATCAGAAGTAAAAAGATTTCATGCAGGGAATCCTTGTGAGCACAAGGACCAGATCACAGATGTGCCTTTGCCTCTCTGCTGCTGTGAAGGCAGAGCCTGGCCTCTGCTGCACCCCGTGGGCTCAGCCCCTGCTCAGACACAGGTGCCAGGGCTGTGCTGCTGTGCTGCTGTGCTGGGCACTGCTCTGCTCCAGCACAGCCACTGCTGGAGCCACTTGCTGGGCACCATGGTGGATATGTCCCCCTCCTCTAGGCATTGTCCCCGGGCCTGTGTCCAGCTGGGCAGCAGCCAGCAGTCAGGGTGAAGAGCAATCCACGTGGTCTAAACGTGGCAGTTCCCTAGACTGGGGCTATTCCTTGCTCTTTTTACCAAATGCACTGTCCAGGGCCATCCATCCAAAGGTGCTGCTGCCTCTGGGGATGGTGACCTAATGGACAGGTTTCATGGATGGCAAATCAGGAGGCCCTTCCCTTGCTTAAATGGATGAGATGGAGCTGTAGGAGGGTTTACACCTGGACCAGAGGTATGGGCTGCACAAGCTGGGGAGAAAGTACTGACTCATACCCTGGGAGATTAATGGCAAAAGGTTTACTCTGTACTTCATCTCAGCTGACAGGAGGTAAGGCTATCTCTGTGAACTACATGGCTCTCTGGTACCAGGAATGGCTCCACAAGAACAGGTAAGAAACATTTCGGCCATAGCTGCAGTTCAGAGGTTTCAAGAGCCAAACAAAGCAATGAAGGAAGAACAGAGAAAAAATCTGACAACAGAATATAAGCAGAATAAAAAGTGCTTCTTGTTAACATCTCAAAACAACTGGATCAGGAGAAAACCATATATTTTACCTAAAATTGCAATGTGCATCAGGATTTATTTCTCCCTTTTAGTCTTCTGTCTCTCAGAATCAGGCAGTTTGTATCCTTAGAGACAGTCAGCAAAAGACCAGAATGGCAACTGAAATAGAGAGATTGCATGGCTGGATCTGGCTCTTGGTAGTATTTTATCTCTAATGGAGAGAAAATAGCAGTGACAAGGAGTGAACATGCACAGTGTCTTTCCCTCCTGTGGTCTTCCCAGGGGAGCTTTCCCTGCTCAACTCGTGACCAACAGGCTGTTTCCCCTCTCTGAAATATTGCCCATTCCCTTCACCAGAAGTTTCCTGTGCTGACTGAAATATTAAGAAGGCCAAACAACATGGGGGAAGTTTGTTTATTTGTAGGGCTGCATATTCATGCCTGGCTTAGGCCCCTCCTGCTGAGGAATTTCAGCTATTTTGCTGGAAATCTGGGGTAGGGGAATTAAGGCCCTGGTGAGAATGGGGGGCTTGTGGTGATGCTGGTGACAGGAGTCAGGCCCAGCTGGTCAGTGATGTCTCCATAACAGTAACAGGGGTCAGTGGAGAGGAGAAACTGTGTGACAAGGGATCTGAGCCCCCAGGAATGTGCTGTGGCAGGGGGTGAGTGGGGCCCAGCCCCATGGCCGCCACAGGGGTCACTGAGGCAGCACACAAGGAGGCTGGGTTGTGCACCCCTCCCCAAGCCCATCCATGCTCTGGCACCTCAGTTACACCTGGGCAACTCCAGAGAGTTTTGTTTTTCCTTTGAAGATCCCAGACCCAGCTTCCACTGGAAACTCATTGGGAGCCTCCTTGCAGGGCAAGGCTGTGCTGGGAGCCCTGCTCACCATGGCAGGGCCCTCAGCCATGCTCTGAGAGGAGGAGGAGTATGAGGAGGGAAAACAAGGCAGCTGCTTCATCCCGGGGCCAGTATTTCCCAAGGCAGCACAGCAGTGATTAATGCTCAGCCTGGCAGTGGGGCCTCTCTGTGAAAGCCTGGCTGGTGCAGAATCCTGTGGGGCACCTCCTTGTGCCCTTCCCTTGTGGTGAGGGGCAGTGGCTCCCCAGCTCTGGGGTCTGTGGGGAACAGCAGCCTCTGTGGCTGCCCAGGAGCCTGCCCTTAGGAAGCCATCACCCAGATCTTGGGAAGCATCTGTGCTTCCTGCCACTGTGGGCTCTCAGCCACACCACTCTCAGTTCTCAGCTGTGTCAGCCAACAAAACTCCTGCCCACCACCAGCCTCACCAGCAGCAGGGACATGGAGAAGGATCAAGCATTGATTCGCCAAGCCCTTGGGAGCATGAGATGGCTCAGGCAGCTCTGACTATCTCTGTAAGCAGTTGGCACAGCAGGCTGTATCAATCAGCTTCAAACAACAGTTCTTCTCCAGGTCCAAAGGAAAAACGGGTTTAAAGTGTTGCCTTTAAATAGACAAGTTAAATAAAAATGGTAGCAGCAGAAAACTGCAGCGTGCATTAGGATTGTGATGACTGAAGCATGAGACCTGGCAAAGATTAACACCCCTCTCACACCAAGGGCTGCAAGGTCCTAATAAACTTACAGCTGCATTTCTCCTGAAGCTGTAGAGAGACCAGCTTGTGAGGGTTTCAGCACAGAACCAAACTGGGATAATGGGGTTGCTGTGTCTGGTACTATGAAATCATGTTTCTGCATGGCTACCCACTGGAAGAGAGGCTCACCACAGGCTTGCCTCCTGAGTTTGGGATCCCTTTGCCTGTATGCTGCCAAGACTACTCAGAAAGCTGAGGATATTGGGTTTGCATGCTCCTAATTTGTACTATTTCAATGGTTTTTTCGGCTTTTTTTTTTTTTTTTTGCTGACAGTTTCTACAGAAAATATATTTTTTTTAGAAAATGCCGTGACGTTTCCAAATTTCTAGTGTTGAGTTTGTGCATGCTTTGCAATTAAAATCTTAAATGGTTCCTAAAAATGAAAACAAGAAAGAAAAACCTAATATTTGAGAGACAGTGGATGTTTTCAAAAGAAAAATTAGCTGTTGCTTCTGCAAATTGATTTTCTGGCAGATGATTATATCACAACCATTTTTCATTAAAAAATAATCTGCTGACCAGCTGTAGCGCATTCATGTTTCAAGAGAAAGGGGAAGACCTCCACGTGCTGCAGTTTGGCTTGGACTGTCAGAAGGTGGGAGGGGAAACAGTAGTCCAGAGGTTTTCCTGAGCACTGCAGAGCGTGGTGCAAGCACAGCGTGGAGGGGTAGGCAGCTCCTGCTGGGCTGGCCATGTGTGTGGCCTCACACCGAGCACCTGCATCTGCCCCTGGCACCCTGACAGAACAATCCCTACCCCTGGCACCCCAGTACACCACTCCCTACCCCTGGCACCCCAATACAACACTCCCTTTCCTGGCACCCCAATACAACACTCCCTACCCCTGGCACCCTTATACCCCACTCCCTACACCTGGCACCCCAAAACAACACTCTCTACCCCTGGCACCCCAATACAACACTCCCTACCCCTGGCACCCCAATACACTGCTCCCTACCCCTGGCACCCCAATACACCACTCCCTACCCCTGGCACCCTGATCCACCACTCCCTACACCTGGAAGGCTGCAGGGACACAAACCCCGTAGTCTGAAGGTGTAGGACAGTGGTGCCAATCTGTTCTGCCAGGCTGAAGTCAGGATGTCTATCCCTCCACGGGGGGGGAAGTCTCATTAAGGGGTTAAAGAACATTAAGACTTGGAGAGGGAAAACATAAATGAAGTCCCTGAGCTCTCCAGTGACTTTCTGGAAATCACCATGACCATACAAAAGCTTGAAATTCTGTCACATCTTGCTAACATATGATGGAAGGTGATGTAGAGGTGACTTTTGAGGCACCATAGCACTAAAATTAACGCTGGCTGAGTGTGCAGACAGCAGTGGCCCAGCTCTGAGAGCTGCTAAGGCATGTCTGACACCCAGGGATACCCAGGCACAAAAAGCATCTGCAATTCCTATAGTGTGCTGCCAGAACTGAGAGCTGCAGAATGTCCCAGGATCTGGGCTGGAGGCTCACCAGGGTAGGGTCAGGGCAGGGGGCTGCATAATTGGCAGCTTTCTCTTATCTGAAGTTCTCACTTCATGTTTGGTTTCTTTTCCTGCAGCCCTCTTTCTTTGTCTGTCTGAATGAAAGTGAGCATGTGTAGCTATGAATCCCAAGTTAAAGGCTTCTCTCCTGAGCATCTCAAAGCTGAGTCATTGCTTTGTCCAGTTTTCCACACAGGAATTTTCCAGCCGGATTTTAGTCTGCATTCTAAGCATCTTGGTACCTTCGGGTTGTGTTAGAGCACCAGAGTTACAGAAGAAGAAAAATACTGATCCCCACAGTATTCTGCTAAGTGACCAGCTTTCTGGTCACTTACAAGCCAACAACCAACTCTACCTCTACACGTTTGTAAGCTAACCTGTGTTTGTCCAGAATGTTTTGTATTTAATTCTAGTGTTAAGATGCTACTGGAGTCACAAAGCCAGTAATGCTGCAGCTAGAGAGAGGCCTGAAGAGGTCAGTTTGTAAACTTGCACTTCTTTGCTCTCCTTTCTTAGAAGTCTGATTTCCAATGTGGTTTTGCACAGAAAGGCAATGAGTACGTGTGGCCCATTCTAACTGCACAGGGGTTTGAGCCAGCCCTGCCCTGATGGATGTCTGCTAAGCCTTGGCAAGCAGCAGCCATGAGCTCTGGAGTTCAGGGAGCTGCACCCTGCTTTGCAGTGTGTGCAAAGGGGTTGGCACTGAGAGAGCATTGCCTGGTGACAGCCTAGGACAAAACTCAGCAAGGAATTCCATTGCAAGTGAGGGGTACAGTGGCAATGGTACCAACATAACACCAAGCAGTCATGCTGTTGGGTTGCATTTTGCAAATGGGAAAATTTTCCACCACTTCTTTGTGACCTACTCATCAGGCTGGTGAATCTGTAGAGGAAGAGAAATACTGAGATATGAGTGTGATAAAAGATGGGAAGCCATGCTGATGCTATTCTCCACACTTACTTACTTGCTCTCCACAAATATTCCTGCAAGCAAAACTCAGACCACAAAAATGCTTGTAGAAAGCTCAGAGCCTCCTATCAGCCCTCCAGGAGTTTGTATTGTGGCCAGTTATCTCCTGTGCTGTTTGCTTTGTTGAGAGCAAGTGGGCACAGCTAACGGGAGCTGAATCCAGCAATGTCACGGTAGGAATGGTTGGCTTCCCGTGCACCGTTGTGCTCCAGCAATCTCCTCAGTGCTGTCAGGGCAGTGTGCTCAGCAAATACATGCCCTCTGGCTCTGTGCAGCAGCTGAGTGTTGGCACTGGGCTGCCAGCATGAAATCAGGTGCTGACCTGCAGCCCACCTCCCACCACGGGGGCACTGTGCCAGCAATCCTTACTGGGTTACATGAGCTATGGGCCTGCTGCCAGGAGTTTGCTGTCATGGAGCTTGGAGGTGCTCAGCAGATTTCCCAGGCAGGAACAAAAAGCCTTATGTCCTATTCAAACTTCATTTAGCTCCTAATCTGGGATGTTGTCACGGTTAGCCAGCACTTCTCCCCCTTCATTATCACTGTGTATCACATGAGCTGCCAGTCAGCACCAGAGCTGGCTGCCTGCTCCAGTTTGCCAGCACTTGGTGCACCCCAAATCTGGCCAAGCTTGTAAGATGATGGTTTTGCCAGTCAATCAGGATATTTGAAACTCACTTGTGGTCTCTGTGCCCTGTACCATCATGTGTGGGAGGAAACAACACTTCATTCTAGGAGGTGGCAGGCTCCCAGAGGACTCCAGTTTCACTTGTGTGAGGCAGTGGCTTTTTCTTCCTGTATCTGTACAGCATCAAGCACAGAAAGGGGCCTGGCCTGAGGCTGGTGTACCTGTGTGGCATCTTAGTAGTAGTAAACATAGAAGCATGTGATATTTGTCAGGGAAAAGCACAATAATCTATTCTGATTTTTTTGTATTTGGCTTTATACATTACTGGGAATTTTGCAAAAACCTAGCCAAAGGAATTGTATAAACTGCCTTAAATGTAAACCAGATACTGTCAATTTAGGGCATTTGTATTGGTGGTGTAAACTGAACCAGAAATGCTGAGCTGTGAGTCCAGGAGGCAGCCAAAATGCAGCCAAAAGTCTTTTCTCTGCATTTAATTTAGTACAAGTGTGACTGGATAGGTACCAAACCATGATCCTGATCATGCTCTGAGTAGGGAAACCGTAGGAGAAAGTGACTGGGGACTTTTGGTGAGAAATCACAGATTTTAGATCAAGTTTTATAATGAGGTAAGGAAAGTGGATGAGCTGGTACCTGGAAAACCTGCCCTGAGGGTTCCTCTGTACGTTTATCTAAGGATATGCCTGTGAAGTGATGTGCAAATAGAGAGGAGTTCAATCTGCCCATGCCCAAGCAATCTGGAAACCATGGGAGCAGCAACCTTATGCCTCAGCTGACAAACTTCACTCCAGCCTCCAGTTTGGTACCTGCAAAGCCCCGAGGACTGAAGCTACAGAGATGTGTCATGTAAAGGGCCATTCTCCCTCCCTTGAATTCTATATTTGTATTTGAACCCCTGTGGATGGCTACTGTCAGGAGCTGGGTAGGAGTGGTCTCTGGGCATCTGCCTTTTTTCCTAGTTGGCTCAGCACATGTGCTGTGTGAGGATTGAGGCTTTTACAAAAAGAACTTGCAGATATAGCTCAAGCAAAGCTTTAAAGGTGAATATTTCCAGCATTACACGAGCTGCCAAGGGAGAGAGCTGCATGCTAGAACACTTCTCTTAGAGGTGTGGTCCAAGCAGATCCAGAGGACTGGAAGCCAGACAATTCAGCATGGAAATAAGGTGCAGATTTTTTTACAGTGAAGAAAATTAACTACTGAAATAATTTACTAGAGGCTGGATTCTCTATCACAAGTAGTTTTTAATCAAGACCAGGTGTCTCTCTAAAATATGTCTTTCCTCAGCAAAAGGATGGGCTCACCCCACCACAGGTGATGATGCTCTCCAGCCTGTGGGATGCCAAACACCAGCTTGCTTGACTAACATTTCCTTCTGGATTTAAAAACCTATGGATCTTGTGGACAGCAAGAACTGTGTACTCTCTAACATGGAATGTCTCTTGCATCTGGGAAAGACTGTCAGATTTATGGAGTTGCCTCTTGCAGTTTGTGGTAAAAGAAGGTGTTTCTGCATGTGAAAGGCCAGAGGCTGGATGGTGGCTCATCAGGGCTGCTGAACACTGGGGACCTGGGTGTTTTCAGTCTAAGGAAGAGCTGAGACACACTGATGCACCCCACCTGCCTGCTGCTCCAACAGTGGATTTTATGGATGGATTCCTGTACTGGAATTGGTGCCAGGAATGCCACACCACTGTAAGGTGATGGAGCAGGGAAACATGGCTCCTTCTTACCTTCAGGTCAAGTCTGCAGTGAGTATGTGTGAGAGTGAGGGTGGGGGAAACACAAGGGAAGAGGAAACACAGCTCAGAGATGCACTGAGAGCAGGACTGAGTTTAAATGTAAGGTTTCATTCTTATCAGCAGCAACTGGAACCAGCCTGGGAGGTAGACATCCAGGAATGCTGGGTTCCTGTCACACTGGGCAGCAGCTTGACTGTTGCAGGAACTTTAATAAAGTCAGGCTCAATAACTGAAGCTGTTCTGGAGAGAAAATAAAGAAAAGCAAGGAAGAAAAAACTGGACCCTTCCCCACCAGAAACTGGCTTTTCAGAGTAATCTCCTATGAGGCACAAAATCCATGCAGTCAGCAGTGCTGGTTCCAGCTGCCCTGAGTCCTGGAGAGGTGACACGGTGCAAACTGAGCTGCAAACGAGGTGAGAGCTGTGGGACACAACACGTGCTGCACTTGCCAGGCACTGGCAATCCCTTTGCAGAGCATGCTGAGCTCTCAGTAGCGTAGCCACGGTGCTCTTGTTGTGTTCCTACAAATTGTGCATCTCTTTCACAGCTGATTGTTTATCCCTTGGCTGGCTGAGGACATGCACATAATCCATGACAAATAATTTTGATTCAGTGAGCGATCTCTCACTTAACGACCTCTCCCAATCATAGCCATCTCATTGGCAGGCTTTGCTGACAGATAATGCTCCATTTGGCAGACAAATTCCTGACATTTACAGCTTCTGCTTCAGTTCCAGTAGAAACAGCCTGCATGGCAACACAATCCGACCCCACCGGGTTCCTGGCTCAGCTCATTATCATTAGCTGTTTTAAAGGCAGCCTCTAAAAATCTCTGTGCTTTCCCTCTCAGCACCTCACAGTGTGAGTGCTGTAGCTGGTTCACAGATGGGGAAAAGAAGTGACAGGAAAACAGGCTGGTTCTGGGACCCTTCCTGACAGCCATCACTCACACTGAGTATGTATCTGTGAGCTCTGTCTGAAGAAGGGGTTATGTGTGAACACTCCTGCCATCCCCATGAATTCCAACACACTACCCCATGCATGAAGTGAGAGAAAGTTTTTACTGCCTTGCTTGAGCTGGCTCAGGGCCAGTGGGCAGAATCCTGCTGAGCATCTGCAAATGACAAACTGGAAATGCTGTGGTTCCCTCTCCCAGTGGGCAGTGAGTCACTGCTCACCACGGCTGGTAGTTAATGTCCCTGCCACGCTCCAGCCCCTCTGCACTCCTGCCTGGATCCATTGCTGGGCTCAGACTGCAGCCCCTGGGGTGAGCTATTCATGGTGCCCACTCTGCCTTCAGTCTACTGCCCCAGGAATGGGGGGAGTCAAGGAACTCTGCCTCTGACATTAATGCTTCTGACTTATTGGCTTAATTACATTCCCTGGCTCTGGATCACTCTTAAGCCTTAGGGAGATGGATCAGATTTCCCAAGATGCTGAAGTGCCTACAAAGGTAGGTGGGCTCCTATCAAGACCTTCAAATATTCCAAACTGGCAAGCCAATTACCCCACAAGATCTGCTTTTTCTGACTCTGTGGGAGGGGGTCAGTCTCAAAGGAGCCAGACAGATCAACATTTGCATGAAATAATGAGCAGCTGATTGTTCTCTAACTCACCTGTGTACCTTATAGCCACAGCTTTTGCAGTGTTGCATTCTTGCTTTTTGATGCCTTTATTCAGCCCCTTGGTCTGATCAGCACCTGATGTTGAAACCAAGAGTTCAAAGAGAGATGTGCACCCAAAGAGCACCTTCCGGCTGTGACCCCAGGCCCTGAGCCTTCCAGAACAGACTCCTTTAGCCTCCACTGTTTTTGTTGCCTTTTGTGCCATTAAAAAGCTGGCTTCATTTTTAAAACCAGATTAAATAAGCAATCCCTGTGTTTTCTGATGGCTGTTTTGAGCTTTTCTGAAAAGCACAGAAGAGGCCACCAGAAGCAGCTCTTTTCTTTGTTTTGCCATCGCATTTGAGCCTTGCCTGTGATCATCTGACAGATCAGAGTAGAACATCTACTGCTGCACAAATTGTTCCTCTTCTTTGCTCCTCATGTCTTTCCTGGCTGAAGTCCTCCTTTGGAAGGCAGGAGACCAGGAGTGCCCATGTGCAAATGATAAGGATTAGGAAGTCCCAGATTCCTTGCCTGCCTTTTCTTCTTGCACCAACTAATGCCCAGAAATATTGCTGACAACAAAGAAAAAATTTCTCAGGGTAAAACTGAAACTCTTTTGAACCAAAAAGCATTCCTGTAGCTGGAAATCACTCAAATAACTAAAAAAAAAAACCAAAAAAAACCAACTTGTACAGATTTATATTTTTCAATTAAAAATTGTCACCTGAATGGAGATAGGTGACAAACTTTCATCTCCACTGAAAGCCTTTGCCACTTCAGTGTCTGGCCAGGTCTGACTCTGCCCTGGTATTAAAAGGTGTTTGTTGGATTTGCTTAGGAATCTTCAGAGGAGAGGTTTATGTGCCCTGTGTCCACACACACACTTGGTGGCCAGGTGCCTGAGTTGTGCCTTAGGACAGGGATACTTTGGGGCTGTCCCCAGGCTGAGCACTGGCCCCTCACACACCAGTCTGCTGAGCCTTTTTTTTTCTCCTCGCAAGGCTTTGATATTTGCGTGTTGGTGTTTTTATTATTCCTGGGATATTTCCAGCCCCCTGCATGCTGTCTGGCAGAACAGTCCCTGCAAATTCCTGCATTTATAGTTTCTCCTCCATTTTCAACCTCTGAATGCAGAAATGTTTTCTACAGAGGAAATAAAACCTATGTGCCCTGAAAGCTGCAGTCACAGACTAACCTGAGAACAGTGAAGCGTACAAATATCTCTGCACAGTGTTTTGTGCTGCAAATAGGCCAAAATCAATGGACATGAGAATGTTTCTTTTATACTACTTGTCTCAAAAGCAGGACTAAAAACATTTTTTCATGGCAGATGGGTTATAGTGCTTTCATTTTGTTTACATGGCTGAGAACATGACCCATCTCACTTTTCATAGCTGCCATCTGTTGGTCAAATTCATTCCAGTGCAATCAACCAGGCCATGGTTTTGGTTTTTGTTGGTTTTTTTTGTTGTTGTTATTTATTGGTTTTAATTTGTTTTGTTGTGGTTTTCATTATTATTGTCTCTGGGAATTTAATTCTGAGGTTTTGGATCAGTGAGTAGAAAAATGTTTTCTCCTATCTTGCAGTGGCTGCTTGAAAGAGCTTGCTGATAGTAGAAAATACTCTCTCTTTCTGCTTGCTTGCAAGTTTTTCAAAAAAATAAAGCAACCAAAACCAAACCTTTGAACAGGTGAGCACTCAAAGTAGTGGAATGATGGATTTGAAGTCTTCTCACAATGCTTTGTCCAGGTCAACAGAGGACAGTAATTAAAAGATCTGTATCAACATGGCTCAGGTTTCAAGCAAATTAAGAATTCTTCAGGCTGAAGAATGCCAAGAGCCTCTGTCTCTTGAAAAAGAGAAAGGTCACATATTGTTCCCTAAACTAAAGCTTCTCTCACAAATTCCACTACACTAAGATCACATTCACTCCATTCTTACTAAGTAATGATTTGCTTTGTTTATTTTTATCAACAATCCTTTTCTCTGCCTTGTAATTATGTTTTCATAGAATCCTTAAGGATGGAAAATACCTTCAAGAGCATTGAGTGGAGGGGCACAGTTTGTTAACAGGAGGTTCTTTGGGAGGAGGGCACCAAAATTATTCAAATATCCAGAGCAGAAGAGCAAATACTGTGAAAAGAAGAGTTTCAGTTTCTATGGTGATAAAATATTTAGAAGTGATTCTACTGCAGGCATCAGAGTAATTCAGATACAGGCAAGAAGCAAACCATGCCCTCTCTTTTCGCAGTATGGCCAGCAAGAATGTGCTTTCTGTCCCATGTGGTGTAGAGGAACAGGATGGAGAGAATTGGCCTTTGTTTTGAAAGCACTGGAAAGCAGAGGCTTTCAAAGCATTTGCAGGGAAAAGCTATAATTTAAGAAGATTGTAGTAGAGATTTTGGTTAATTTAGCTATTCAATTACCTATAGAAAATGGAATTTACCATTTAGGAAAAAAGGTTGAAAGAGAAAGAAAAATACCCTTCTGAAGATGTTGGTGGATGTTGGTTACAGACTGACATTATTTTTAACTTCTACTGAGAAATTCAGACTGTATCTGTGTATTTTTAAAAAGTCCTTAGGGATCTGCTGCAAATTTCTTGTACTTTTGGGGAGGGAATGTGATTACTTTTTTTTTTTTTTTTCCCTAAACTAGAAACTGGTCATATACTGCTTATTAGTTTTTAGGTGCATTTATATTTCTATCAAGCAAAGTTCTGTTAATTACTATAATAAGGCCTGTGTTTATTTTGCCAGCAACCCCTGTTCTTGTTACAAAAAAATCTCAGAGGAAAAACATCTGTTTTGGAAAAAAAAAAAAAAAAGCCAAAAGCCAAACCTGCTTGCTTAAAAGTGTTAGAGCTTTTTCAACCTTTTTAAGAACAGGTTGGGGAAAAGTAATTGAACTTTAAACAATGTGGCCAACTGAGAATAAAGGCAACAACCTCTTACACTGGCTTCACATGCAGGGGGTGGTGATGGTGGTGCTCTTCCAGCGTTAAGTACAAATTGCTCCTGAGATTTCCTATCTCGAAGATCTCGGTTAAGGTAGAGCAGCTCTTTGACAGGAACCTGCCCAAAACACCCAAGCACAACTCTTCCGCCCTAAAGGAAATGTTCAGTGAAGTGAAGCTGAATCTCACAGGCAGGTAAGGACCAGTGGGGAGCTCACAGTGCAGAAACCCAGGTCAGGTTAAACAGGACCCTGTCTCACATTTCACGTAGCTCCCCTGTCTGTGGCTGGGCAGAGGTGGGCACCAGATGAAAGGGAGGAGTTAAAATGGCGAAAGGGGTGATGACAGACAGACAACACCCCTACATTCCTCTTGAGATGCATTTTCACATCTGTCTGGCATTTCAGGGGTTGTTTTCCTGTGAGCATTACAAAAGGACTTCCAAGCAAGGTGAGATCCTACACTTGAAAGGTCAGGAAGAAGAGTTTATCAGAAAGGTACATTGGACACGTGTGGTAAAGTGTGGCTGTATAAATTAAAAAGCTGAATGAGCCTCCAAAGAAATAGGAACTATCCAGACTCTATACCAAAATCAGTGGGTTCTCTGGGTTTTCCTTTTCTCTCCCAAGCAGAAGGTATTTTTCCACTGGCCTGAACTCCTGATCCAAATGTTTGCAGATCTGCAAGTGGATGTCTTTCGTTACTCCCCAGAGAGTACTATTTTTAAAATCTGGATCATCTATGGAAAACAGGACTTAGATGCAGCCTTTGTAGAAACTCTGCTTGAGGCAGCAGAGTGTGTCTTTTAAAATGTTCTTTCACCCTGTGGGTGTTGTTCACCTGCAGCCCTAGAAATAAAGCCATGGCTGTATCCATCCTTCCATTGCTTTCTGTCTGGTTCTGTCTAGCCAGCAGTGCAGTGTGCTTTGGCATGAGCCCTCCAGCCCCAGAAACATCCGTGAAATGTTGCAGGGTTCTTCCTCTGCAGCCAAGGGTTGGGAAGCACATCCACCCTGTCACTTCCTATGTCTGCTGACATCTGTAATGTAGAGAAATGAGGGACAGAGGTATTTGTCCAGAAACTGAGCCTTAAAACTAACTTTCCTCATGAGAATCAAGTACAAGTTTCAGACAAAATTTTCAAGGCATGCTGTGGTATGGATCCAGTCTATCTACAAGATTGCCTGTAGCTCTGGAATAAAGACAGTGAAGGGAAATCTTTTCCCAAACCACAGTGAGACTTTCTGGTTCTCAAAGAGAACTCCTTTTTCTGGTGATGCCTTCTCAGGAATGGAGATCTGTTCATGCCATTCTCCATGGCAGTAGGGCCTCAAATGCTGCAGCATTGCTGCTGATACCACCAGGCTTTAAAAATTCCCTGTACTCTTTGACAGGTGAGGGCTAGGGGGATTTTACCAAGAAATCCTTCTCAGAAGAATTTTAGCTCAGTCAGTTGATGAATAACATAAACTTTGGGCTCAGAAAATAATAGGAATTAAGGTGATCAGGGATTTACAGTCTGCATTCCTAAAACTCTAGAGGGCAAGGTATTAGGTGGAGGCCAGAACCATTTATTTTAGTTATATTAAATGGAAACTCTAGACACTGTCATTCTGCCTGTTCCTGCTGCTAACACCACCTGGCAGAAAGGTTAAAAATATCATTATCTGCAGTTTACTTCTCTCCTTTTAAAAATCCTTCAGCCTTCCAGTCAGAAATAGGCACAATGCCATGGGCTCCAAGAGACCAGGCTCAGATGAGGAAAACCAATCAGATACGGAAAGTGATTGCAAACATTTTTCATCTGGTTATCTGGGTAATCCTTGGAAATGCCAAGAGGATCCAGATGAAAACAGTCTGCTAAAAGGGATGACTCTGCTAAAAGGAATATTTTTCAAAAAGACACAGAGCAGCTGTATTCATGAGTCTGTTGCTCAGGTAAATGCTGGCTTACCCCCATCCTCCAGCCCAGCAGCAGCTGACCAGGACCAGGGGAGGGACCGTGCCTGGGCAGTGGGCACCAGGGCTCCACAGCTCTTCCAACAGGTCTGTGATCTTCTCCAGGGCACTGCACATTCCTCAAGCCCTGTCCCTCACCCTGTTCCCATGTGTTTGGTTGTTGTGAGGAGTTTTCCCAGCTACATGGCAGTTCCAGCCAGTGGGAGCTCAGTAGGGCTGCATTTGGGATTGTACGGAGTTGGTGAGAGTTTAAGGAGCAAAGAGCTACTCTAAAACATTTCCTGGGGCCTCAGAGCCCCAGCAGTTCCTTACAGATCTGTCTCGGGGCTGACTCTGCTGCATCTGAAAAATCTGCCACAAAAAACTGCAGATGAAGGAGGAATACAGGAATTTTCCCTTTATTACTGAAAAGCCTTGAGACAGTTTCAATGTTCAGTATCTTGGGAGAAAAAAATCCTTGCAGGTGTATGATTCTCTTCATTTACAGCTCTATGGAGTGAAAATGTTGTTCCAGGAGGCTCCCTGCTCCCTTTGGGAGGCAGGAGATGTGTGTGCCTACCTGGGATGGCAGCTCATGTTCAGTGAGGGGATCACTGTAATTTTTCCTGTTGCTCTGTCTGCACAAGGTCCATCCAAACTCTTGACCTCCACCCCACTTAGTAAACCAGGGAGGCCAAAATTTTCTCCCTGGTTTTCCCTGTAAGGATGACACTCCCAACATCTCTTTTAGCCTGCTAAAGCACCACACCCACCAGGAACAATAAATTCATCTTAAAAATAAACAGCTGGCCATAAAAGTGTCCAGAAAAACCCTGGCCTCTGCTCTTCTGATAGCCTAGGGGTCTCAGTGCAAATCACCCTTGCTACCTACCCCCAGTGAATACTCCCTGCTTGTCAGCTCAGCTAATTGTTTTGGAGTGGATGCAATACATCTCCTGCCAGAAGAGGCTTGTGAGGCACATGATGCTGTAAATGATCTCCTGTTTGTCTAATCTCTTCTCTTGCTGCTATCATTGTACATATACACAAACTGCCTTTACAGCCTCCCTCCAGCCACTGCTCTGGTGACAGGCTCAAACTAGTCCTTGCTCATTTTACAGCTACAGGCTTGTTTAAGGAAATGGATGCAATAGCAGCAGGCTGCTGTGGTCTCCTAGCAGGTAAAGTGTTGTGCTCTCCCTACTCAGCCTGCTTTTCCAGGTGATGATCTTTGCAGAATTCCTCTGGATTGGACAGCTGCTCAGCTGGAACACAGGGCTGCTGTTCTTTGTTCATTTCACACACACAGAGACAACCCTACTTTAACTCAACATATGTAAATAAGCCATAAAAATCAGATTAACATATCCAATTCAGAGGCATGTACAAGGAATATGTCACCCAGGAGCTGGCTCCTGATTTCTGTGGCTGAGATGGCAATGCAGCTCGCTAGAAGACACTCAGGCAAAGCTGAAGCAAGGTGGGACATGAACACACCACCCAACACCCAAGGAACATTCCTAATGCAGGGGCTTAAGCCACAAGCGTGGCTTAGTGTGTAGGCCAGCACTAGAATTGACCTTTTCTTTGTGTTGCCTAGAGAAATGTGAGACCAAAGAAGGTTTTTATGACAGTTATAATCTCCCTATCACTTCTGCAGCCAGTGAGTGGGCAGGCAATTAAGTTTTAATTGAAAAATTGGAGGGAAAGGGGGAAAATCAGAAAAAACAAACATTCAAGTCAGCAAGTCACATTAGTGACAGCAGCTAATGTTTCTAACATGAGCTTTAAATCCTCCAGCCTTCCTCCAAAGCAAACATATTATGCATTGTTCATAATGCTCTTTATTGGAAATATTTAGCCATCCAAATAGTAGAAGTACATTCAATTATTTGCTCAGAGCCTGGATCAATATCAGCATTTCATCATATATCAGCAATTCATTTTAGGAGAGATATATTTAGTTTTCATTCTAGAGATCAGCTGCACAAAACTGTTTGAGATTTTAAACTGGGCATCTTGGTTTCCTGAAACCAATATCTGAAAACAAGGAGCTGGCTGAAGGCATCAAGGTTTGTGATGGTGGGGAGAATGCATCAGGGCATTCCCGGCAGAGAAAGCACTGCTTCAGCACAAAGATCTGTGTGAAGGCACCTGCTGAAGTGATGGGATTTTCTCTCCCATGGTGTCCAAGAGGTGCCATGGGCTGCAGCCTCTGCTTCAGGCCGTGGGCTGCAGTTCTGTGCTTGTGCCCCAGGCTGTGGCTGTGCCCCTCACTGCCCTGCCCATGGGTAACCCCAGGAACAGTGCCCAGAGCTTCCTGAGGGCTGGGCAACTCTCAATGGCCTTCATCCACCCCCTGGTTAAGGCTCCCCATCTACTGCAGACAGCCATTAACTCGGAGGGATTGATTGTAAAAGCATAGAGATGTACAAGGGGGGCAAGGCTCTCTAAAGCATTTGCAATAATTGCTGGCACTGATGGCAGTAGGAAATTACATTTTCAAGGCAGAAGGAAAATGATACATTCAGTCATCCCAGTCCTCAGGAGAATGGAAGCAGTTAATGAGTCCATGTCCAAATATATCCTTCACTGCCTGTGAAGACATGTTTGAAGAAAATCCAGAGTGCCCAAGCTGCTCTGATTTTTTCTTTTGAGGAACCAGCCCAAATCCAGCTCATGCTGGAGACTGTTTGCTGTTTGTGTGAGGTCCCAGCCCTGTCCCTGTGTTGGCAGCACCAAGCACCCCCCACTGTCCCTGCACAGAGGCTGCAGGCCCCTGAGAAGAGCCCTCATGGGAGAGCTCAGCTCTCTGCATGGCTCATCTATGGTGAGGGTGGGAAGGGCTCTGCCTAGGGACTGAGGAAATACTGACCTTGGAACAGGCTGTAGGCTCCTGATAATCAAGTTTACCATGGTTTTCAGTTCATTTTTGTTAGGTGCCTCTTACATTATGAAATTACCAAGGATTTAACAGGAAGGCTGCTTTTGCACTGAAAGTATACATGAGAAAACCTTATCTTTTAACCTTTGCACTACAAACTAGTTTTTAATTCCAAATGGTCTTTTTTCCACTCAGTTATTCAGGAAATATGGCGATTTTTCCTAAGATCCTGGGCAAAGGGACTGGAATAAAAATTATATTTCTATATTCATAAAGAATAGAATATAACAAATGAAATTTCAAGCCATTTCACCCTTTGCTTTGAAACTTTTCATGCATCCCTCTGGATGCCTCACATACAGATGGGGTTTGCAAACTGCTGCTGGGGCTTCTATCTTATATATAACACCACTGTGTATTCCAATACCAGAATATGTATTTGCCATCTCAGCAGTTGTAAAGAGGGCTGAGACCATTCTGGGCAGAGAGTGGCTTGTGATTCTCTGCTGATAAATAAACATCTCTGTTTCCCTTTTGCAGTATGCAACTTGATTGTAAGGTTTCAAAGAAAAGTTGAGCTGACATCAAAAAAAGACTCTCCAAGGCAAATAAAGAGAGATTTATTTTCTTATTCAGGATTCTCAAAGGCTCCTTCTCTGTGCCCGTTCTGCACACAATTGTTTTCAGCATTCAGGAATGCTTTCATTTAATGTCTGAAATAGCTTATTGTATCTCCTGGTATCTTTTTTAAACTGTAAAATAAATATCCTTTCCTTAACAGGCCTGAGGATATGGGGTTTGAGGCAGCATGTAAGTAATTGATCCAGAATATAATTTTTTTACTTGCTGTACTTTTAGACACTGCTTTTCATCAAGCTATTCTCTGTGTCTGGGTCTCCTCATACAAGTTTGGTCAGTATAATTCTGTAAAGATGTAATTTTGTGTTAGTTACATCAACTCAGCTTTAATGTCAAGGATGTGATGTTTTTGTATTGGTACAGCTTACTTCCCTTGCTGTGGAGCAGCACAAAGGGCAGGATGTGCTCTCTGGCACTGGTATTGGGGTTGCTGCAGTGGGCAGGGCTGTACTCATGCAAGTCTGCTGGGGTGGTTATGGGAGCAGGTGGAGAAATCCTAATAACTGAGTGTGATCTACTGAAGGATTATCTCTCAGCTGCTTCACCAGGCCCACACTGCTCTTGGGAACAGAGCAAGAAGGATAGAGGGCAGGTCTACTCTTGATTGAAACTTTATGGCCTTCTCTGAAGTCTGTTTTTTCCCTGAGGAAAAAGAACAAACCATCCCCAACCCTCTGGCACAAGCAGCTGCTGCTAGCATTACTGAACAAGGCAGAGTGCAGAGGTTATGACGCTGCTGATTTTTGAAATTTTGTTTAAAACTAAATTTAAAAAGTGCTGCTACAACAATGCTGGTGCTTGGCTGTGCTAAGCTGCAGACAGTGGCAGGCAGGGATGCCTGTCTGTGAGATGAATTCCTGCACAGTGATAATTGGTTATCACCATTTCCTGCGTGGCTGTGTGAATCAGGGCCGTCTGTCAGCAGCTTTCTGTGGTGACAGATCGATGCTGGAAAGACAGATGGAGGGAATCTGAAGTGAGAGACCTTCCCAGCTGTAGGGGAGGCTGAGCTGGACAGATTTACAGTCTGCTTCATTCTCTTTAGGAGTGATGCTTTCCTGAAATGCTTTTCTCTGTACATGTGATATTTTGGCATTAGGTTGTCCCCCAGGTGCTGTGTTAGCTGCTGGGAACGAGAACTGCAGCATCTCAGCTCAGGTACATCCTGGGCAGCTGTTCCTCAAAACCTGCCTCAAGGTGGGAGGATGTTTTACCCCAGATCTAACTTTTGAAGCCTGAGGAGAAGACAAATCAGAAAGATGCAAAGGGAGCTTACACAATATCTGTAGCCATACAAAGATTGAAGCTATAGCTTAAAAATAGCTGCATTGTGCTTTGACTACAGCTTATCAAAATATTTACTATATTCCCCTTGACTTTAAGTAGTTTTGGTGTTTCTCTGTGTTACCCTACATAACTAATTTATTGCAATTTGAGTACACCATTGCTGGTTTTGAACTCAAACAAATGGTTTTAGTGGTGATTTATGTTTCAGAAATAGGAGCTGCCTAGTACTGGAGAGCTATCCTACAACAACAAACCAGCCCAGGCAGTGCAGTCCTCATAATAATGCTGTTTTGTGGCTGCACAGATTAGATGTTCAGCCTTTTTAAGATTTCTATGCTTTCTTTGTGGCACTGGAATTGCTGAAGATGAGGTGGTTTAAGGCTACAAAGCAAGGCAGGGATGCTGGAGAAAAGCAGTATCTTTTATTAGTCTTCACTAACTGAAGGCTTGTCCAGTTTCTCCAGCTATGTAATTTAGTCTCCCCTTCCAAGCCTTTATTGTGGACTTCATAAAATGGGGCTTATATTTAAAGGAACTAAAAAATTATGTTGCAGTGGAAAGCTACACACTGCAAAAAATTATCTGAGAGGTTTTGATTGCTTTGCACTGCAGGAATTGGAGAGCTCAGGCTACTTATCACATTGAGACAGATAGTGGAACTTTGCTAGTAGGTGCTTTGTGGGAAGAACCCAATTGTGAAGGGCTTTTTACCTTTGTGAAGTTGCAGCAAGAACCACTGCTGGAGATAATATGTGAAGTAGAAATAATGACATTTTTAATGGTATACTGATTTCCATAAGCTTTCCTCTACATTCAGCTTGCACGCTCAATGTGACAAACTGACAGTACAGGACTTGTACATCACATTGATGGATCCTTTCCTCTCCTATAGAGGAAAAGTTTACAAATTAGTTAAAAGAGCATGGGATTAACTCCAAGGAGTCTGAAGTTCTGCAGTGTCTCTGAGGCTAAGGAGGACACAGATTCCTGACTCTGTGTTTGCCATCCTCCTCCAGTGGTAATGAAATACCATACAGCCAGACACACACTATAAATAATGAATGACTTAAAGAGGAGATCACTAAACATTGGAGGGATTTAATGGCTGGCCTAGGATTTAGGAGACGTGCATCAAAAGATCTGCTCTGTCCAAGGAAGTTTGTAGCTCTTCCCTTCTCTCACATTTATCTGTGAAGACAAATGCATTAAGGCTTGTAGGAAGCTCATGTGCTGCAGAGCAAAGGCCAGGCGCTTAAGAACTAATCAAAGGATGTGGACATACAATAAACAGCTTGGTGGCTGATTAGAAAAGGTTTTTAAGAGGCTCCAAAACCTTTCTGCTGAAAAAAGCAGAATGAACATTTGTCTTACTGGCTGTTCAAAGAAAAATTGTCCAAGCACCTCTGGCACAAGCACCCAGTGACATTCTGCCCTGCCATCTTCTCTGGTGTGCACTTCCTCAGGCAGCAGCACCAGCCTGGTGAGAGCATGGAAATCAGAGGGAGAAACAGCACAACACTGGCTGGGAACTGAAGAGCATCAGCCCATAGCAAAGCCCCATGTAAAACCCACTCAAAGCAAGAAGAGAGAAGAAGCAAGAAAGAGAGTACACACTTGCAAGTTTTCCTCTCTTCTGATTTTACCCTGCCTCCTGGTTTCACTCATCCCCAGGAAAAATAATGAAGGTCCTTTGTACCTCACACAGTAACAGCCTTGTTGGGACAGACCAGTTTGACACCCACAAATGCTGAAGCAAGTGAGTTGTACCAAATGCTCAATGCTTAGGAGCCCCTTTCCATCTGACTGTGACATTGGAAAAATTGTATTGCCCGATGCCCTTGACTAGCTGAGAACCAGCAGTGCAATGGATAACGTCTGATTACAAAGGTGTAGGCAGGTCTCCCTGCCCGGGGCAAGCTTTTATCCACCTTGGGAATATGAGGTGGTTCCTACTGCTTGTAAGATTTGTCTGGATGGGATGCCTGGCAATAGATGCCATCCATGGCAGGAGAGTTCTGGAGACCTTGGCTTGTATGTTTGAGGGTACAGAGGCACCAAGCAGGAGGGCAGGGATTGCTGATGGCAGTGCTCTCAGTCCAGTCAGCAGCACAGTCCCCAGCCCCAGAACAGCCTGGGCTGGGGCTGCAGCTCAGCTTTGGCCTCTGCCTGGCTGCTGTTCCCAGCCCATTCAGGCAAGGTCTGATCCACAACCTGCTGCAATCAGGAGGATTCCCAGCTGAGTGGGGAGCTGCAGATCAGGGTCCTGCTCACAGCTGCTGCCTCTGGTGAGGCTCCAGCTCAGTCAGAGGGAGCTCAGACACACAGGAGCTCATAAAACAGGCCACAAAATCTGACTGCCAGTGGCCCTCTCCTGCCAGGGAGAGGCCCCTCTGCTGCTGTGCTTCTGTTGAGGGGTGTCAGGTGCCTGCTAATTACGGCTAATGAGGAATTTAATTGCCCTCAGCACAGGACTGGCTGTGCAGGCAGTGTGTGCGCAGGCAGGCGGCAGCTGGGGGGTTTCCATGCCCTCTCAGCCCACACACATGGTGACAAGGGGCCCTTCCCTGCCCTCGGCTCTGGGGAGGGGCTGTCCCAGCCCCACGGGCCCTCCTGTGAGCTCTCCTCCTCTAGGGGCCCTGGGATGGGGTCACCCTTCCTGCCGGGGCCTGCCCCCTCTGTTCAGCCTGGGCCTTTGGGAGGGCTCTTGGCGAGGTGTGTGCGCCTGCAGGGCCTTGGGTTGTGCAGAGGCTGCTTCTGTGAGCCCTGTGGGGATGGCAGGAGGAGGATCCTGGGGTGCCTAAGTGGAGAGGGGCTGGGAGCCCTGCAGACAGGCTGGGTCCCTTGCTTTGGCCTGTGATGGGTTTGCTTTGATCCAAACGTTCTGCTTGGTCTGTGTGTTTGGGGCATGGAGCAAGGGAGGAAGGAGCTGCTGGAGGAGCATGCACAGGAGGGCAGATAGTGGCTTGGGTACTCTGTTTAGGAGCACATTACCCTTTGTGTAATGCACCAGCCATGTCCCAAACCTATCTGTGATGTCAGTGTTTCTCCATGCTGACCCCCAGCACTGTGCTCTGTCCTGTGTGCCTCCCCTCTTCTCTGTTCTGTAAATAACATTCATGCAGTCCCTCTACTCTTGCCTATGTACCTCCCTTCAGAAAAATGAGTCTGCTCCCTGTTTTGTGCAAAAGATAGCAGCTAGTTCCAGGTAAATTCCAGGTGAGCAAGGAGATGTATAACATTTCAGGTAAATTCCAGGCGGGCAAGGAGATGAAACATTGCATGTTTCAGAGAGGCATGTTATATCCTAGAAGAAACCTAGTTTATCTTCTAACTAAATTTTATAACTTAAAATTACTCTTTCCCAGTTTGCCAGATCAGTCACCTTTTTCTTTAAAAACAAAGGCAAAATCTCCCTCAAAAAGTGCAAGTCCCATATGAAAGTTGCCCTTAGACAATTCAGGATGTGTTTTTTTCTTTCCTGGAGGAAGCTGATATGCAACCAGGATTTTGTAAAAGCCCATCACTGAATGGCCTAACAGGAGAGAAGGCATCTGTGTGTGTGTGCTTGGCTGTGTGACTGAAATAGCTGTGCTGGCTGCAGAGCATGGCTGTGGGCTAGGGCTGGGTGTGATTTACCCTCAGCAAAACCAACTGGCTCCAGCAAAATGTCCTTGTCTGTTTGATTTCATATCAATTGAGGCTGTTTGCACAGACTTGTTGAAAACCGATGAGGTTTGGATTTAGCCTGACAGGACATGGCCAAGAGCATTTTAGCATTTCTAGCAGCTTTTTTTTCCCACTGCTAAGAAATTCTGAACCACCTAATCTGACTAGATGCCTGAATTCTTAAAAAAAAAAATTAAAAAGGCAAGTAGCAAATAGAAGGAAACAGGATGATTTCAACAGCTACCAGGTGGTGGGTTACAGGCAATGCAAATGCCCCCATGTTACAGTCTTTGTTATAGATGTACAGCAGGCAGCCAGCAAGTCCTGAGGGAAAGGCTAGAGGCCAAATTTTGATTCTGGTCTTGCTTGTGTAAGGCTAGAAGAAGCCTTTGAGCCTGGAGAAGTTTAAACAAATTGTTTTGAGCAAGTCAAACACTCTTTCAGGAACCCTGTTTTGCAGGCAAAATATTGCAACTACTAAGCTATAAGGGCTGTATTGAATATTTGCTTTCCTGTAGGAGTACCTCATTCAGTCATGCTTTTAAAGCTCTTTTCAGAGGCTGGCAGGCCAGAGCCATGCTGGGGGCTGTGCAATAGCCCTGCTGTAGTTCACCTCTGATCATGGCATGGCTGACACTGTTATGACACACAGGCACAGGGGGAGGCTGGAGCTTTTATGTGCTCTGAATGCAGGGCTCTGGGATGAGTCTCAGCTGAGTGCTCCTGCAAAATGCAGGGGCAGCTGAGCACCACAGCACAGAAAAGAAGGAAAACCTTCCCCATGCAGAGATGCTCCTTGTTGAAGAGTGGCCCAGTTGGAGACAGATCACCTGCTTCAGTCCCTTGTGTTACTCCTCCGTCCAATAACTCTCTTGAACTCATTCTGCACACTGGCCTTGTCCCCTTCCTGCTCTGGAATGAGTTCATTTTTAGCACTTCCCTTCTGCAGGTCACCTGTGATTTTGGCTTTGGGGTGTGGAGTTGGTGGAGATTGCCTTGGCAATGTACAGGGTGGGAGTCCATCAAGGCAGATACATTTCTCTGCTCTCTGGAGAACCTATAAGATGTCCGAGAGTTATTTGGTGCCTCAGATTTCCCATCTGTGGGATAGAAATTGAGAAGGCAAGCACATGTATGTTAGAGGTCACGTAATACACAGTTTCCTCAGGCAAATACAGCTGGTGCAGCTTAAGGTGGTGCCAAGGCTGTCCTGGATCACTCATGGCTACTGTGGATGTATCTGCAGTTAGGGGCACCTCATAATGCCCCTTCCCATAGATGAACTCACCCTGAGAAGGCTTAGGTGAAGTTTGAAGCTTGTTTGTGGTTCAGCCTCTTGTGACAGACCTGGAAGTAAAAGCAAGCTCAGACTCTGCTGCCAAGGCAGCCAGGAGGGTTCTCAGTGTGTGGCTGAAAAGGCAGCACCCCAACATCTCCAGAGCTTGTCACTGAGCTTGCAGTGGAGAGGGATCCCAGCCTTATCTGCAGGATGAGAGCTCTGTGCCACTTCCTGTTCTCACAGAGTGTTTGAGCCTTACCCTGCCTGTATCTGCAGGAAACGAGAGAGCCCACAGCCTCTCAGCACACCCATCAGCATTGGCACTGATCCTTAGCAGCTCCCCACTGTGGCTGTAGGCACCAGGAAATTTGTTTGGGAGTGGTTGCCACATCCCAGAGCACCTCTAGGTCTCATGTGCTTCTCCGTACACCCAGCTGGTTTTGAGCTTCAGGGCAATGGTGACATGGACACATCTCTTGGAAATGCCTTGTGGCCATCCTAGCTAGTAAAGAAAGAACATTTTATCAAGGTAGAGTTGAAATTCTGCAACAGGCAGAAAGCTGACATGTTATTCTCATGTCACCTGGGTGACAAGTGAGCAGCTGTCTGTGGACACCTGATCTGAGCAGCATGGGCCTCCCTTTCTGCTGGTCTGGGGCTTTGCACCCTGTCACTGACAATTTGTCATGTTACACGTAGATCTAGGAGCTGACCCTGTGTAACACTGCACAAAGCAGTGCAGGGTATATATTGGGGTGGGGTGGATCCCAATCAAAAACATGTGTGGGATATCTTTGCCCTAGTCAAAACTGTCCTGTCTGGAGACACGTCTGTCAAAAGAGAAGGCAGTTCATTAAATGCTGAAGTGTCCCTGGGCTGGTGGGTCCTGGAGCCTGAGAAATGCAGGGCCTGAATTCCCCTGTTTTACAGCTGTGGATATGGTGTGGAACAAAGAGCCAGGACAGGGCTGGGGTAGAGCAGGAGGCTGGTGCTGGGAATCAGACCTGGGACAAATGACCCTTGTGTGACTGCAGCTGCTGGCAGTGCTTAGGATGATGGCCATGCAAAGATTGATGCTCCTTTTTTCCAGCCAGAGTGGGGAGAACTGTGAGACTGAAGAGTGATGCTGTTACTGCCCTCACCACACCCCCTGTGCACACCCTGGCTAAGGTTTGAACACCTGCAGGCCTATTTTTAGAAGACAGAGCTTTTTAAACCAGAGGAAGTGCTTATGGTCTCAAAAGCTTTATGCCAGCCATGCCTCCCTTTTATTCAGGTGACACAGCTCCAGGCCACCCCTGCAGAGGGCATCAGCAGTTCTGCTCAGGCACATTTCCTCCTCTGTATGACTCCTCTGGCAGGGAGAGCTGTGCCTTCCTGCCTCTCAAGTCCAGGGGATTTTCAGCCAACATGGTTCCATTTAAAGAACAGTAATTAGCAGCAAAGACTTCACACCACTGTCCAGTGAACAGGGAGCTTTGACAGCTGTTTTATTTCAGTGTAACATGTAGAATACACGGTGTGAAGAGGGATTGCTGCAGTACAGCAGTGCCCAAACTTCCATATCCCCCCAGCCCCTGGAGCACTGGGAGGCAGGGCTGAGGCTCAGCTTTGCTGTCAGGGAAGAGCCCTTTCAGCAGGGGAGATGGGTCTCTCCAGAGGTGTGCCAGTGCAGATCCCCACATTTTGGGAATCCCATAGCACACTTCCAGCTAAGATTCTGAAGGTGATTAGTTTTGGCCTGGAGGGATCCCTCTCACCCTTCAGGGCCCTCTGCCAGAAGCATGTGCTGTTACCTGAGCTGTTTTAATGGCCAAAATGTGGATGGCATCTGCCCAAGTGATAATGAACCATGAGCTCCTCTCAGCTCACAAACAATTCTGTGCAAGTTTACTTCTCAGAGACCTCAGGCTTCTGCAGTGCCACTCCTGCACTAAATGCAATACTCTTATAATGTAGCAAGCCTCAGAAAAGTCAACCCATTAGAAGCCAGTGCCATTTTATCTATAACTTTTCAACCCTCAGCTAAAGTGGCAACTTCTTTAATTCACTTTGCATAGTGATTTTTGATGTACTTAAAACTTCTGCGATGAGCAGACTTAAGATGCAGGGATGACAACTTTGAATTGTTTACTGCATGGGGAGAAAGAAAGCACTGTTTTAGAAAATGCTGCATCTAAAAATTTGCTGGGCCGTAGGACTGCTTGTTTTTTGGGGGGAGGTGTTATTAGTGTTTGGTTCATGGGTGATTTTTTGAAAGGCATCACTAAACTATTAATATAGTTATAGTGTTTGTTGCTTTAAACAGAATTCAGGGATTTAAGCTCTTCTCTTTAGCTCAAGAGTTCCATATATGTGCAGTGGAGTTCTTCCACACACTTGTGGAGGACTTGTGGCTGTGTGGGTAGCCCTGTAGGAGTTACTGCTCTTCCATGGAAGTGTTTGTCCTGCCAGTATATTAGATGTCTGCACAGCTTGGGCACTATTTACTCTGGTAAAGTATCTTGCTGGAAAACCTGCTAATTTCCAGGGAAGCCCAGGAGTGCTTTAGTCTTAACTGAAAGTACCATTTTCATGGAGCTTTAAGTATTTAAATTGGGATATTATTTTATTTTAGAATTACTTAAAAATTGAAACCTTTCTAAGGAAAGACAAAAGCCACTGTGAATTGGTGTCTCACTGTATTTATTCAGGAACAAAATGCTTCTCCTATGTTTCAAGGATTTTTTCATTTTCAATTGAAAGCACAACTGTCCAGTTTTGTTTCTTTAGGTCTAGAAGTCCTTTCTCACTCTTTCCTATCACTCCCTTTCAGTCCCTTTTCACTCTTGACTCAGAGTCACTGCTTTAAAGTTACCTTGGATTTTCAAGCTCCTGAGATTTTTATTCCCTTTCTTAAAACTATTTTCATGCATTTTCTTATGTGATTAATACAGAAGAAAAAATTATGGAACACATGTTCCTAATGTGCTGCTCGATGTTATGGAATCGGATAAGACTTTTTCAAGTGACTGACATTACATGTGTCTTTCAAGGATGTGAATCATATGTAAACCATATGTTTCATCTATTTCAAAGATTGTTAAAGAGTAAATATTGTAATGAAATTAACTTACAGTCATGGTTCTGAAATGTATATGTAAGTATTGATAACAATATTTCTCAAATGTTCCTTAGGTGGAACTGAGGATAGCTTTCAGTTTTGCTTTTAGGGTAGTATTGTGGTTTAACCCCAGCTGGCAACTAAACACCACAGAGCTGTTCTCTGACTCTCCCTCCATCTCCCAATGGGATGGGGAGAGGAATCAGAAAAAAGGAAACCTGTGGGTTGAGATAAGAGCAGTTTAATAATTGAAACAGATTAATGATAATAATTACAATGAACAGGGAGATAACAGGTTGAGAATAAACCCCAAGAAAGACAAGAGGTGCACAACACAATTGCTCACCATCTGCTGACAGTACTTTCTTCATTTCTATTTTTATCTAGAGAGCTGCTTAAAGCAACCACCCCTTCAGTTTGCAACCTCCCCCTTTCACTTTTCAGACAAAAACACTTCATGGAAAAACAAAACTGTCAAAAAGATGTTTTTTACTAAGGAAAATGTGCCCTGCTATTATTTCAATGCCAAGGAGAATAAAATTGGGGCAGAATGAGACTGAATTACAGAGAAAATGCTGAAAGCATCAGTCCCTGACTTCTGCAAGGTTCTCTCACAGAGCTCTCATGTTTTAATGAGTTTATGTTTCTTTGAGGAAGAACTTGTTTAAAATAACAGCAATTATAAGGATGTTTTTGCAGATGGAAAGGTGTTGAGCTCAAGGTTTTATACGTCTGCTCTTTATACATTTTCTATAGCTGCTCAAATATTTTTTTGTTCATAAAAATTTATTATGGAAAATTAATGAGGAGTTGGTTAGTGAAATGATACAGTAACTGTAGCCAGGCTAAAAGTGAGTTGTCAGCTCTGGACCTTCCCAGTCCAACAGGTAATTGCAGAACTGTGTGAGTGAGATACAAAGGGAGGCTCTGAAAGGTTCAAAGAGATTTATTGAATACTTTAGACCACAAAATCACATAAAACAAAGTCCAAAAAAGTTCCAGAAAGAGGACAAGAGGGACCTGTTGTCAGAAGCAGCTTGTCATATAGTTATGATTTACTGTCCTCTCCCAAATGATCTGTACAATCTCTGTCAGCAGCGAGGCAAACAAAGGGCATTTGAGGGGCTGGAGCTGAGGGTGTGGGAGAGAAGGCAGCAGTGGGGATGGCCACAGCAAACACAGCAGTGAATACTGCAGATCTCTGAGCAGAAAGCACAGAACACTCTTTTCACTTCTCCTTTCACTGTGAAAGAACAAACCCAGGTCAACTAAAGGAAATATTCAAATATAATAAGAATTTAATTTGAAGTTATTCCCAGTTTCTTAGGGAATTTAGGTAGTTATTAAAATTAATGGGATGGTGCATCTGATCCATGGTACACTGTAACTTTGAAATTCCCATCTAAGATTTTTCAAAGCCATCCCCTTCTCCCTTTCCAATTTTTGTTTGTTTCTCCTTTTAGCCAGATGTGAAATTGTGCTTTAATGTGATTTGTATGTGAAACAAAAGTCAGGTCTGTTTAGATTGAGTACTTTGGGCTATTGCTTCCATCTCTGCAACTTTTAAAACAGACTTGATAAACTTTTTTGCTGATGATCTCCCCCCATGCACGCTGCAGGCTGCGTAGAAGATTTCAATTAATGCTAAAAGCACAGAGGTTTGAAATGCACATGTTTTTCTTGATGTAATGGATAATCATCCTGATAGTCTGTTACTATATAAAACAAAAGCAGATGACTGGAGTTTCTTTTGTGTTTTGTTTGCTTGTGGTTTTTTGGTTTGGGTGTTCTTTTGTGTGTGTGTTTGTGGTGATAGATTTTTAGGTTTTTCTTAAGTAGACTCCTGTTCAGAAATTAGTAACTGAACAAAATGATAAATTCTGAAAAAGTCCATTCTGTGCCTACAGTTCTGGTGCTCTATGCTTGGCAGGAGACCCTAGAAATTTCACAATAACTCATCTCACTTCAGAACAGATATTAGTTGTGAGAATAAAAATAATCTAGCCAATCATCCTCCTTTATTTGTGAGTCAGCCACAGGTAAGTTTCCACTGGTAAATATCTTTCCCCAGGCACGAGTGTGTCTGTGTTTGGGTGGTTTTTGAGAGGCTTCCACATTTGGACATCAAGGCATGGTTCTCATGTTACCTGCAGGGCTGCTGTAGTGCCTGTGTGCTCCTCATCATCTCTGCAGGCACAGCTTGCCTCCCAGGTTAATATCTCTCCATACTGAACTCCTCCTTCTACATTCTCCATGTCCTTTCTCTGCCCTCCCCACTTGTTCTGTCCTTCTCTTTATGCCTGTTCTTTCCTTTATCCTTTTACAACTTACTCTTTTCTCAAGCATCCTTATCCAAGTCCTCTTTCATCCAAACCCCTTTTGCTACATTATAGACTTTGTCTAGGCTTTAGAGATCTCTCATCACTCCCTTCTTTTCAGGAAGCCTTTCTTTTCAAATTAACTTCCTTCTGCTAGCAGGGAGGTGTGTTCCCATCCCATCTATGACTGGGTCACATGGAGCCAAGCCCAAGTGTGGATTTGGCTGAACAATGGTCAGTAGAAGAAAGGAGAGCTTTGAGGACACAGCCTTACAACTTGCTTTATTTTTAGAAGCACAGCTACTGATGTTTTCAAGGGAGAAACCTTTCTTCTCCCAGGAAGATTTCAGGAGAGCAGCCTGATTTTCCTATCTGATGCTTCCTTGTCACTCTGTGGAAGAGGACAACTCTCTTTTCCCTCTAGGTTTCCAAGCAGGCACTAATAACCAGCACAATGACCAGCTCCAGGCAGTGCATTCAGCACTTTGAAGGTGGATGCCTCACTAACACCCCTGCTTTTTGCTGTGCAGCACGTTTTCCTTTTACAGCAGCAAACAAGGCTCAGCAGCCTCTCTGTCCTTGGGCTGCCTGCTGGCACACAGGGCCTTTCTGGGGAGAAGGCTGCAGCTGATAATCCCTTTAGCAGTAGGCTTGGTGAGTGTGGTCTGGGCATTCCTGTCACCAGCCGGAGGTGAGGGCAGGAGCTGAACAGCTGGCAGTGCCCGTGGCACTTGACTACCAGCACAGCCTGCTTCAGATTCCATGGCACAGCGAGCTGAGTTATTGAGGGGCTTGGCTGCATCCCAGACTTGCCCCTGGCAGAACTGGCAGATCACGTAGCCAGTGTTTCTTTCCAGGCATAACCCACCCTGTGCTCTGCTTTGGGCTCTATTTGTTCAGTGGCTTGGCTGCCTCCTTACCTGTGCATTCACAGGGTTTGATGCAGGGTGGAGTGTGTATCTGCACAGTAATCTAATTCCATCTTTACAGAGACATGTGACTCGGTATCAGAAGCTCCATCTTTTTGAGTTGATTTTTGGCCATAGCTTTTATAGGAAATACCTATCACAAGGTTTAAATTCAGTAGACTTAAAACAATCTTAAAGCTAGTAGTTGTTTGTTTTTTTTTTAATCTAAATTAGAGCTAGAAAAGTTCCAGTGATAATTGAGGTGATCATGGAATGCTTGGCCAGGGCTGTTGCCAGTGCTACAGGGCACTTTTCTTCTCTCAAATATGCCACTTCAGCACAGGACTGGCTTTGTCTTCCCAGATTGTGCTGTTGAGAAAGGAAGGTTCTCTCTCATACCAAACTATCAAGACTCTTCTGGAACCGAACACTTTCTTTACATGGACTTTTAACCTGTCCTCTGCACCCTCACAGTGCAGCAGCACCATCTTCCTTGTCTGTGCAGGCCATGAGTGAGCTCCAGAACTGGCCCTGTCTGAAATGGAAGTGGCTGCTCAACCATTTGGGGGGTCCCCAAACACTGGGGCTGAGGTTGTGGCTGGCAGTCATCCATCCCCCAGTGTTACTGGGGGCAAGCAGAGAGCCAGGGCTAGCTGATAAATTTCTGGTTCATCAGTGACTTAGAAAACTCCAGAAGGCCCAACTGAGGGCATTTCATTGAAAGCAAGCCTGATGTGGTCTGTGTGCCCTGGGCTGAGGAGTGTCACTAGGCATCCCTATTTCTCTTGAGCATTGCTGATTCTCCTGTCTCCAGGAGACTGCAGGTTCCTGGGGGCACCCAGGGGCTGGGTGCAAATAATCCATCTGGATAGCAAGTTTTACACAACAGGGACCCAAATTTTCATCTGAATTCTCCCTGCATTTTTAGGAGTTTTGGTTGCTAAATAATTAGCAGCAGCAGCTTGCCAGCAGCTATCAAAGTGCAAAAGGTTTTGTTTTAGGATGAAAAGAGGTTGCAATTAGCTACTTACATTTACATTTCAACTAGAGAAGTGGAGTAAGTCCAGCCCAGCAGTGATGCCTGTGAGCCCTTTGATTCAGGGTCACAGGAGGTATCAGCAGCCCTGTTACAATCTATCACCAGTGCTGTCCAAAGGGCTTTGCTTGGGCAGTCAATATACAGGGATATTGTGCACACCACAGCCCTTGGATAAAAGTAGAGAGCTGGTGGATTTTTATCTTTCTCCAAAGTGAGAGGCAGCTTTTTCTTTTGAGGAGCAAAATGTTCCTGACTTGGCTCAATTGCTACTTACTGGACATTTCCTGGATGTTTTCCTTTGAAATGCCTTGCTGTGCGCAGGGACAGGACACTCAGCTTGGAGTGCACAGGTTTCACATAATAAGTTGTATGAGAGTCCTAATTGCAGATGCTGGAGCTAAGGGGTTGTGGAGAAGCCCATTCCCCTGAGCCCTTCATGCTGAGGTGGTCACCAGTATCTCACCACAGCCTCATAACCACTGCCATTTACACCTAACCAGGCTGCTGAGCATTAAGGTTTTCTCTCAGCAAAGTTATCCGTCCCTTTTCCCCCCCATCTACATCCCTGAACATGGTCTTGTTTTGATTCCTGTGGTCCCCTGAGCATCTGGATTTGGCTCATAACTCAGGAGGCTATTTTTCTGTCATGTGCTCAGAGTTGCTTAGCACAATTTTATCCATTTGTGGCTGTGAGCCCAATTGGAAACATGTGGGCTGGTTAAAGACAGGTGGAGGCATTTCTTTTGTTAATTAGGCTTCAAATTCCATTGTGTTCTCTGTAACCAGTGGCCAGGCTCTGATCTCAGTAACTCCAGACAAACCCCATTAGTGAAGGAATAACCCAGGATTTGAACTGCTTATAAACCTCATAAGTTTGTCTGAGGTTGTGGTGTTTTAGATTTTTTAGGGGTTGTTTTGTTTGTTTGTTTTTGCCTTTGCTTGAGCCACTTTTAGAAAAAAAACACTGCCACATGCAACTAAAAGCCTTTTCTAGCCTGGAGGGGATAAAGTGAAATTTTCTGGGGCTGGCAGGGCTGCAGAGCCAAGGCCAAGGTGCTAGGTTCAGACAGGAAAAGCAAGGGCTCCTTTCCCAGCAGCATGTTGTCCTCCCTCCCCCACCAGCCCATTTCCCTTCTGCTCTACACCCAACCACTAATTTAATCCCCAAATCAAGGAGCTGCCACTTTGCACTAGGCTGGGAGCTGCTGTTCACCCCCTGTGGGCTCCACCAATAATTAGAGTAACACCTTGTGTGATGCTGAAGCACCAAATGCCTGTTGCTTCACCCACTCTGGCTGTAAGCCAGCTTCACTGTCGCCTTAGGGCTCTGCCAGGCAGTGTGGTGGGGTCAGTCTTGTTGCAAAAGGGAGTTATCCTTCTGCAGAGTCTGTGTGTGTGTCTTGAGAAGATGGCACTGAAAGAAATAGGCTTTACAAAAAGTTAAATATAAATGTTGAGGTTTGTTTCCTGCTTGGGAGGCTGGGTAAAAGCAACTGCAGGTACCTCAACTGTCTCTTTCCTGTGCACAGCAGACCTCAGGGTTAACTCTTCAGCCACACTTGCATCCCCTGTATTCCTGCATCACAAGGAGCTTCACTGAGTTAGACACCCTGAATGTATTCACTGATTTGGCTGTTGAGTACTTGCTGCTTATTAAAATCGGCACATTTTACATGAAGAATGGAAATACCTCTGAGCTTTTCTTCCTTTATCTTTTGAGTTTTCACTACAACAGTGCTTGCAGGAGTTGTTGGTTTGTAGGAAAGCTGCTGCCTCACTCAGCCTCCAGGGTCTGTGGAGTTTTCATGGTTGGCACCTTTCTCTTTTGGTTTGGGGAGTTGGTGTGTGTGTCTCTGTGCTGTAGTACCTCTGCCGTGTCCCTGACCTGTTGGACAGGGCTGCTGCCAGCTGCCATCCCATGGAGAGAGTGGAATTTGGAGTGCCAGTGCACAGAAGGGGAGGGCAAGAAGAGCAGAATGAGACCAAAGCTCCTTGCTTGTTTTTTGTTTTTGGGTCGGTTATTCCTCCTCCCCCCCAAATTAAAAATAAGAAAATTTGGGAATTTTCTGGGGAACCACAGAGGTGCTTGCACTGCAGCCAGCACTGAGTGCCACCTGGAGAGGGTGCCATGAGTGGTCAGGGCAGCCTGCAGTGCAAGCAGCAGACTCCAAGGGGCACAGAGAGGTGTGCTCACCCCTAACACTGAGATGGAGAGGGGGATACAACCCTGCCATCTGAGTATCAGACTCCAAAGGCTGAGGCTCTTTGTGGGTTGGACTAGATGAAAAGGTAGCTAGATGAAAAGGTAGCTAAACCATCAAAGTTTTGTGATAATTCACTGCCAAGTGCCAACCCAGCCACTGAGCTGAGCCTGTTTGACAGGAGAGCAGCAGTGCAGCAGTGAAGGATCACACGGGTGCCAGAAATCACAGGAGGTGGGACTTTATTTGCTACCTCAGTGTTTTTATTTAAGAGGCCTAAAGCAGCCAGGCATTTAACTGCCCTGACTCTCAGGGCATTCTTGGGGGCTGAGCCCTGCTCCCAGGCTCATGCTCAGCAGAGGAAAGAGGATGCTGAAGGGAAACCCTGCATCCTGTTTCTCTCTGCTGTGTTACCATGTCCTTCCTGGGCCGTTCCCAAGCTCTGGAGTTCTGGTAAAAATGTTAAACAAGTAATAACTTTTCACAGATAGGTACCCTCTCCAGTGTGAAAGGTAATATTTTTTCCTTCCTCTACTTTCTATCTAAACTGTGAAGACTATGGAGTTACCAATCCACATTTCCAGTATGCCTACCCAATACAAAGAGGTGGTTGAAAGTTTGCCTCAAAATTTTTTCTGCATCAAATTTGTGACTTAAACAGAATGTTTGCAGGTGGAGAAAAATGCTCTGCTTCCTTTAGAAATTTCCAACTGTTTTTGTCAAAATCTAGGGTGCTTGAAGACTGAGGTATCTTAGCCATAACATCCTTGCTTAAAGACAGTATTCCATTTTTAAATGCTCCTGGTGTCTCATGGGAACTGCCGGCTCATGTGCCTGTGCAGCTCTGGTGTAGGTGCTGTGCTCACCACACATGGAGTCTGTTTGTAGAAATAACAGGAGAAGAAATTTTCATCTAATGGGTCACTTAACCCATCCCACTGCCCTAAAGCAAGATTATTGCAACCTTCCTCTTCCTCACATGTATTTATCATTCTGTTTCTAAGAATCTGCAGCAATGAAAGCTTCAAACATTCTTAGGCAATATATGCCAGTATTTGTTTAATTGTGGCTGTTGAAGATTTTTATTTCCCTCAAATTATTTTGAAGACTTGTCACCTTCAAGCTTTTCTTCCAAATATTACAAATGCTAGTTTTAAAATCCTTTGCCTCATGTAAGGGGTAAGAGTTTTTGAGTTGTTTCTTTGTTTGCTTTTTAGTCTTCTGATTATTACCACTGCTTCTGGAGAAATCTCCCAAAATTATCTCTATCCTTAGTTCAGCGCCTGAAACTGCAGCCCCCTATTCCAGTTAAGACCTTGCCACTGCTGAGCAGGCTGGAGGACTTTCTTGCAAAACCTGTCATAGGACACTTCTTTCTTTTTCAAGTTGGCTTTTCTCACAGCAGGGTAGGAGTGCTGGCTGGCTTTCAGTTTTTATCCAGTGCATTCCCCAGAACATTTGCTACAGACCTTTTGTGTTCTTGGTCATTCACCATCTCTTGATGTTTTTGTTCAGTTGGTTATTTCTGCCTAATTATAGTATTTAACCTTTGTCAATACAGACTTGCAACCAGGCAAGCCACAAATTTGCTTTCTAACAATCGTTTAAACTGGTTGAGTTTTAGCGTTTGGTGGTTTGGGGTTTTTTTTAACTTCATTACAACATCCAACCTTTATTCCCTCTGTTCCATCTCACTGCTTTGGTATCATACTTAGGCTTTAAAAGGTAATCCCTATTCCATTGCCAAAATCATTAACAGAAACAAAGAGTAGTGCCAGAGCCAGAATAGACCCTTGGATAATCCAGTTCCATATATCTTTCTAGGGTGAGTCTGAACAATTTAAAACTGATCTCTAATTTATTTTTTTTATCATTTTGGCATCAAATCTTGAGAAGTTTCATTTAGACTGTGTTTTCCTCACTCTTTCTGAAAATGTCACCTGGGACAATGCCATAAGCTTTGCTTAATTCAAGATGTGTCATCCATCGCTTCATGTGTCAGCCTCGAGGCTGAGATGAGAACAAGAGGAGAGAAGATCATGCATCACAGCAGGTCTAGCCCAACCTAGGATCGTGCCCAGGGGAAAATAGAAGTGTGAAATACATGAAATACAGCTCCCAGAAGGTCATACAGGGCCTCCATGACAGAGCTGTTATGGTTTCCAGCCAAACACTTTCAGGTTTTGAAATTTTAGTATTTTAAAAAGTGCATCAGTACCATTTTTTCTAAATGGCTATAGTGCATTCCTAGGCCCTGTGTTGTAATTTACCAACATACCCTGTGCTGTGGCTGAAGCTGATTAGCACTGTGATGCACAGGGTGCTTGCTGTCTGTGAAATGAAGCACACACAGAAGCCTTCACTGAGACTCACTGCACTGCAACAGGAGGGAACGGAGCTGTGTACAACATTCTCCTTGCCGTGAAACTGCAGATGTGCATACACTTACTGACCATTTCTGGCTGTATCTGGGCCCAGTGATTGCAGTCCTGTGGTAAACTATCAGGTTGAAATTTATCCTTAAGCCCTGCACATCTTCACTTGATGAATCCAGGAGATTCTGAAGCAAGTTGCCTTGTCCTTGAAAAAGAAATCCTGTGCTGTAGGGAAGCAGTTCTGCTGAGCAAGCAGTTAGAGGGTCTTCAGAAGTACAGCACACATTCTGGTCATCAGAAATGCTTCTGTTATTCCTATTCAGTATCTAGATGTGCAGTGCCTTTGGGACACTGTCAGTCACTTGATCCTGAGTTTTAATTTGGAGGAAACAAAACATGCCCTGGAAGATTCAGTTTTTCACATTCAAGGGAAGGAAAAAAGACTACTTCATGCCCTATCAGCTTAAATGCTGTATTTCTAATCACAGACAACAACTGAGGAACAATGAATTTGAAAGCTCCCTATTGGTGTTATAACACAATATTATTCCTATTTTCAATCTACTTGCATTAGATGAAATTGATGCAGATATGCAGGCCAGAAAGGAGCAAACATTTTAGCTTCCCATCAATTAATTTATTTTCTGCCACAGACAGGAGAAACATTGGGTTGAAATAGGGGGAGGATTCATATGAGGGCTTTTGTTTTTTATGTCCTATATTTAACTAGTGACCTCCCAAGGTGGCTTCTTGTAAGCATGAAGTGTGGAAAGAAACAGCTCAAAGACAAGAACTCTTAACTAGTGTCTTTCTGTTCTGGCCAAAAGGACTGTTTGGAGAGGGGTGCTGATACCTGAATCCCCTAAGAAAGGGAAATTGCTCTCTGCAGACTGAAGCCCAGTATTTCTTATTTTTCAAATAAATCTACAAGGGAAGTGACATGCATTGAGAGTGTGAATGGAGGGGGATGCTCCCATGTGAGTTTATTTTGCTTAGTGGGTAAGATCAGAAGAGGACTAAACAAGGCTCTTTATTTTCAGCAACACCGATCATTTGCTTTGAAGTAAGATCCAAAGAAAACATACTCCCGCCTTCATCCCAATTAAAAAGCAATATAAACCCTCTTCAGATTTTAAATATTGAGGGTAGGATATCTGCCAAGAAATCCTTTTCCTTTACAGTGGGGCAGATGTCAAATATTGTGAGGCCACTGCATCCTCCTCTGGTGTCATGCAGCATCACTCGGCTGAGGTCGGTCAGTCTGAGTTGTGCTGCCTTGATGCCTGGCTGCTTGTCTGGCAGTGCCACCCAAATGTGCAGCTCTGCAGAGGTCATGTGCAAACACAGTATTTACAGATAATGGCCCAAATTCATCCCAGCAGCTTTGCTCAGCAAGTTGTATCACCTCCTGCCTTTTGGTGCTCTTCTTAACCTTGAAGGCTCCAGCAGCAGAAGAGGAATAATTTGGGTGATAGGAAGGGGAAGTTGTTCCCCAGGCTGGCCACTCTAACCATTTTCTAGTTTGTGGCACAACTGAGAAAAGGAAAATCATAGCTCCAGCTAAAATAGGGCAGTTCAGGGAGGGAAAAAACTAGAAGTGCCATTTTCCACCCTGGCATATCTCAATAGATTGAGACTGGCCCTTTATCTACAGAAATATGATTAGAGATTCAGTTTTAGTTACCAGCAGCTGTTTCTCCTTTCTGTCTTGGAGTGTTTCTGTTCTTGTATGTGGTTTAGTTTCCCTTCCTGCAGCATATATTAGGTTCACCAATGAGAATATAAAGGATTTGCCTGAATAAAAGAGTGAAGAAATTGGTGGACATAAGAGAAGGGGTTGGAGGAAGGCAAGAAATTAATGATAGGAACAATCTGCCCCCTTGTCATGGAAGACAAAAAAAAAAAGGTAAGAAATGTTTGTTTCCTAGTCTCTGTGACTTCCTAGTTGACCACAGATGGATATATAGGACAGTCTTTGAGGCAGGACTGGGTCCCAATGTAAGTGAAGCACTCTCCCACTGCTTCTTTGCATCTCCTGCCTCTCCTTATGGAGGAAGAAGAAAGCAGTACAGCTGCCCACAGTGGGATAAGGTAGGAGGATGGAGCAGCACAAGGAAGCAGCCAAAATTCTTCATGTTGTTGTTGAAGAGGTTTGAGAGAGACATGTATCTCTTATTTATCCTCAGCTTTATTGGTAGCAAACTCACTGGATTCAATGGGAAAGCACTGAGTTAAAGCCAGTCTGGGAGGAAAGGCCAAACACAAGACCACTACTGCAGTTCTAAATTAATTCCCAACAAGAAACAAGGTCCAGTCTGACCATGTTTTATGAGGCCCTACAGTTGTGGGTTTTTTTCAGAGTTTAGATCATAATTTGTGGCTGCTTCAGGTGTTCTGAACTCAGTGAAGAATAAAATGCTACAATAAATCTACTTGATCTTGTATTATGTGTTGGACACAGATATTGGCAAATCAATTTTTAACTTTTATTGGCAATCAAAAACATTAACCTCCTCAATTTCTAGAATCCAAACCAAGCATTTTCTTCTATTTAGAGATGTCTTGACTACAAGTTCCTTTAGGAAGGAGGAGATGCAATTGGTTCCTTCCCTGTCCAGCCTTCTCTTCCCCATGTTAGAAAAACCCAGTTCCTTCAGCATCTCATATTTCACATGCTCTAGACTCCCAGCTGTCTTATCAGCTTTTCTTGGTACTCCCTACAGATGTCAGTATCTCTCATACAGGGTGGCACACAAGTGAACTTCAACATATGTCATCTATTGATCCAGACCAAATGACATCCGAATTCTGCAAAGTTTGCCCATCACGTGCTTCCTTGTCTTATTTTACCTTTTGTTCTCCTGATAATGAAATGTTGAGGAAAAAAGATAGATCTGTGTGATTTTTTTTCAAGCTACCACTGCCCTCTGCACTGATAGTGTCCCTATCTTGCATATCTCTCCTCCCTGTGGAAGGAGATGAACCCTGGTGTTGCCCTGAGATAAGCAAGAAGATTATCAGGCCCATAAACTGCATGGGAGACCAGGAAGCTGTTTGGTCCAGGCATTCCTCTTCCCCCAGGCTGCTTCTTTCTGGAGGAAGCCATTGATCTTTGGCAGGCAGACATGGCTGGGCATTCAGTCAATCTATCAGTGACAGGCTAACATAAAACAGTGGCAAACAGCCTCCAGTGGTTTTGGGGAAGGGCTCCTTGGCTGGAGAAGCACAGATTCAGCATTCATTCAAACTAACTTTTAAGGAATTTTTTTTATTACAGGAAACAACAATGATAATAATCTGGGGAATCTCTGTCAAGAAAGAGCCTTTGGATAATCTCAAGAAAAAGATATCTAGGCAGGAAGTCCCACTTGGTTTTGTTCATTTAACAAGATCTTACAGGTTTCCCAAAATATCTTTCCATTTTATTCTGAATAGAATTTATGGTAGAATACACAGTAGTAGCTCAATGTTATTTAATTCAACTTTGCATACCTTTGAATGAGCACTCCCAGGAGAGCCTGAAATTTCAGAGAAATGTGGAGATGATAGACAGCAAAGTCTTCCTGAGATCTTTGTCTTTCCACCCTTGGAAGCTGAGTCCAGAATGCTTTTATTGCTTTCTCTACTGTATATTTCTTTTCATTTATTCTTTTTTTTTTAGTATTTTATCTGGTTTAGTTTTATGTGTTTGAAGCAGGGAGAGTATTCCTCTGAGTAATATCAGCAAATTCCTTCTGACAGCCATGATGTCTTGTTAATTTCCTTTCTTTATCCCTTCTTATTCATTTTTCTGGCACCTCAGTGAATTTGCCTGTCCTCTGTGGTACTTGCACAAAGGCATTCAATATCTGCAAATGGCTCCACACCTTCCCTAGATCACTTTGTCAAGCTAAGCAACTCCAGCCTCAATCAATCTTGCAGCTCCACCACAACCACCCCTGAAGGATTACAGGATGAGTGGCTTTGCTAGTTAACATCTTTTACTTCCTGCAGTTCTGGATTGCTTTTGGTGAAGTTTGGGTCCATCCCTCAGAGGAAAGCATTGGTCAAGTGTGCTGGGCTGTGTGTGGCCATGCCCTGTCCCTGCTCCACAGCTGTGGACAGATGCACACACAGAGGCTTTGGGGAGCTGTGCTCAGGTCTGGCCTGGCAGGGTGAGGTTCTGTGCTGTGTCTCCAGATGATCCAGCCCACATCTCCTATCCTTGGGAATAGTGCAGGACAGTGACTTTAAACCACATTTGTGCCTTCCCAGGCTCAGATTGTTCCAGGAGCTGGAGAGAACTGTGCTGCAGCCCAGGCCAAAGGTGACGCAGCCTGGCTGGACACGTCTTCCAGACAAGCTCAGAATCATCTTGGCATTGTACACAGAAGTTGCACACCAGAATTTGTTTGTCATCCCCAGCCTGAAACCCTCTGTGGCAGACCCTGGGGGCAGCAGGTGTCCTGGGACCACAGGCCTCCACCCCTGGAATGGTTATGGGCCCAGTTAAACTGCTGTGATCCTCTGTAGGGTGTAGAGGGTCAGCACAGGAAGAAAGATCTGAGTTATTCCTGTTTTGGGTAGATACTCTGAAATATCAGTATAAAACTCACCATACTGTAACCTGGCTAAAAATGGTATTGATTAATATGATCTTCCCTGATATTCCCTCTCCCCCAATAGCAGGTTTGCTGCTTTATTCCACTGAACTGCCCTTAGACCTTTTGATTAGGACAAAAGGCTACAAACATTGTAAAACCAGGGCTGGCCAAGGACATTTAAGGAGATATTGCTGCCCAGCACGCATTTCTAATATCACCAAACTCATCTGAGAAGTCTCTGTTGCAGGAGCAAGGAGTTTTGGTGCTTAGCCTGGTTGTATAAGCAAGAACACAGCAGAAGTGTGTGTCTGATTGGACTTTCTGGGCTAGAAAGAGGCTGTGCTCTTGGGACCAGCTGAGGGGACAGTAATGCAGCCCATAAAGCAGAGAATAAAGGGAGCTGTAAGAATTTGAGCAGGTTTTATACTTGCTTTTCCCTCAGCAAGCAAAGGCAGGGGATCAGTAGGATGAAGGCTGAGGAGTTCCCTCAGCTGTTAATTTGTGAACAGAAGAAGACATTTGCTGGTAAATTGATAGGTAGAAGCACACTCATATTTTTGGTAGGTTTGAGGAATGGACTAATCAGGAAATAAATTCCTAATTAACATGCAAAATCCTGCATGTATGGGCAGTTTCAGCCAGTGGTACTGTAAACAGTAATTTTATGTCTTGGCATGTTTTTCAGCTTTTGACTGAGGCAGACACACATTTGCATATTGATTAATGTTCTCTGCCTATGGACTGAGTGCCTGGTGGCTCTTCCCCATCAGTTCAGAAGCCAGTAACTGCCTGTGCCTGTGATCTAACATCAGAAATAAAATGGTATCACATTCTCACTGCACATTTGCAGGAAAGAAACTGGCTACATTACACAGACCTGTGGGATCAGACTCCTTGGAATATGAGATGTGTGTGGGTGAACTTGGCCAGTGAGGCAGCCAAGAAGACAATTTACTAGCCCACCCCTGAAGAACATGATGGGACTCCAGAGGATGGAATCAGGGGCCCAAACATATACTTAGAGAAGTTATTAACTTTTTTGGGGTATTTTGGTGCTAGAATTTTAAGCCTCATATCAATTATCCTTCAGCAAAGAGCGTTTTACTATGGAAAAACAATTACATGCATAGTGGGAGCTCTCCTGACTCGAAACTGAGGCAGCAAGAGTGTTAAAATTTTAATGAAGACCTTTGTTTCATGCAGGGTTTCTCAGGTGTTGAGTTAAACCTCTACTAATAAAAAGCAAACAAAACCAAACACAAAGTAAAACTGTGTGCCAAAACTTAAGTCCACCCTATTTTCAGAGAGAGACTGACAGGGCCAAGAGACAATCTGAGTCAAGTGACTTTGACTCTATTTGTTTTCAGTGGACTTTAGGAAGTGTTGGCTGTCCACAATACCTCAGTACCACTCAGGACCTAGGGCTGTAGCATTTACAAAAGGGTTTGTTAGGCCTTATAGTGTCTAGTGGAGACTTTAAACCTCTGGGTTCATGTGTTCTGCTTGCCTGATCTTGAAATTCTTGTCCAAAATTCATATTTCTAGTGTACCGTCCCAGTCATCTTGAAGAAAAGAGGTATTTTCCCTTTGGCTCCAGTGAGGTGCATATCACATGTCTTACACAGAAACAAAGTGGAGAAATAAGTCTAAGTGAAAAAAATATTTCAGGTCTAATGTATCCATAATAAGGGGAAAAAAAATGAATAGATATTATATGGTTAATTTGCTTGTTTGTTTTTCCTCTGTTATTTGTAAGCAATAGGCTTCATTAGCATGCTTTAAAAACATTAGCTGCTTCTGATAAGAGTCTGAAGAAAAGATTCAGAGCTCTGAAAGCTGGGGCACTTCTGTCATATACTCTGGGTCATTGGTTCATTGAAGTGCCAAGGGAAAGAGCAGTGGTTTTAAAGGGTAGTGCAGAAATAACTAATGGAAATAAGTGCTGAACTCACTTTACTGGGATTCAGACACAGACATTTCCATTTCCGTTTCCTCCCTAATCCTAAATGATGATTCATGTAAAAGTGAGGCTAGAGCTGATGGTGGTATTTGTCAAACTAATCTCTGCAGTCTCTCCCGCCACTGTGGGCTCAATATTTTTAAGTTTTGCCATATCCAAAGAGGATTGGGCAATTAAATTAATTACACACCTCTGGGAAGTAATCTATACCTTGAGGCTTTTGAGGAAGGGAAAATTCCACAGTTGCACCTGGTCAAATGGTTACACATGAAGGAAATGACCCCTTGACCCTTTTAGGTGCTCTGAACATAAAACTTATTTAACCCTCTCTTACCTGCAGAGCTATAAACAGTATTACTGCTTACAAATCTGTGCAGCCCCACTCCCCCCAAAAAGGGCAGTATTTGACTGACCTTAAGCAGCAGGGACTCTTCTGGGTGGCATGAGAAAGAGCTGCAGAAGTTAAAATTAGCCTTATCTTGGCTGTACTGTACAGTTAGAAAGTGCCTACTCTGTTTGTGGGTACAGGGTTTAGCAGGACCATTTGGGAAGTCTTTGGGGTGAATACAATGCAAACAGTGCAGAATAAGCAATGCTACAGCCATGCTCTTTGTCATGAGGAGAGGGCTGTCTAACTGCTTTTTTCCTGTATGATGTTGCCTTATTGTCAGGGATTTTTGTGTTTATATGACTGGAGGCAGCAAACGAAATGATTGTTCCATTCTGAATAATTTCATCAACAGTTTATGGCAGCACTATAACTATTATAAAGCCTTTGCATGAAAAAGCATTGTCACAGTTTGTTTATTGAGAAGATTTGCAATGGTAAAGGAATGTCCCAGAGGGAGCTCAGATTTGTGTTTGTCACACCTTCCCTCTGGCTCCTGATTGTGTATGACATGGGAGGGAGTTCCTCTGAACTCTTCCATCATTACTTCCACTTTGATTCCTTTGTATTGCCTCTGAATTTGACCTGAATTATCTGTGAAGTTAAGGGTAGGAGTGGTATCATTCATAGCTCAGTGTAATTCATCACCTGAGTGTGAGAGGAGTAGAGAGTAAAAATAAAAAAATAAGGGAAGCATGCAAAAGATACCCATCAGAGACAGGTTTTCTATCTGAAATGATGCTTTGCTTTGCTCTAGATATATAATAATTGGTTTCCATATATGCCTAGGGCTGTACATAGGTGATAAGAAAATTATAAAAAGTTGGTCTTGTACTGGTTTGTACATCAGTGTTTGAATTTGGCCTACAGGAGGTATAGGAACTCTAATTACTGATTACTAAAAATAAAAAAAAAGTAAATAAGAAGCCTATGTTCTTCCAGCCAGCCCAAACATATACCTCAGAATAAACATGAGTAATGAGGTACGAGAGGGCAGCAGTGAGGAGAGGAGCTGTGTCAGCCCATCCCAGCCCATCCATAAGGCTGGGCACTGGCACGTCGGCGTTACAGGGCTGCAGTTTCCCGTGGGATGGGCCATGTTCTCAGGCTGCAGGGGGACAGCCTGCCACTCTGTAAACATCTGCAGCATCACTCCTGCCTGCCACTCTGGCACCATCACTCCTGCCTGCTACTATGAGGGCCTATGAGGGCCCTGTCACTTTTTCCATTATTTCCATTTCAGGACACATTCTGTCTGCTGAGATGACTTGTCCAGGCACAGGCGATCTTGAGCCAAAGGCAAAACTTCCTGTCCAGAGGAATCTTTCATAGAAGAGATTTTTTAAAAGTCACCATCCATTCCCACTGCAAGGCTTTCCCCCTATAACCTGCAGTGACACCAGCTGCAGCACCTGAGAAGAGCACTGGGTTGTAGGAAGTGCATCAAAGATGACGGGGAGCAAAGTAGCCTTTTTTTTACCTTTTTTGTACATGGCAAGGCTTGCAGGGCAGATGGGACCTGCTGGGAGCTTCAGGCTTTAGCAGATAATTTCCAAATCTCCCTAGTGCTCTCTTCTAGCTGGGTGTGAGATTACTGGCTGAATTTGGAGTGGCCACTGTGAAATGGGCATGATGAGCAAAGCTGGAGCTGAGCACCAGGGCAGTGTGGCTGGGCTGATCCTTACCAAATACAGAGTTCCCAATGCTCTAAAGATGTGTGGCCACTTCTTCCCTGGATGGCCTGTTCCAATGCTTGACAGCCCCTTTGTGATGAAATTGTCTCATATCCAGTCCAAACCTCCCTGGCATAACTGGAAACCATATCTGTCTTAGGCTGATCTTGATCAAAATCAAAGAGAATTTTGTTATAAAGTGTTGTAAAATCATAGCTTGTTTCATACATACCTTTCAGTTGCATCAGAGAGATGCAGTTGAGGGAAGATGTGAAGATTGTGAGAATGGTAGAGATTGTTGTATCTGGGGTGAGAACCAGCAATTTTACCTGTCTCAGAGCTGAACAGTGTCAAATCATTTTACAAATCCTTTTACAACATTGTGTAAGAGAGGCAACGAATACAATCAATTAGCCAGAGAAATCAAGAGCTATGCAAAGAAGTGAGCACTTTAATGGAATGGCAGCATCATGGTTGCCTTCATGGGTCTCCTGTTGGACAAACATCCCTCCTTCATTCCTAGGGTCAGCTGGGGTCACTGCCAGTCCTGCTTCAGCTGATGTGCACTGTCAGGCAGCAAGGAAATGGTGTCAATTAAATGGCTTGTCACCTAGTAACAGAGTGGAGAAGATGGGCTTTGCACAGCTCTCATTTGTTCAGCATTTCTACAGTCCAATATTGTGGACTTGGAGGGGTTTGGAAGGTTTGGAAGGGTTTGAGAGGTGCTTTCCCAGAATTAATTCCTCACTCAGTGGGAGGGAGGAGGATTGAACTCTAACTTGTGTTTGCTATTATTAAACATCTCTTCTCTTTGATATGCAGTTTCAGTTCAGAGGTGAGGGGGTATCTTTTGTGTGATAACAAAAAAGAGGCCAAAAAGAGAGAAAAAGAAAAATCTGAAGACTGGCATTTTCTGCTTAAGTGAGCCCAAAGCATCTCAGCTTTCATAATCTCCTCTCTTAGTGCAAAGGGGAAAAAAACAGCAGCAGAATATTACATACCCGAAACTCATACCAGGTTTTGCTGTCATAAAAGCAAAATTTAAAAGTGAACACTCACATTTCCACCAGGAGACACTAGCTGTGGCAGAGACAGGCAGCCAGGCTTCTTCCCAGCCCCAGTTCCAGTTTCTTTTTATTTTGCTGAGCAGGGATCTTTCCCAGCTTGGAGCACAGACAGGCCAGCTGGCTGGGCTACCACTGTGAGTGAATGCATTTGGAAATGGCTGTGCTATCTCAACGCCTCACGGACACATCAAAGTGTGCTGCGAGCACAGCTGGGGTTTGTCTCCCTGCCTGCTGCCAGGAGGAGTTCCAGCTTCTTCTCCTCACTCTCTTCATCCATACATTCTCAGTCCTTCCTCCACCCTTCAAAACCAAGCTAAATGGTGTATTATTAATGATCTTTGGTTTAATAGCCATGCTGTTACAGAAAATCTGAAAAGGGATAATTCCACATGCCAATAATCTGTCTGCTGATTCTTCTCTTTTGGTGTGAGATGAGCATGCAACTATTACTATTCTGGTTAAATTCAGTTCTCAGGCAAATAAGAGGCCCTGACTAGAGCTGAGGGATTGTGCTGGCAAGCAAAATGAGAAAGGATGAGGCATTTCAATCCCAAAGTTCATACTTAGCAAGTGATATCACCTTGGGCTGCTGGCTGAGTTAGGATTGGTTCAGCAGCCAGGCCTGGGGAGGAACAGGATAGCTGAGCATCGAGGGATTCTGTTCTGGACCAGGCATGGAAATTTCCAGGTCCCCTGTAAAATCTGTTAGCACTACATTGCAGAAGATTTCCTGTAATCTTTGTGACACAGTTTGTGCTCCAGGCTCTGGAGAATCTTTATGTCCAAAATGCTTCCCTTGGTGGATTTCCAGTGATGCAGCTGGGAGGCAAACCCGGTCCATCTCACTGGTAACAAAGATAATTGCAGTCTCTGTTAATTCATGTTTCCTGTGTTAATGATTTCTTTCCGACAAAGTGCTCTGAGAATTTTTTCTTGTAGCATAAAGAGAGAGAAAAATCATTCCTCCCCACTGCCTGGAATCTGTTGCCAGTTTCTGCTGAGACAGTGAAGATGGAAGCAGAAGGTTTTTGTCATTCTGAATTTCTTGGACAGTGTTTTTTATTTTTTAGTTTTTTGCTATTCTCAGTACTGTTGTAGGATACCTTTTACCCATTTGGAATTCAAGTATCCCTGTTTCCTATGCTGGTGATCCTGCTGCCTCCAGCTGGGATTCTGCAACACAAACTATTTACAGAATTAAATACTGGAACCAGGAGTCTTTAATTGCCTGCAGATGCATCTTCATCCTCTCAGCAGCACTAGACAGATGCCTGAACTATGTAAGCTGGTGCAAACTCTAAATTGATCTTAAGTGCCTACACAGACCTCCCTGACACTGATTTTTGTCTGGTTCTACAGTAGTGAGAATGGTTCTGTGCCCTCAGACACTGTCTGTGTGACCAGTCATGGAGAGCTGTGCAGCCAAGCCCTGGAGCAGAGGCACGTGTCCTGGGAATTGGAGGGGGGACATCTCCAACCCCAGCGCACACAGCTGTTTGACACTCCTGAGGAGCTTTTGCCATCCATGACCATGGGCCATTCTGGCCCAAATCAGGTTGTCAGTGTGATTATAATCACAGCCATTAAGGGAAGTGTTCATAAATTTCCTATTTTTGTAAGCAAGGCTGGCACTGATGTATAAGCCCCAGAGCTTTGAAGTCAGGGCTGCCTTCTGAGAACTCTGAGAGTAGATAAAGAGATGTCAGCACTGGATACGCTGTACTAACATTGCTTTGGGTTGCTCAGAAACATTGTAAAGTTCATATTTCACAATCATTAGCCTCAGCAGTGCCCATCTGTTAAGCACTGGTAACAACTGAAGTGTTTCATAGCAGATGTTCTCCCTGAACAAGTGCCTGCACAGACTTTGCTGATTTCCTGGATCACAACTGTTTATCCCAAATAATTCTGTAAATAATTGTCAGAGGTCAGTTCCTAGTTGAATGTCCTGTTTTCTGGGTATACACTGGTAAGAGCAGTGCAGAACTGCACCCTCTGCACTTTAGCCCTGCTCTCAAATATTGGTACAAATCAAGAAGGGAATCAGTGGAGTGTAAACCAGATGGAAGTGAGATCAAAATAAATCCTTCCACTTTTACCTCATAACACTTCAGATCACAGATGGGAGCACTGAGATGCAGACAAAATATGACAGGAGGTTACTTGAACATCTGGAGTCTAAACAAATGCTTCTTTATACAAAATAACATTTAGCAAAAAATGCCTAGAAAATGTGAAAACTGGACCCAATCCTGGTCCCATGGAAGTCACTGCCAACACTCTTGTTCACGTCAGCAATTCTGCTCTGATGACATTACAAGTGTCATGTCTGAGTTACATCTGATGGCAAATGGAATTTTAAAAGCTTTCCCCAAACCTTTTGAGTAGAATTGTCTTTGCCAAAAAAAACTTTGCAAGGATATTTAAGGCAGGAGCCAAATGTCCAGTATTTGTATTCTCTCTTCAAAGCCACAAATGTCTATGTGGTGCTCAACTCGCCATGAGAGCCACTTAGAAACGGGCACTTAATTCTGCTTTGTACCTCTAGAAATGCCCCATCTGATTTAGGTTTTGACATAACTGTAAAAGGGCCATGGCACTTTAAGGCAACACTGTTGTCCAAGCATTTGTCATTGAATCTCTTTCAATGAAGAGAGTTTCTCTCACAATTACCCAGCTGTGAAACAGAGCTGGACAAGCACTTACCATGATTGAGCTGCAACACCAAGCTGCTGCTCAGGCATGGCATAAGCTGATCTGGTAGGCTTTGGAGTTGATGAATAGCATTGGATGAGCTGTTTGAGACTAAAATAAAAAGAGACTGTCGCAGAATCAAGGCTCATGAATGTTGGAATCTCTGCAAGTGACACTTCTGTACTTACCCAGATAATAATATCTACACGGAGAACCAGCTTCTTTGGGAGGCTGGTCTGTTCAGTTTAGCTGGGAAAAGATGAGAATAGGATGAGAACAGAAGTTGGTTTGTATAAATTTTTAGGAAAGGATGTTGTAATAAAAAAATACTTGGATAACACAGGAGGAATCTGGAATTCTTGATAGATGATTAGAGTGGACAAGCTCGGGATATACCAGTGTGTGTTTATGGTTTGTGTAATGAAGGACAAATAGGCAGCCCTGTCTCTATCCAACTGGAAATCTGTGTGTGATTAAGGAAGGGAGATGTGCTCCCTTCACTACCATTAAGTAGAGTTCTCCCTTATATCACTGTCATGGGCCAGGATCTGATTTAAACCACGTGCTGTAGCCAGTAACCTCAGATAAATCAGCACTTTGTGTCTTTCTAAGGTATTGTCTGTCGTTGCAAGGACATTTAACAAACTGCCTGTGTGGGAATTGCTTGTTTAATCTAAAGCAGAAATACAGACATCTTTGGGGTGGGAAGGCAGGAGTGAGACCAATAGGACTCATAACAAATATGTGAAAAGTATTAAAGTAGCCAAGGCCTTCCACTGCAGGTAGTGGTCTGCATGCACATGTAGGGGAGAAGCCCTCTGTGTGGAATGTCTGATGTACAGTGCAGGTGTACATGGGCAGACCACATCAGCTGGGCTCAGTGCTTTCTGCAGGGTGAGGGGCATGGTGACAGAGCTTCCTACAGCTTTACACCACTGTGTAGCACCTTGCTGACCCAGCTGGAGACTGCAGACTCACCAGAACCACCCCAGCTCTGGTGATGGTCACTGCTCTTTGGGTGCTCCTGGTATTTTAGTAAAACTGTGCCGATCTTGTAGATCTTTCAGGCTTGGGTGGTTGTTTAATCTTTTGGTGGGATTGGCTGGGGGATTATATACTTAAAATTCACAGATGTCTTCTTAATTTTGCTGCAGATTTAGATAAGAAATTTTATGAGATACAGATTTCAGACAACTTTAGACGAACAGTATTCCGGGCTGAGATCTCAGTCAACTCCTGAGAAGGGCAGGGATGGGGCATCATAGGATGTTAGAATGATTTTGTTTGAAAGGGACCTTTAAAGGTCCTAGTCCAAACTCCCTGAAATAAGAAGGGACGCCTTCAATTAGATCAGGTTGCTCAGAATCCCATCCAACCTGACCCTGAATGTTTCCATCAAGGGAGGGGTCATCAACCACTTCTCAGTAGAGTGAGAGTGCACATATATATATGTATAGAAAATTAGTGTGGACAGCCGGGATTTTTTTTTTGGTCTATTACCTCTTCAAATGTGAAATCCTCAGCTGTGATCCAAGGGGAATAGGTGCTTTGTGTTCAGGTGCAGCACAGGGGAGATACGTGCCTGCTCCTTAGACAGCTCCTTGGTTATTCATTCAGATACAACTGCATCTGTATTTTGCGTTTTGGCTGCTGAATATTTAAAGCAACCAAGCTGAAGTGTGCCAAAGCCAGAGAGGGTGTCAGTGGAACAGACGTGTGATGTGCAGCGTGTGGCTCTTGTTAAATGCTGTTAATTGCCTTGGCTGGGCAGCCTGCTGTTCCCTGGTAGGTCTCTGCTGGGATCCCAGCCTTTACTCCTCTTCTGCAATGGAAACATTTCTCCCTTATTTATTTTTGCGTGAGAAAACATGTTTCCATTCCGAGCCTCTGGATACCGCTGGAGTGCCCCCCTGACCTCTCCTCGTGGGCCCAGCCCGTGTAAATGACCAGACGAAGGAATGTGGATGAAGGAAGTGCTATAAAGTAGAAATATTGCTGCCTCGTAAATTCCCTCCAGCGCAGCAAGTTTTCAAAATAAACAGAGCTACAGTCGCACAGGACAGCATAACTCAGCGGTGCAAAATTCATCACTGGCTTTCGCAAAGGAGGGCAGCCTGACACCAAAATTAAACTCCTCCAGGAGTGCTCTCTGCCCTGGCAACAGACCTGCATTACATTTTCATACAGACTTCACCTGGCTTTGTTCTCCAGATTATTCCCCTCTCCAAAACTTGTACCAGGCTGAATCCAGGGTGGGAAGCTGAACTACAGTTCTTACTCTGGTCAATGGGATTTGGTGGCCTTCATATCCTCTGGGTGGCTTTATAACAAATCACAAGTTTTGCTATTCCTGTGCTGCAGCCTGCAGCATGAATGTGTCCCCATCTCCAGCAGCTGTGAGCCCAGCCATGAGCACTGCCTGCTGCTGGATGCCAGGATGGCCGAGGTGTGCTTGGTCCTTCCCTGCTGCTGGGGCTGCTCAGCTGCTGGTCACTCTTGCTTCTGCTCCAGTGACACTTGAGTGTCTGTCTGTGAGGGCTCAAGACCCCTTACTCCTGAAAACAGATTGTCCAGGTGATTTCCAGGTGTTTGAAGAAGCAGCTTATGCACTGCACAGATTGCTTCTCAGTGCAACATTCTGGTGTTTGCTATGCCATGAAAAGGAAGGTTTCTCCTTGGATTGGGAGCTTTTTGAAGAGAAAGGAGCTTTCTCCCAACCCACTCTGACAAGTAGTGCACAAATGGCCATCTGACAGCTTCCCAGAACCCACACCATGTCAAGAAGTGGGGTCAAACTAAGATTCCTCAAAACAAAATATTAACTTTGGAACATAATTACGAGCACATATCTCAGCTTCAGACACCAGTCCACTCAGAAGCCTGTCTTAGGGTTCAAAGCAGTGGAGTCAACATGATTGGCAAGCAGAGACAGACTTACTTTGCAACAATTTTTTGGCTTGACATTGGAGATTTTCATAAGTTGAATTTAAGGGACTTTTGGTGAGCTTGTACTGCTTGTTGAAATATATTCCATTTTGACACAAAACATACTGCCTTTCCACTGAGGCCCAGCATCCTCCTGCTCTTCTCCCCTGACTCTGCTCTTCTTATCTAAAAGAATTTGGTTTGTTTATTTAGTGAAATATTGAATGTTTCCAAGGGCACCCAGACTTTTTTCTCTTCACCAAGAGCTCAAATATCTACTGAAAAAGCTTTGATGAGAAATTTTCAATCAGATTCAATGAAAAAAGAGATGGAGGAGGAAATGATGACTTTTTTTTTTCCTTTTAAATTGTGCAAGAGAGTTCCTTAAGTTCAGTTGTGGGAATAAAGAAGAAAGTGACTGCCTTTGATCTGAAGGCAATCCTATAGTTTTCCTGAATTTTGCCAGCTGCTCCAATTCTGCACTTCCACTCAGACAAAACCCTACATTATGACTGAGGCTGAAACCAATGTAAACAATTGTCTGCCCTTTTACCCCTGCTGTTAGAAGATGGAGTACCAGTGGAGCTGAGAATTTACTCAATACATCTAAATGAAGTGTAACCTTCCAGAGTGAGATGGCACCAGCTAGATAACCCTGTTCAAGTGGAAATAGATGAAGGATGACACTGGAGATTGCATGATGGGGCTGTAGCTGATAGTCCTGTTTGTGACTGCTGTGCTAACTGCACTGGACACGTAAACACCAAAAGGTTTGTCATCAACAGATCTAGAAAAACTCCCCAAAACACTAGCTAAAAGTTTTGTGTGTAAGTGAGGGAGAAGAGATTCATCAGGCCATAGATTGTATCATGCAAGAACAAGTTATTGATAAATGGATGAAGAATAAATTGAGGCTGCACTTAAGAGAAAGTCCTCAACATTTCAAACGGACTTTGAAAGACTCTGTCAGCAGACTGGGTAAAAGAGGTGTGGGATAAGAGGGTTATTTGTGTAATTATGGGATCTGGACTCAGACCAGATCTTTCCTTGGAGTCCACAAACCTTGATGTACTTTTAACCTACACAGTTTTACACCTTTTAGAAATTAAATGTTTTCTATGACAGTGAGAGAGAGGACCTAGTATTGGCCACACAGGAGTGCTGAAAGAGCAGTCTGACACATCCCACAGCGTAAAGCACACAGACAGCAGATGTTTCTAAGCCCTCCTTCCTGAGGATGAGATGTTTTGGGCAGTGCCTTGTAAAGGTGCAGGTTCCACATGCCCAAGGACACTGCTAGTGCCTACACATCTCTAAGGGCTGTGTGGGACCCAGTCTTCCAGCAGGTGCTTTCAGGGAAGTGGAGCATGTGGGAAGAGTGGGATGGGAAAATGGAGAGGCAGAACAGAGGCAGAGCAGGGCAATGATGAGGGAAAAGGAAGGGAGAAGTAGGGAGATGGAGGGAAAAATTTAGAAAAATGTGGAAATTAACTAAGAGCAAATGTGCAAGGTGAGCAAAGGGAAGGATGAGAGGGTGGCAGAAATAAAAAAACAGGGAGATTAGATGGACCAGCTGCAGAGCATGCCATAAGCAACCTCTGGGCTTGCAGACAGTGGAAATTATGGAAGCTGGCTCCTCTGACTCAGGTCCTAGTGCAAGACCCAGGGAGCTCTTGCTCATCTGTCTGTGGCTCTGCCTCACAGCAGTGTTCTGGGTGCTCTGGGTTGTTTTCCCTCATGAGCATGATCCTCTCTCTGCCAGCCTCATGGCCCTAGCAGAGTAAATGTTTGGGAAATTCCTATTGCTCTTGTTTTGCAGCATCTGGAGTTAGGGCTGAATAAAGCCCTTCAGGCTGGGAGGTTTTGGAAGGAAGCCCCACACTCCCTGGGCCCTTTGCCAGTGAGTTAATCCTTTCTGTATTGACCCTTCTAGAAGCAGCAGTCCCAGGCCACCAAGGATCTGATAGCCTTGAGCTCCCCATGCCTGGAACTGCGCTCGCTGCTTTTTAGTGCTGATCTCTTCCCATCAACTTTCCCCCAAGGAGCCAGGAGGCAAAGCAGAGGCAGTACACATCAGCCACATCAGTCCTCATTCTGTCAGTCAGTGCTGTGGTGCAGCTGTCACTGTGTCAGTAAGGACAGAAATGCTGGGCCATGTGCTTCAGCCACTTCTGCTTCAGTTGCCACTGCCTTGCATAAATGTGCCAGGAACTTCACACATCCCTACAGATACACCAGGATCTCTCCCAGGGTCCTTGGCTGTGAGCTGCATAGGTCACTGCAGCATCCCTGACCCCTTTCTCCATGTGTGGGACTGGATCAGGCTGGGCTTGGGCCAAGCTGAAGGCACAGAGCAGTAAGTCAGTGGTGCTGGTGAGCTCATGTTCAGGGGGCTGTGTTTGTGGGGTTACAGGCAGCACCAGCCTGCCACGGCAAATCACCCCAGTGTGCAAGAGCTGAGCTGTGTGGATGTTTGTCTTGTGTCCCATGAGGGACTCAGGGTCGGTTCCATGGCTTGGAGTAGGTGAATGGAAGACAGGGAATTAATTGTCTCTGGCAACATCTGAAAATCTCTCAGCTTTCACAAGGAGCCATTGCAGCTGAGGATCGCTGCAGCTATGGCAGTAATCTGCACCACTTGAGAGCCTGGGCTTAGCCTGGCCTTTAGTACAGTCTTCTGAGTAATCCCAAATTCCATAAATAGCTCTTAGTGGCATAGTGCTCCTTGAGCAGCTGTTTTCCAAAGGCTGGAATATCCACACCAGCCAGCAGGACCTGGCAGCACTCATCTGCAGCAAGCAAGGTTTGGCCTTCCAGACACTGCTTCACCCCAAATGGAAGGACACTCTTGCAGTCATTATTCAGAATAACACTCTGCCTTGGTTCTTCCATCCTTAAAATAGGAATAAAACACCAGGATAGAATCCTCTGTGTAGAATTTGGGTGCCTAGATGTAGCCTTCTAATGCTGTTTGGAACTGCTCACATGTGCTGTGTGCCTGTCAGATGATAAGATGCTTGAGACCCAGGTATTTCTGAGATGGCAGCTGGAGGCCAGGAGGGAGCCCACAGACCCACAATGAGCATTGCACAGCAATGTCAGCACAGAGATGTAATTCATACAGCCAACCCAGCTGCTTTCTCCTTCACCTGTGCTGCAGACAGCTCTCAGGCAGGCTCACTCTCATGGCACATGTTGGGAGGAGTGCAGAACAGCATCTGCCACCTGGGTTTTCCTTCCACAAATAAAAGCTAAGCCCAAGGGGTTTAATGACCTTTAAACAACTTACACTTGCTCCTGCACCGCAGCTGCAGGCAGTCCACCTGGTCAGGGTGTTTGCTTGGGAGGAAAAAGCTACCTTCTGTGGGACATCTGAAAAGCTTTTGTTTCCACATCAGATCTCCTGTTTGAGAGTGCATGCAACACCTCCCAGAAATGTAAAAGGGAAAACTACAGCCCCCACGGAACCAATGAGGCTGTAAATCCAGGGAAAATCTTCTTGTGTCATTTACGAGCCAGCACATCAGATGCTGGCCTCTTGTGCAGAGTGGCTTGGTCCAGGCACATTCCTTCTCCTCATTTCCTCGGTTACCAGAGAAGGGGATGTTTGCTGTGGTGTTATTCTGGGAAAAGGGATTGCAAAAAACCAGGATTTATGTCCTTAGATGGGCACACTGCACAAATTAATTTTGTTCTTCTTCACAAGAAAAGCTAGTTGGCTATAATTTGCTAACTGGACATGGGGAGAAGACCATTGTAACATCACAGATGTAGCATTCTAGGACTGACTTTTCAAGCCTAAAGTCTCTCATCACTCTGAGTTCCCTTTCTGGTACCTGCTGTCTTGGTAGCTCTACCATTAGGGCTTTTCCAGTGAGGTTATTGATAGGTACTTTATTGCACAGGGATATTGCCATGAGCTCCTGCTGGGCAAGGAAAGGACAATACTGTTCTTGTTTCCAGGTGTTCTTGACTTTATCTTCAGGGCAGACATTTATAATTCTATAAATTCCAACTGCAGTTTTTCAGATATTGCAGGAGCTAAAAAAGGCTGTTTATAATCAGGATGGGGTGGGGGAGGAAGTTGGATTTTTTTTTTTCAGGGAGAATAGTGCAAAAAACCAGAGTCAATATCCACAGTTCTTTCTTTCTACTGAAGTTTCTGATTCCCTGCTAAAATCAAATGATGCGAAACCTGCTTGAAACTGCTGAAATCAGTGGGATGTTAGGAGCTCCACATCCTCCTTGGAGCTGAGCCCAGGCACTGAGCCATGTGCTGGGAGGGCTTGCTGCAGGGAGCTTCAGCCGTGCTTGCCCTCCACTCCTGAGCATCTGCTCTGGAGCATGGCTGGAGAGAAGATTCTGAGCTACACACACCTTTGATCTGAAATAATGTGGCCTTTGTACTGCTCCCATGCATCTTCCTCTGCATCTGCAACTGGCTGGGGGCTGGCAGCTGCTTGTGCTCTGTCAGTGAGGTTTTCCTGCTCTGTAACAAACCCAGCCCAGGTCCCACAGCAGAGCTGTCCCCAGTGAGGTTTCTGTGCTCTGCAACAAACCCAGCCCAGGTCCCACAGCAGAGCTGTCCCCAGTGAGGTCTCTGTGCTCTGTAACAAACCCAGCCCAGGTCCCACAGCAGAGCTGCCCAAACACCACAGAGGGAGCTGTACCAGGGCAGGGTGAGAGCGCCAGGCAGATTTGGGTTGGGCACTTCACAGCACATGGGGAATGTCCAGCTGTGGAGCTCTAACACATATTGACACCTCTGTGCTGTGTTTGCTCTGCAAAATGGGAGTGGGGCCAAGGATCAGTCCCTCCACCTGGGATACACTGTCAGGGCTTTGTGTACATGCTAAATTAACACACACCAAAAAAAGTTGTAGTAAACTGTGCTGGGGAATTGATTGTATGCACGTGTGAAGGGGGTGACTATGCCAAGTTTGAATACCTACTTTATTCCCTTGTGGGAGACTGACTTTCTTAGAGCTTAGCTTAATGTACACGTCATGTTCTTAGGGCTTAGCTTAATGGACATGTCACAAAACAAGAAGGTGGTGCAGGAGTTTAAATACATATACATTTTGAGTAGTTTAAATACATAGACATTTTGAGCTAGCTCTTTTTCCTGAAAATGTGAGCAGTCACTGCAGATTGGAAGAAATGCAAAACTGTCTAACAAATTTTCTTCTAAACTGCCTTGTTTAGATCTCAGTATTTTCTATGGAATGAAGCAAGTTCTGAGGAGCCAATTCCTGCAGCCATATAGTTATGAATATACTGATTTTTCTGAGGTTAGTAATTTTGAGTAACTCCTAAAAATTAGATTACAAACCCTACGCAGATGCTTTTTTCAAATGTTTGCTGTTTGCACATTTGTGTTCCAGTCTGGTCAATTAAAATCATGGCTAAACTTGTTGACGTGAAATTCAGTCTGTAGAAATCCCTCACCTATAGGGTCTTTGCCAGGTTTAAAATAGCATGTAAATGGCCTTTGGTGAGCTAACAAAGCCACAAAGGCTTAAAAGTATAAAACCACCTACACAGCAGCAGTGTCTAGGTGGTTTTATACTTTAAATCTCAGTGCCTTTTTTATACTTTAAATCTCAGTGAACTGAGATACAACAAGAGAAACATTTTTAGGACTCATGATATAGGACAATGAAATAACTGGACATTTATAATTTGTTATGTAGGTCAAAGAGGAAATGGAAACCATCTCCAGAGAGGAATATTCTAAAGTAGTAAATTAGCATAAACAGATTTTTTATGCTCCAGAAGGGAGGATTTAAAAGTAGAAACATTAGGAAGGAAAGACTTCTGATGGAAAGTCGTATTGGACTATAGAAAGACCTCCTGAGGGAAGAAATAGAAGCTGAATCTCTAAAAACTTTTAAGCACCAATTGAACACAATGGCCATAAATCTTCAATCAGAAACAACCCTGCACTGTGAGAAAAGAGGGTTAGATGGCTTTACTGAACTACTCCATGTCTGGTAACTGAACAGCTCTGATGCTCTTTGTGGAAGGTTGAAGTTTTATAAGCAGCTGGGGATCCATTATGTTGAAAATGATACTCTAGGAGTACCAACTGGTCTTACTCCCTCTGTGTTTTGGTATGAGTGGTGATAATCTCCTGAAACACGTATTCCAACCCAAAATGCTGAAGCAGAAAGAGGAAGAGTAGCTACAGCCACAGGACCAGAGCTGCTCAAAGGAGGAGAAATGACCAGCTGATATTTCTGCTAGCATGCTGGGGGAGTGGCAGGTCACAGGTGTGTCCTTCAGGGCCTCATTTCTGGCTGAGTGTTTCCCTTCAAGTGAGCAAAGGTTTAGGAGGTGGCTTTGAAAACCTCAGTTATGCAGTCAGCTATTGGTTGTAAGTTCCAGGAAAGTTCTGAGTAAAACACCACTCCAGCAAGTGAGCAAATTGTTGCATTTGGTGTGTCCCAATCTGCACACCCCAGTTACTGTAAGACACATGTTCTTGTCCTGTGAGTGACATGTATCTTAAGTGATGTTAATGATTGTTTATTGCAAACGAAATATTTTTGCCATCTGGCAACTTTACACAATGAATGTCAGAGCAGTTCCAGCCAATGAAACGTTTCCACCACCACAAACAATCCCTTTGCTGGATCTTGCTTCAATGTGAGAATAATAAAGCTGCCCATAGCCCAGAAACAAATCTCTGAGCTAGATTTATCTGCCTCATCAGCAGGCAGGTATTTCCTGAAGATGCTGCCCAGCCCCTAATGCCTGGCTCTGGGCACAGAGCACGCTAGGGGTACACAGCATATAGCCTTTCCCTCACTCATCCTTTTTTCCTTGATCATTTTTTATCCTACCTATCACTCTGGGCTTTTATGTGATGTGGCTCTGTGGTTATTCTTATCTTTTATGTGATGTAACTCTGTGGTTCCTCTTGCCCAAGATGACTATATTCAGGGTTTTAATTGCCTCTAGGACTTTTGCAAAGCAACACTAAAATAATGGATTTTTCTTTTTTTAATTATAAAAAGGCATGTATAAAAATTCCGATTTTCAGATTTTTCCTGAATATTTGCAGAAAGGAAGACGTTAAGAAAAAGGGGAAAAATAAGAGGGAAAAAAGGAAACGGGAAAGAAAAAGAAGGGGTAAAAAATAAAAATAAAAAAAATATAAAGAAAAAGAGAAGGAGCAAGAAGCAGACTTCGGAAAGGAGCGGAGCCGCAGTGGAGGGGAGTTTGCGGCGGTGTTTCTCGCAGCCCGAGCGCTCTCCAGGCACTAGAGGGCTCCCCAGGACACCCAACCGGGCACCTCCTTTGGATTTTAACCGGGGTCCGGCACCTGCTTCTGGCCTGGACTTTCTGAAGCGCTATCTCTATCTGCTTTGCATCGCAGAGCTGTCTCTGAATGTGAGAAGGAGATTGTTTTAGGATGAAAAAAAGTCATAAAATTAACTCCAGAAGGGCACATAATCCTCTTGTTAAATAGCAATTTAGTTCTCAGGGCAAGACTACAGCTAGACTAAAAAAAACCCTTAAAATGAAATGAAATGACTGCTTTGCTCTGTAGATCTGTTCTTATATTCACCTCGCAAGTTGTTAATACAGACATACCCCAGGTCTTTTTTGAGGAAGAATGCAGCTGGGAAGTTTGTTTCAGAGTCTGAAAATCCCCAAAGTCTACAGGTATTTGGTTTATGGTGTTTTGTTCATGCCTATCTTAGATTAAAGCAAATAATAAGAGAAGGGAAAAAAAAAATCCCAAGAGGCGTGTGACTCATATTCGATTAGTCAGATGAAAGGCTGAAAGAAATGAGATGGGTGTTGTAAGGACCCCTGACCATCCTGACCTGAGCACTGGGCTAAAGCTTTTCCCTGCAGACTCTTAAACCATTTCACTTCACTGCTTGTCTGTGCATCGCTTTCCCATGGAGAGAGAATAAAGGCAGAGCTGAGCTCGGCCCTGGCCAGACCTCCCAGGTACCTCCCCTTGCTGGGAACTGAGGGCCTTTACTGCTGAGGTCCAGGTTCCTCGCATGGCCTGCAGGCTCAGTGAACCCGAACAGTCCAAGCGAAACCCAAGCAAAGCCACACAGTTTGAAACACTCCTGGAAGAAAAGCCCCTCCGTGGTGTCAGCCTGGTGCTCAGGGGGAGAGACAGAGCACGGCAAACTTGGCTCTGCTTTACCCCAAGCGTCAGGAAACTCCTTGCAGCGAGGCCAAGAGCTATGTTCATAACAAAACTTAAACCCAAGCAAAATTTATCACGTTTTGAGTTTCTTCGTGAAAGGTTAGACCAAGTGGGGATGTACTCTGCTGGGATAAAAGAAGAGATGGAGTCTGCCCTTAAGGGCTGATTTCATATCCACTGAAATCACATGCAAAACTCCCAGGGAAGCAAGCCTAAACTTTTAAATACTGCTACAAAAGCAGCTACCACAGTTCTCTGTCATTCTAGTTAACCATCTATAAACAGTTACTCACTTGACCTCTATTTGATCTCTCCCTCTGCCCTCCAAGGAATCTTTCAGGGCCAACATACATTATGGATATGTCTGTGTACATGAATGTTGGAGGCTATTTTACTACTATGAGAACAGATCTCTTGCAATTCTATCTGAAATCTGCTTGTTTGGGGAAATTGTTTTTTCTCTCTACAGACAAATCCAACAAATGACTTCTCTTGGTTTATACTGGTCTGCTGAAAATACTTAATTGCTATTTTTGCCACAGGACCTTTGTAAAGGATGATTTTGGAATCCTGCCATGGCAATAAGAAGAGAAAATAGTCGTAGCACTTGAAATGGGAAGGTCAAAGACAGGAGTCAAGAAAGATCTTCAAGTCACACTACAGTTGTCCTTTTCTAGCTGCTGCTTGAATGTGCAGCAAGATGACAAAGTCTTCAAGCTTTCACCTGATTAATAGCCTTGGGGGAAAAACATTCTGTAGGAATGCTGCAAGAGTAAGACTGCTATATAAAAAAAAGAATTCTTAAGCAAAACAAAAATGACAGTAAGATGGAAGTAAGTTATGGTCATATAGCAGCTAAAGGAAGAATTTTATATGGATGGATTGGTTTGGTTGGGTTGGGTTTTATCTTTTTTTTTAATATGATAAAAAATTTCAGAGTTAAGTTATGAAATAATATAGATACATAAAAATATTGAAGCCCTTAAAATCTCCAAGTACTCTTAACTGTGTACACTAAGGATAGAATGCAGTAGCTAATATCAATTTTAACATTTTAGCATCTTTCATTTCCTTCCTGTCACAGTATCATACAATAAGGAAATAAGCTGTATAAACATGCTTTAAAAAACATAATCTTAAAAAAAAAATCTGCATCTAGAGATGATACTAAACTGCTGTAGTCATTACTGTGTGGGCTAGTAGATGCCCAAACAAAGAGGTAAGGTTGATTTTGTATCTTTATTGTGCAATACAACAACCTAATTAAATACAGATTTCTAAATGTAATTTTCCTTAACTCTAGAACCCAAGGTAATGTATTGTAATGTATTTAACTTGAAATTGTTGAGATGCGCTGTTTACCTTAATTCCACTTAAATATAGATCCTATGGCCATCCAAAAAAAGTGGTGCATTTAGTTACAGTTAATAAGTCCAAGAAACTTTAAGGAAGATCTCAGTGAAATTGCATTAGTGAGAACAAGGTGAAAACAAGGTTACTATTTTCCATCTTGAGGACATTCAATTTAATTCTTGACTCACACAAAATTTTCTTAGTTGTGCTGGCCAGAAATGGCTTGTTTTAGACATAATCTATGGGAGTTTGAAACAGCTTCATATAATAATGATTTCATTGCTGTGTTATGCCAGTCTAAAATTCTAAGTAACAGAAATGTTGCCATGTCCTCATTTAAGAGGAAATGTAATTTTATACAAACACACTAAAAATTTGGAATATTTTATTATTAAAAAAGGCTGTTTCAAGCTGTGTTGAAGTCAACAGTAGGTCTATTTAAGGTTTCTGAATTCATCCTTTCTTTGTTAGCATTCAGATAAAAGATTGAATTTACTGGCTATTAGGGAGTTCTGGCTGCAGCTGTTTGGGGGGAGAAGGGGGAGAGGGAGATATTCAGCCGCCCAGATCATCAAGGGGTGTAGGCTGGATTTTTTGAGCATTCAGATAAACACTGGTTAATTCTGTGGGAGTTAACATTAAGTTGAAACGAACTTTTCAAGGAATTTAACACTTGGCAAGTCATTTGATTTTCCTTTTAAACGTTCAATTCGTTCAGATCTCCCCGAGTTCCTAATTCTAGTTTGGGGCGGGGGTAAACCACGAGACTGCCATTGAGAGGTAGTTTTGATGCTTTGTTTTGTTATGTTAATTTATGCTGCTTAAACCTTAAGCTCACAAGTTGTTGTATCGTAGGCAGCACTTTCTGCTTGACGGGAGGAAAAACCAAAAATCGTTGTTCAGAGAATCGCTCGGAGTTCACTCAGAAGAGCTCGATTGTTGCCTGGAGACCTCTTCTTCACTCGGGAGGAGCGGGGTGGCGGCGTGAAGCCCGGGGGCAGCGCCGGTGCGGGGCTGGGGCCGTGCGGGGCTGGGGCCGTGCGGGGCTGGGGCGGGGCTGGGGCCGTGCGGGGCTGGGGCCGTGCGGGGCTGGGGCCGTGCGGGGCTGGGGCTGGGGCTGGGGCCGTGCGGGGCTGGGGCCGTGCGGGGCTGGGGCTGGGGCCGTGCGGGGCTGGGGCGGTGCGGGGCTGGGGCCGTGCGGGGCTGGGGCCGTGCGGGGCTGGGGCGGTGCGGGGCTGGGGCCGTGCGGGGCTGGGGCCGTGCGGGCTCCGTCCCTCGCTGTCCCCGCGTCCCGCTCTGCTCGGGGCCCCGACCCGACACCTCCGCTCCGCCTGGGACACCGCCGTGCTGAGCCCCGACCTGACACCTCCCCTCCGGCTGGGACACCCCGGGCTGCCCCTGTGTTGCTCCGGGAACCGGCCCTGCCGAAGCAGCCCCGCAGCCGCCTCGGTGTCCGCTCCGTGCCCGGCGGGAGCGCAGCGGGCTGGGCACGCTGGCGGACAGGGACAGACACTCGGCGGGGCGGCCTCTCCGCCGAGCTCCCGGGACTTCACCCAGTACCTGCACTCCTTCCCTGCCCCGCCGGGATCCCCCTGCCGGGCTGGCTGGGGAACCCGGGAGGCTGTGGAGGGATGGTGGTGCCGGGTGTGGTATCTCCGTCCTCCTGCCCCTCTCCCCGGGAGACTTGATCTCCCATGCAGAATGGGGGGCAGACGAGGCGCAGGGGGACCGAGGCATCCTCCTGCCTTGTTGCTGTTCGCTCAGCTATCCCGAGGTGTAGAGGGAGCCCTTTCACCTGCGTGCTGTGAGTCTTCGACTCAGCTCCGAAGGTCTGTCGAGACATTTCCTAGAAGCAGCTAGTTTTCACCTTCAGTTACAACACGCCTGCATGTCTAGGGATGCCCAGGGGGAGACTGCTACAAAGATTTGGCTCTGATTTTGTTCCACGTTTATGCAGTCTCTTTGATTAGATCCTTGAGATGTTTCTCTCTGTGGCGATAGCAACAGCAAAGACACGCTGCTCTTTTAAGTGTTATTACTACAAGTAATTGTGACTCTAAGTGTGGTGTGGACATAACAGTGTCTCTGCTAAGTGCCGTGTGGATGTTCTTGTGTACCAGTGGGAGCACTTGTGGGGACAGCAGCACTCCTAGCAGTGTTTGTAATTGCCATGAGCTTCTCCCATCCCTGCAGAGTGTCACAACTGTCACGGCAGCAGCAGCCAGGCTCTCAGCACTGGTTACAGCTATTGGTCCTTTCAGTGAATCAAGTTCGTGCACTACTGTGCTTCCTCACCTAAAATAAAGGAGGGGGTCTAAGAGCAAAATCAGCCTAAATAAATTCAGTCCTCTTTGGTAAGAAGGCGCTAAGAAATACAAATAACTAGATTTAGGGAGTTGGATGTGTGTCTTTGTCACGTAGGGATCCTGTTCATCACCAAGCATCACTGCAAGTATTTCTCCTGCCCTTCAGAAACACAGTCTTTTCTCAGTGAAACTGCCACAGGTAGCAAGATGCGACATTTGGACTCCCGTGTCTAACCTCGTGGTCTGTGGCTGAGAGAATTAGCGGTTACCCAGGGTACAAAACAGCCAAGCTGGTGCTTTTGGTGGCATCGTGACCCTGTCCTTCAAACATCTCCACACAAGGATTAGCTTTACCCACTCGACCCTGCACTGCAATAAATGCAGACGAGAGCAATCCAAATTCAATCAAAGCTTCGATGTTTATTTTAAGTTTTTAATGGCAACAAACAGGGTCCTGTGGGCTTGGGCTGCAGACAGTGTAAGTCATTTACACTTGACAATGCTGTAATAGCTGAGGGCTAGCGACACCCCTGGGCCTCTGAGCTCTGCGGGGCTACCAGGGCTTTCGGCAGAGGTGCCAGGGAGTCCAGTGGCATCTGCAATACAAAGGAAGTGGAATGTTGGCAGCAAGTGTACTACTGGGGTGATTTAATACAGGGAAGAGGTGGTGTTTAGGGCCAAACACGAAGGGGCAAAAAATGAAAGCCTCTCTCCCCTCTGCCTTTTCTCTCCTCAAATACCCACATAAACTTCTGCGAAGATTCTTCGTACGAGGCGCTGTACGCGATGCCCAGGGCGCCAGTGTCAATCTAAATTCGTTCCCACCAGAGTGAAGGGGAAGTTTTCTTCTCTCCCCGGTGTGAACACTTCAGGGATGCGTGTGCGAACACTTGAGGGACGCGTCCCGTACCGCTATCCCGGTTCCAGTAGCTCTGCTTTAGGAGCCGCCGTGCCGGGGTGGCACAGTTTGGTGGGGAAACAACTTTCTTCCCCCTGGGGCTGGATGGGGCGGCGGTGACACACACCGGTCACGGCCCCCGAGCCGCTGGTCCTGGGGGGGCTCGGAGCGCGGAGCTCGGGGGACAGAGGCTGAGCCTGGGGAGAGGCTGACGGAGCGAAGCGAGAAGCCCTCGCTCTTTTGGTTTCTTTCCAACCATTTTTAGCAGAGGAAGGATGTAATAACATGCCACGGGCAATAAATCACAGTCTAGCTACTCCCCCTGGCTCTCCTCCCCCCGCCCCCGGCCCCTCTATAGCGGGAGGGGCGGAGGGGCCGCCAGCAGCAGAGCGCCGCGGCCGCCGGGACGAGCGGAGCAGAGCCGAGCAGAGCAGGGCAGAGCCGAGCAGAGCAGAGCAGAGCGGAGCAGAGCCGAGCAGAGCAGGGCAGAGCAGAGCGGAGCAGAGCAGGGCAGAGCCGAGCAGAGCAGCGCCTGCCGCCTCCTCCAGCCAGCCCAGCATGGAGCTCCGCGCCCTGGCGCTGCTCGCCCTCGCCCTGGCCGTCATCTCCCTCTCGGAGGGTAAGTGGGCTGCGGGGCCGGGAGCGATGGTCCCGCGGAATCCCCCGCTCTTCCCCCTCTCCCCGCAGCTGCACCGCTCTCCCGGCTCGGCTCAGATGTGTCTGGGGAGCCAAAGCGATGGCTGTGCAAAGCTGGAAGCAGGCGGGCTCCCATTCCTCCCTCTCCTCCATCCCTCCCTGGCTTTTTTCAAAGAGCTGGCTAAAGCGGTTCTCTCTGCCAAACTCGCCCCAGATTGAAGTCGTATGGGGGAAGGCTTTCAGCAGCGCTCCGTCTGCAGGGAGGTGGTTTGGCTGCTAAATATGCATATCGACTTTCCCTCTAACAAAAAAAAACCCCAACCCTAAAAGTTACCAGGAATTAGAAACAGGCGGTTGTTCGGTACCTATTCTGTCCCCTATCGTGGTCTATCTTTCCTCAGTCAGGGCAGAGCTGAGTCAAAGCGGTCACTGGGTAGGAATGTACCGCACGGGGATGTTTTGGGGTGCAGGGAGCTGCCGTGACGGGGTTCTGGGGGTCCGCGGGCTGGCGGCGCGGGGCGCGCAGCCACATCCGACCCGCGGCGCCGAGCCACAGCCCGCTCACCCCACGCCGTCCCCGCCGTCCCGCGTGTCGCGCCGCAGCCCGGTGCCAGCTCCAGCTGCCCGGGTTACTGTGCCAGCTGTGCTCCGTGGAGTGCCCCGAGTTCGGACAGCCCCGGAGGCAGTGGACACCCGCGCTGTCCCGGGGAGCCCTGTGCCCCGGGACTCCGGGCGGGACGAGGGTTCTGGCCGCCACCTCTGGGCATCCTCCGGACGCTCCTCCTGAGGCTGGCAGAGATTTGCCGTCTCTCGTTGCCTCGTCGAATGTCCTCTAGCTGGGTTTTCACACCTCCGCTCTCATTCTGTTCTCCTGTTCTTACCAATGAAACTTTGGTGTTCTCCACCCAGGGAGGTAGAGGATGCTCTCCGGTGCCCTCCTTGTTTAGCTTGAGAGAGTTTAGTTTTCCCCGAAGATTTCCCGGTGCCTTTCCGCACAACAGCCCCGTCCCGCTGGAGCACGGAGCCGGCCCTGCCCCGGAGAGGCCCCAATGTCCCGGGCAGGTGGGCTCCAGCCCCCGCCGCGTTAGCCGCATCCACTGCCCCGGGGCTGCGGGATGGGAAGCGACAGCGGCAGGTAGCGGAGGCAGAGCCGGGGGACCACGGTTGGCAGTGCCAGCTCCAGCCCCCGGCTGCCAGCCTCACCAGCTGCCGAGCGGCTGGGGCCGCCGGTGCCTGAGCGGCTTCCCTCGTCTCTGGAGGGAGGAAGGGACAGGGGCTCTCATCCCCCTTACATCCTTACAGCTGCCCAGCTGCAGCCCGGCTTGCCCCCAGCCGGCTGCTCTCCTTCCCTGACAGCGGGACAAGCGTGTGTGTCGGGACAAGCGTGTGTGTCTAAGCGTGTCGGGACCTGGCTACCTGAGGGACGAGATGGCTCACAAGGGCTGGAGAGAAATTAGTGTAAGCAAAGTGACCCCACTGTCTTGCGGTGTTTAGAGTGGAGGTTTTTGCCTACTTTGCGTGTCATTAAGTGCTCTCAGCCCTGATCCAGATGAGGGCTCACAGGGCTGCCTTGTGCTGGGGAGCAGGTGAGCTCTGAATTGTTCTTAGTTACCTGGTAAAGCTGTGTGTCTGTCTATCCCAGCCTCGCTTTCCAGGGAAATGGAGATGTTCTACACTTAAAAAGTTATCAGCCATCTCCTGATAATGATAAATGCACCCTAGACTGAACAGAAGTAAAATGATTTCCTCAAATGTTTTGTCTGTTTGTGTCCATCCTGCTTTCCTGGGCATAGATTCCCTCTCTATTCAAGCATCCAGAGCTTCCTAGTCCACACAGCATGTTACTGATAACTGCAGCAGAACTGGGAACTGACTTCTTCCCCCACTGTCCCGTTTCAGTGTGGGTAAGGAGAGGCAGATCCCTGTGGGATGAAGTAGGTACTGTCCAGCACTGACAAGTGGCCACTCTGTGCGAGCACTTTGTGTGTGCTTTGTCTCTAGAGAGAATCTGTCAACAAAAGTAGTTGTTCAGAGCCAACTGTTTTCAACTTGAGTTGGAAAACAATAAAACTGTTTATTCTTTAAAAAGTTCCAAAACACAAACTTCTAGTCGAGGCCAAAGGAGATGTTCTCTTTTTGTTAGGTTGAAGGAATGACATTGAGATGTCAAACTGGCATCTGGCTGTTCTGTAACTTTTCACTGTATTCATCCATTTGAACCAAATGTGCCAGACACATAGAAGTCTCAAAAGCTTTGTGTGCCATCAGTTACATGTTTTCATGTAATAAGGCAATTAACAGATTATACTAATTTGCTGTACTGAGAGAATGGCTTCAGCTTATGCTATGTTTGATAGATGTCAGAGAACTCAGAGTACAGATTGGTAGATTAGAGCTGATTAAGCTGAATAATTAATGTACATGCAACAATATGTTTCAAATTTTGAAAAGAGATAAAGAATGGCTTTGTCAGCCTCAGAGAAAGACCAGAAATGTTCCTGTCCTAAATTACAGCCTCCAAACAGCCCCTTCCCTCTCCTGCTTTTGGAAGATAGTGGCTCATGTGTTGGAAGATGCCACATGCACCAGTTTTCCCGGGGTTTGAGCCTTGTTGATAGCACGGTGAGTCAGGAGTCACTGATTCCCTGTTGGGGATGCAGAGAGCTGACCCAGTGGTGCTCAGTGCCTGCTCCTGATCACCAAGAAAGGCACACAGAAATAAACACCAAAGGGATTCTTGTGCTGGGAGGGGGTTTGTCATTCCACTGCATCTTGGGGTAACAGGACACTGATACTGGGGCTTCCCCTCTTCCTTGCTGTGCTGGACACTTTTTCTTGGGCAGGAAACAACTTTGGGACTTATGTTTAGTCATGGTTAAACTTTCTCTGTTCCTGATTTCAAATGGTATGGGATTGAAAATCCCACCTCGAGTCTGAGGGAGGACAGGATTGCATTATCAAATTGTGGATCTGAACAGTTCATCTCTTGCACGTTGTTTAAGTTAAAGCTGGCTTAAGCTTGGTTGGGACAAGCTTGCAGAGACACTATCACTACAGCTGTGCTGAGAGTTGTTTGACTGTATTCAGTTTCAGCCCCCCTTTCCCATACAAATCCACAGATGTGTAGCTGTCAGGCACAGATTTGCAGTGGGAAATCCTAGTGCCTTCCTCACTCCTTTCCACATTAGCACTAGGCAGTCTAATCCATGTTCTCGGGGCTCACTCTGTAGCCCTCCTTCCTCCTTTCCCTGCACATTATTAACTCACAGATGGAACCGCTGTTTGCAGTGGCCGAAAACTGATAAAGTCCCTCAATTTTTTCGATTTATAGCCCAGATTCTGGTGTGAATCAGAAGTTCTATTCCCGCTGATCGGTTCCTCTCCTGTGGGATCTGATTCTGCCTCATCTCTTGTTAGAGACACTGGGAAAAAAAGGGCCTTCTCTCCTCAGGACGGGCCAATTTCACCCTGTTGTCTGTGGTTATGCGTGCTAGAGACAGGCATAGATTAATGTGCAATATATGTAGATCTGCTGCGCTTGAAAACCTGTCTCTTTTCTCACCTTCCTAGACAGCTGTTTAGGAATTCCAAGCCCTTCCCGGCTCTTTATCTCCCCATTTGCCTTGAAAGGGAACTGGGTTTGGATGCTGCAAGTATTCCTGTGTGGCTAAACAAACAGGATGGCGGATTGCCATATGGGATCTCAAGCCCTGCCAGATACAGATCTGACCATCTACAGCATGAGCCAGATTTTAAGGGTTAGGTGTATGAATTTAATTCCTCCCAGAGGCTGAAAACTGCTCCACTGGGAAATTCTTTAAAATCTTAGGCATCTCTTAGACTTCCAGGCAAGGCTTCTGTGCTTGCATTTTATTGTGCATGGAGCTTTCAGACTTACAGTCCGGGTGAAGACCTTACTTAGGTGCACTTGATTGCCAGTAATTTAAGTTGTGCCATAGAGAAATCGGGCAGCAGGGGCTGTGGTGGGCGCCAGGCTGCTTTCCTCAGTCCTGCATACATATACATGGCAGATTTTTAGCCTAAGGGGTTAAACTTAATTCTGTCCCTAGTGATGGCAGTGACAGAACTCTCATCCAACCTGGTGGCCCCTGACTAGTGTATTGGGGACGCCCTGGCTGATAACTGTCTCCTCGATTGCCTTACTTAGCCGCAGGCTAGAAATTCAAAAGACTCCGGGTGTCTGATGTGAAGCCGCTGGGATCTCGCCTCTCCGAGGCAGCCGCGCCTCCTGTGCGGGCACCTCTGCTGGGAGCCGGGGCTGCTGCGGCGGGGAGAGGTCAGCTGGGCCTGGGAACGCCTGCAAAGCCAGAGCCTTTCTGTAGCCGCTAAGTCCCCTGTGAAAAGCCTGCACCTGAGCCGAGCCGGTTTGATCTGAACTCCCTGGAATTCATCTCTTTCTTCTGGCTACCTTCTAATTTGGCCTCGGGTCAAAATCGTTTGAGTAGAACAACACGGAGGACAAGTGCCCCCTCTTTTGGCCTTTATCTTGTCTAATTACGGGGAGCATCCCTGTACAATGGCGCGGCTCCTTATTCTAATCTCTTCCATTTTACTTATCTCCATCTTCTCTCCCTCTTCTTTTGTCTTCCAAAATCCTACGCACCCTTGTTGAAAGGCCGGGCGCTGAGCTGAACGGATTGTGCTCTGAGCTGTGGGCAAATGCTCTCCCAAAGCTACAGCTTTTCTGCTGCTTTTTCCCCACCTGCATTTTCGGAGGGCGTTTATTTCTGTGAGCCCTGAGCGGTGTATCTGTGCTGCTGACCGGGAGCCAGAGGTAACGTGTCCTTTCCCTCCCTTTGTCCCGCAGAGAAACCCGTCAGCCTGACTTACCGATGTCCCTGTCGATTCTACGAGAGCAACGTGGCAAGAGCCAATATTAAGCACCTCAAAATCCTCTCCACACCCAACTGCTCACTTCAGATTGTGTAAGTCTCTTGCTCCTTTCACCTGGGTGCAAATCTGGGCTGTTAAAAAGAAGGGTCACAGAGCTGGTGCCTGCCCTGGTGGTTGAATTTCAGTCTGCTTCATGCCATGATTCCCAATTCATCTCTTTACTCCCTGTGTCAGGGACAGCTGGACCCTGCTTTACGCATGTAAAGGAGCCCAGCTGTTGTTTCCCAGCTGTGTTCTCTGTGATGTCCCCATCACTGTGTGATCCCATGTGCTGTTCCCCCGTGGGTATGTGAGCAGGAATGTCAGACAGGCTGTGCACTGCCTTGGATGTGGAGCTTCACACCCTGGGTAAAACCTTCACAGTGGTCTGAGTCTTCTAATGGGTCACTTCTCCATGGAGTGGAGCTCAACAAGCAAAAGGAATTCCTGTGTTTCATGTATCCTCTGCAGGAGGCACAGACCCTGGAAATGTGATGGCTTAATCTAGGGATGCTTGCCAGGCAGGGAGTGACTCAGTAAACTGCAGCAGAACAGAAAAATGGGCTCTCAATGGAAAATAGCCCCCCATTTTTTTTTTTTTTTTTTTTGCTGGAAAAGCAATCCTCATTTTCAGGAAACATTGGGATTTTGTTTGTTCGTCTTTGTAGACGTGTATGTATGTGTATGTTTTAGGAAGGTCTTTTTTGCTCACTTCTTCATGGGTGATCCCCTCTCAAAATTCAAAACCTTCTGAAGAAAAAACTCCTCAGCATTCATCTTTTCATTGCAAGGGAACCTTACCACTCTCAACTTCTGTTAACCTCTATAAGAGGGTGTCAGGGACAAGTTTTGGTTTCTGTGCAGTGATCCCATTACTGGTTCTGTCTTTGCCCCATATGTTGAGCCCTTCCTCTTGCAACTCAAATGCTGTAAAAATCGATTTTTGTTGTTCAAAACCTTTGCACTCAGAAAACTGGTGTGGTTTCATGAGATTGCTCAGGAATGTATGTGAGAGGTTATCCATTCATGAACCAATTTTTATTAGTATAGGTTTTTTCTGTCTTAAACCACTCTGTGTATATCACACACATTTTATCATGTGCCTTCTGCCTTAGGATTTGGTGGAAGACAGTGAGAAAAATGTAAGCCTCAGCTGAGAAATAATTTCCTTTCAGAAAAATGGCAAAACCAGCTGTGACTAACTCTGATCTCTACCTATAAACAATTTTGGCAGCAAGCATGCACTAGTGCATGGATTTGTGCTCTGGGACTGTCAGTGATGTCGTAAGAATCCCAGTGCTAAGGCTTTTTAGATGATCTGGAATTATCTGGACTAGTTTCAAGAAAATGTCAGCATTTAAGACAGGATAGAGTATATATTTATCTCTTAACATAGGATTATAGTAATTAGAGATAAATAAGAGCATGAAATGCAGAAACAGAAACATCTCATGTTCTTGCCCATTCCTGACCGAAATGTGTTTGTGTGGGGTACACACAGCACATACAAACCTATAATTGACCCTGGTTTTGTTACTTTGACAAGTAAGGTACTTGATACATCCCTCCAAATACCCTTGAAACATGACTTTAAACTAGGTCTTCATCAAAACAGGAGATGAAATAAGTCAAAGCCAACACATGAATTTCTCATCTTGATTAATTTGAAGCATTAAACAACAAAGGTGTAAATAAATTAAAAGCTGCCATTTTCAGGAATAGAGAACTAAGTGAAATATACAGTTGCTAGAAAATATTTTCTGAGTTTATTGTTTGGGATTTTTTGTTTTGGTTGAGGTTTTTAGTTTTGTTTTTGTTTGCTTGTTTGTTTTTTCACAAGTATATTTTCCTTTTTGGTTAAGGGGACAAAAAGCCTAAGAGTAGACTTTTTCTTTCATTCTATTGAAATCATCTCTCCAAATTCAGGGAACTCTTCTGTCAATGTCTACTTCTTAAAAGTCCACACACTAAATTCCTTGCTTTTCAGTACAGGGAAATGAGCATTTTTAGCAAGCACACACCTAAACCAGTCCAGGTTAAACACTCCATACAATTTCCTGTGTCTCCTCCCTGCACATGGAACAGGGACTCACAGGCTCAGAAATGAGTGTCTGAAGAAATCAGTGTGTCAGTATGAGGTGAGAGGAATTGTGTTGAATGTGGCTGGAGACTGGTTACGTGTGCTTCTGCTTCTGTACCCTGTGAGGTCAGCTGAAGAATTCCCAGGCATTGCTAACATCAGCAAATCCATTCTTACACACTGTTGGTATCACTTAACTGGAAATGCTCCAGCTTGGCACTGCTGTAAGGGAAATATGAATCAGGCCCATTCATCTCTGTGCTGGAGCAGGGGTTGCAGGACTGATCCTTGATGTGTTTATGTTACAACTGTGTTGTTGCATAACTTCAGACCAAGGACCCTTTTTGACCTCTTATTTCTTACACCATCGTTTTATATTCTGCAGATTTCATTTTATAAAGGGAGGAATATTATGGCTTCCATCCAGCAAATGTTTAAACAAGTACTGAACTTAGTCATATGGGCACTTCCATAAAATTGCTGTTCTCTGCACTTTCCCAAGGCAGAGGCTGGAGCAGCTGGGGCAGAGGCAGGGTGCTGCAGGGAATGTGGGAGATAACAGCTCTTTTGAGGTCCTGAGATCCCTGGAGGGTGAAACCTGTTGATGAAGCTATTTGTCCTGTTTCTGAATGAAAGATTCAGAGAGCCCAAGTGTCAAATTCACAGAGAATTCGAATTAGCTAAAAAATTTGCTGTGGGAAGTGCAGCTTGGACATCCAGGAGAAACCCCTCAGGAGGTTTCTGCCTTTGGTTCCAATGCTGAGTGAATACATGAGGAGAAACTTGCCTCTGGCACTATGGCACTTTCAGTTGTCTTCCTCCCTGCAACCTGTTAATTCAGTCTTGGATAAAACAAAAAGCTAGCAAGTGACTACACCCTTTCTTTCAGAACATCCATGAGGTGCCTGTCTTCAAAACATGTGAAA